>NC_091164.1:2200046-2220046 GCF_040958095.1 Procambarus clarkii
CACACACACACACACACACACACACAGTACGCTTGGGTTTCAAACAATGTTTACACTTCAAAGTTCAGTGGATGGTAGTTCACCCAATAGTTATAATTATAGTAATTATTCCTCCAACAGTTACACAAACGATAGTCGAGTCGTTAGCTGTATATTGCGAGTATAGATTCTGCTGTTTTCACGAAGCGATATTTTTTGTTTTGTTGATCTGTTTTAAATTTGGAATAATTAATAACGATTAATAAAGATTAGTAACGATTTACAGCGATTATCAACATAATTAGTGTAATTATTGATGCTGGCAGAGCGCTATATTCGAAGACCCACGCAGTCTGAGCCCCACAGTGTAGCTGTTCAATAGCCCACACACAGTACAGGTGTGTGTTATACATAACATGGCTGTACACGTGTGTACACACCACAATACCTGGATGCGGGTCTGGGAGTTGTTCTACTTCTTCTACCAAGCTCTCACTACTGACTTGTGAGAGCTTGGTCCAATAGGCGACTTGTGAGAGCTTGGTCCAATAGGTGACTTGTGAGAGCTTGGTCCAATAGGTTGTTGCTTGGAGCGGCGCGCATGAGGTGGGCCTGCTCTGGCTTAAAATATAGGTATACACTAAGCCTACACGTAGTACAGATGTTCATTAACCTTACAAAGTACATCTTAGGAGCTATGTACACTTCCTGCCATTGCTTCTCCATCTCTTTCTCCTACTTCGTATCCATCTCCCACTCACGTCCTTTTCTTCTCCCTCTGTTTCTCGTTTCCTCTCCCTCTCCTTGTTTGTCGACCTGTAAATAGTGGTTCCCCTGGGAAAGGGGAGCTGCTTCCAATATATTTTGGTCATAACCATTTTTTTTTACCAAGGAACTTGAGGTTATTGTAACTTAGTTGGTCATCAGGGCGGGCGGCACCTTATACGTTGTGTGTGTCGTAAAGTTGGATAATATCACGTTGCTCGCTCCCTCACCTCTCTTCTTCATACCTAATATCCCTCCTCTCAGCCCTTAACCGGCCTCCTCATATCCCTCTTCCCAATTTTTAACCGGCCTACATCCTCCCTTAACTCCACTAAGTCTACCTACACCATACCCCCCACAATCCGGTCTACACAATATACATAATATTTCCTTTAGTAAACTATCACATTCCTTTTATCCATGTAACCTGCCCTCCTACTTACCTCCGCTCACCCTGCCCGTTCTCCCGATTTCTCTCTAATTGGTCTCATATTCTCCTTTTTAACTTTTAATGATCCGTATACTCTGGCTTTAATTGTCTTCATCACATTCAGCGTTCTCTACTGAACCACTGTACCCTGGGGGCTCTTCTATATCCCTGGAGGCTCTTCTATCCCCCTGGGGGCTCTTCTATCCCCCTGGGGGCTCTTCTATCCCCCTGGTCCTCTCATCTCCCTCAGTCTCACCACTACCATCCTTTGCGTCTAGGCTTTGTGCTCCCCTTTGCTAAACACCCAGGTCCAGGCTGCTATATCACTCCCTGCCCCTCCCCGGGATAGCGACCCCTCATTGTTAATCCTTCCCGTCTGTCCAGGACGTCACGCCTGTCCATTCTGCCCCGCACGGTTCTATCCCGGGCGATCATGGGTGTTTGGTCGGCTCTGCGGGTTGGGGCGAGGTAGGTCAACACCTGATAGGGTTTTGATAGGCAGTGGTCTAGGCCTACTGTGGTGTGACGCCTGATCTTGGTGACTCGGGTGGTGAGGGTGGAGACATTGCAGGGGGTTCCCGCCAGGTCCTAACACACCACAGCCTCCAGCTCAGGTCTGTACCTGTGTTTTGCAAGCACATTTTGCTCGTCTTACAACCCGTCCTCCCACCCAATACGTCGCATTATTTTACGGAATCAGTCAAACCGTTTACGTATTAAAATTTAAAACACATAATATTGAGGATATCTCTGCATCCGCTTCGGTAGGTTAATTGTTCCAACGGTTCGGGTCAGGCAAAAACAGTTGCATTTTTTGGTAGTGGCAAATCGAGAGAATAAGCTGCATTGAACCTAGTAGTTTGTTATATCTGAATTTAATACTCAGGTCTTTCCCGTTTTAAAGCATTTTCCCTTTCCAGGAAAAGCTCCGTGTTTGGGGTAAATGATCAGTAATTTGGTCATGTTGATGTGTGTTGGCCAGCGTGTAGCGGTTGACAAGTAGTGTCAGTGAAGGTGGTGGGTGTGTTGATGCCTGTGGTGCCGCCCTTACAACTATACCTGTGCTCGTAGCCTCGCCTTGTTGTTCCCTGTTCAGTACATTCTCCATGTTCCTTGCTGGGGTGTTCTCAGTCCTCAGACCTAGTATCTTTCCGTGGTTCATACTTCATCTCCCGTCCAGCCCAAGTGTCCAACCACTTGGGCTGGACGGTAGAGCAACGCTCTCGCTTCATGCAGGTCGGCGTTCAATCCCCGTCCAAGTGGTTGCGCACCATTCGTCCCCCCCCCCCCGTTCCATCCCAAATCCTTATCCTGACCCCTTCCTGGTGCTATATAGTCGTAATGGCTTGGCACTCTCCCTTGATAATTCCCTCCCTCCCTGTTGCTGTTACGATGCGCCTTCTCCACGGATATCTCCCCCGCTCCCTCCGTCTCCACACAGGTAACGGTGAGGACTAACGTGGCGAAGGCGTGTGTAAGGTGGAGGCTGGCGGTGATGGCGCCAGTCTAAGCTAAACTATTGATGAGTTGCGATAACTTCTCCAGCGTGGTTCACCTGCTCATTCTCACGCTGCTCCCTGCCTCATTCAAGGAATTTGCCCGTTCTTGTAAGAAGCATATTGGTGCAGATTTCTGGAAGCTTCTCTGCGGGTTTGAGACAATGAAGGTGCCTGGAGGAACGTACTTCAAAATGCACATGTACTAGCGGGTCCAAGAGTTACTCCTATCTGTTTATAAGCACTCTTGGGTAAGATCACACGTACGGATACACACGCGCGCAGCTGACCTCTGGACAGTTTGCGTGAAGGAGGCAGGAAAAGAGAGAATTTGGTAGGTCATGTAAGCTGGCTTATCCGTGTGGGAGGCTCCACACTTGACTGTATCCAGAGATGGTGCTCGACCTGAGGGCTGGTGGTGGGGCTCGACCTGAGGGCTGGTGGTGGGGCTCGACCTGAGGGCTGGTGGTGGGGCTCGACCTGAGGGCTGGTGGTGGGGCTCGACCTGAGGGCTGGTGGTGGGCTCGACCTGAGGGCTGGTGGTGGGGCTCGACCTGAGGGTTGGTGGTGGGGCTCGACCTGAGGGCTGGTGGTGGGGCTCGACCTGAGGGCTGGTGGTGGGGCTCGACCTGAGGGCATCTTTATCCCTCAAAGACATGATGATGAAGATATCAAGGTGTCTTCATCAACCTTTATTTTACACGGAGAGTGATGACTTTTGTTGAGGATGGTGATTGGTGCGGTGGATGGTTGAGTTGAGTGGCAGGTGGTGTTGCGGGATGATGAGTTGAATACCTTCACGCTGTGTGTGTAACTGTGGATCCCTAATATTCTCGCGGTGTCTGACTGACTGACTGACTGCCAACAGTCAACTTTCGGTTATTACTGCTACCTTATTATCTACTCTCTGCTTCCCTCTTTATCTACGTCCTCTTCCCCTATCACCTTCCTATCCCTTCCCTCCCCACTTCTTTCCCCTTAGTATTCTACGGACCGGGGACTGTGATTCACGTAGTGGCTATATATCACATTTCCTCAAGTCGAGGGGCGAGCGGCGTCTTAGCGGGGCGGGGGTGGCGGGGTCCCTGGTCATATTTACCACAAGTGAGCATTAAGAGCCTTCCTCCCAATCATGGCGGGGGCCGCCCAACCCGTGCGAGCCCCAGGCACCACCCGAAGGGGGCCCCAATTAAGGCACCACCCGAGGGAAGACCCAAGGCAGCTCCCGAGGGGAGGCCCAAGATGCTACCCAAGCCTTCTCCCTCTCCCTCGGAACACTTGACCGTCGTCAGCACCCGAATTGGAGAAGATCGGTGCTCGCCCTCTTACTCGACCGGCTGCTGGCTACTTGGCTCTCAAGTGTTCGAGTGTCCACGCTACACAAGAGCCTGGTGGAAAGCAGACGCTCTCTTCAGTCTGGATATCGACGGACCTAAGGCTGTCATCCGTGGCTCTGATCCGGAGCTGTCATCCGTGACTGATCCGGAGCTGTCATCCGTGGCTCTGATCCGGAGCTGTCATCCGTGACTGATCCGGAGCTGTCATCCGTGACTGATCCGGAGCTGTCATCCGTGGCTCTGATCCGGAGCTGTCATCCGTGGCTCTGATCCGGAGCTGTCATCCGTGACTGATCCGGAGCTGTCATCCGTGGCTCTGATCCGGAGCTGTCATCCGTGACTCTGATCCGGAGCTGTCATCCGTGGCTCTGATCCGGAGCTGTCATCCGTGACTCTGATCCGGAGCTGTCATCCGTGGCTCTGATCCGGAGCTGTCATCCGTGACTCTGATCCGGAGATGTCATCCGGAGCTGTCATCCGTGGCTCTGATCCGGAGCTGTCATCCGTGACTCTGATCCGGAGCTGTCATCCAGAGCTGTCATCCGAGAATAAACGGAGACAGAGAAGTTACTGTGTATATATCACAATAATGACCACACTGTTCCCCAAGCCAGTTATCGTACAGAGACTGCTGGAGTTTCTGTCCCTTCCTCTCTGTGGTGACCACTCTTATTGCTGTTTTTGAAGAAGTTCTCCGCGGAGAACTTTGTTTCAGTGTTCAGTTCTCTGGAGAAAACTTTATTTCAGTGTTCAGCTCTCTGGGGAGAACTCTGTTGCTGCCAACAGTGTTCACATTTTTAACTGTTGATTTTCTAAAGAGCAGGAAAAAAAGGGCGATCGCCAAACGTACGCATTCCTAGGCCTAGTATAGGGCATATATGTACCATATATGTACCAACATACCATATTACCTAGGGAGAGCGTTGACAGCTTAGGTCAGGTTCTTTACCTACTTTTCCATTTGTTTTTTTTAATACGGCATTTGGGTTAATTCAGCAATTGAAAACGTGAATTGTTTAAGCCCCAAGGGGATCTTTCACGCCACCTACTAGTAAATAGGTACCCTGGATTTAGACAACTGTTGTGGGGTTGCATCCTAGAGGAGGGTCAGTGGTGGTCCTAGGGGTGACCTCTATAAGCATTATAAGCTTCCTAACCCCAACAATGGGGGAAGGGGGGACTAAAGCCATCCCATATTATACAAAATGGCTAATACAACAAATATTTCCCCTTAATATCATTGTGCTTAAATTTGTCCATCACCCAATTATATATTAAAATAATTCTTTTAATTGTTGGAGGATTTTCTTTTAAGTTTAAAAAAAAATAGGTAAATTAGCGTAATAAATATCCCCGGAAAGCAGAAATTAGGCCATAATTTGCTTTGAGAAAGTGGGCCGTCTCCCGCCCTGCCCCGCAGGACAAACCCCCACAATGAGTTTACCATTTAACTTAATTTCTTGTCCGAATTGCTGACGTCTTTCATAAGGAATGGAAGGTGGAGGTGTGGCCCGGCGCACACTGAGCGTCACCCAGACGCCAGTGTTACGCTGGTACAATGCTGTGACAAGGTAATAACGCTCTCAGACCTTTTGGTTAGGTTGTGTTTGGTGGGTAGTGCCTCAGCCTGGAGCTGCTGGTCTTTTAACGCCAGGTAACTCAGCTTGAAGGAAACTTCCATCTACTTGTCTTGACAGTCAACTTCCGTCTACTGGCCTAGACAGGAAAGCACCACGGTAGAGTGGTTGTAAGTTCTGACAAGAACTTTCCTGGTAGTTGTTGCCAGGTAAGAACTACCGCGATGCAGCGCTGGTGAGGTAAGATGTAAAGCGATGAATGCAGTTGACGCAAGATGTGAGCCGTGGTATTTATGCAACGTGTTTACCTTGCAACAACGCGTCTACTTGTCGTAAGAATTTCTTTAACGTGTGTGTGAGAGAGAGAGAGAGAGAGAGAGAGAGAGAGAGAGAGAGAGAGAGAGAGAGAGAGAGAGAGAGAGAGAGAGAGAGAGAGAGAGAGAGAGAGAGAGAGAGAGAGAGAGAGGTAGGTAGGTAGGTAGGTAGGTAGGTAGGTAGGTAGGTAGATAGATAGATATGACATCATAGCTGTCAACACACACACACCTCCGTTGAGGACTGGAAACAGTGTTGCTGTTGCAGACGAGGAGTCACAATAACGTGGCTGAAATATGTTGACCAAACTACACACTAGAAAATGAACGGACGACTTCGAATAATCTTGAGAATGTCGCTCACAATCGACTTGAGAACGGTCCAGGACGGACCGAAACGTGGTTGTCCCTTCACTTTCTAGTGTGTGGTCTGGTCAACAGTCTTGCTGTTCCGTGCCCTCTTTTCGATGACTCTTGATGAAGTCTAATGTGTAGTATGATACACCAAGTGAGGGTTGGAATCCGTTAAGCCACTTAAAGTAACATCCATCAATGCTAAGGTAACGTCTAGCATTTCAGCCGGAGCGACTCATCTGTAAACGTCAGTGCAACTCACTGACAAATGTATAAGTCCATTCAAAGGTTTTTCTAAGCCCAGATTAAATAACTAATGGTTCTATGGCCACGACGGATATTGTTTGGTTGATAAGGTAAACATTGTAGCTAACACGTGTGTGTGTTGCAAGTCTGGTGCAACGGTTTTCTCAGGTGTGAGAAAAGGTGTTTTCAATTGTGAAATTGAAATTGAAGGACACAGCTGAGAAAAGTGTCCTTGTGGAGTGTATTCTGGAGCTGTTGTTGCTGCACTTAAGTGTCAGATTGTCTTATAACTAGGATGAGGGCCTCGCACGGGTGCCTGGCACTGACTGACTGGCTGGCAGTCACCGTTCTCATCCCTTTCATGTCTGGTAGCTGTTGCACATTGTCTAGGAGGCGCTCTCTGTCTGTGCTCATCGGAGTGTTGCGCCTCGTTCATTGCTGTCTCGCTGCGTTCATTGCTGTCTCGCTGCGTTCATTGCTGTCTCGCTGTGTTCATTGGTGTCGCTGTGTTCATTGCTGTCTCGCTGCGTTCATTGCTGTCTCGCTGTGTTCATGGGTGTCGCTGTGTTCATTGCTGTTTCGCTGCGTTCATTGCTGTCTCGCTGCGTTCATTGCTGTCTCGCTGCGTTCATTGCTGTTTCGCTGCGTTCATTGCTGTCTCGATATGTTCATTGGTGTCTCGCTGCGTTCATTGCTGTCTCGCTGCGTTCATTGCTGTCTCGCTGCGTTCATTGGTGTCTCGCTGTGTTCATTGCTGTCTCGCTGCGTTAATTGGTGTCTCGCTGCGTTCATTGCTGTCTCGCTGCGTTCATTGCTGTCTCGCTGTGTTCATTGCTGTCTCGCCGCGTTCATTGCTGTCTCGCTGTGTTCATTGCTGTCTCGCTGCGTTCATTGCTGTCTCGCCGCGTTCATTGCTGTCTCGCTGCGTTCATTGCTGTCTCGCCGTTATTATTATTATTCTCAAGTCCAGTGTTCCTGCTGACATGGTACCTATTTCATCATCATTTTGTCTTTCTTTCGCCAAATACTGCTATTAATGCTATTCCTTTTACTACCGCTTCTTTCTGCTGCTACTGCTATTTCCGACTAGTACTGTACTACTGCTGCTGCTGCTAGTACAGGTCTCTAGGGATGCTCACCTTACCCGCCATCTCGCCCTCGCCTCCCTGTTTTGGTTTGGCTCACTCCTGCCATGATGGGGTGATGCTGAAGGATCCTTGATGATGGTGTAGGATTCCTGGATGATCGTGAAGGACCCCTGGGCAACGGTTTAGGGTGACGGGGGATCTACTGGGTGATGAAGGACCCCCTGGGTGATATAGGACCCCTGGATGATGGTGAAGGACCCCCCCCCCCCTGGGTGATGATGAAGAACCCCTAAAGGATCCTGGGTATGGTGATGGATCCCTGTGTGATGGTATAGGACCCTTGGATGATGGTGAAGGACCCCCCCCCTGGGTGATGATGAAGAACCCCTAAAGGATCCTGGGTATGGTGATGGATCCCTGTGTGATGGTATAGGACCCTTGGATGATGGTGAAGGACCCCATGGGTGATGGGTATTTTCCCAGAGTGAATTCATAGACCTTAGATGATAGAAGCTGAAAGCTCGTCCTAGAATTGATGCAATCAAAAGATGATGGTCAGTCAGGTATATCATCTTGTTGTAAATTAAGCAAATCTCTAGAAAGAGTAATTATATATTTGTGTACTTTTATATATGCAAATAAAGTTGTGTGGGGGTAGACTAGGTAGAGTAATTGTGAGGAAAACTTGAAAGGTAATTGAGGACAAGGAGCTGGGACATGAGGATGGAGTGAAGGAATGATGCCCATTAACCTTGAACCATCCGGGATCGAACACCGACCCTGCAAGAAGCAAGGTTGTCGCTCTACCTAACAATCCAAGTAGGTGGGAATGGAGGAGGACTACTCTCCTGGGGTAAGTAGAGTTATTAGCACACAAACGCTAATATCTAGTTTCCTCAAAACTAATCAGATTTGCACGACTCTTGATGCGACTGTAGTGGTTCACAGTCCCAGCTTGTTCTCTCTGACTGTAGTAGTAGTTATATGGGGATATTATTTTATCGTGTCACAAGTTTGATTGTTAGTTTGATTTATTTCTCAATTACTTCGATTTTCAACACGCGCGCGCGCGTGTGGGTGTGTGTGTGTGTGTGTGTGTGTGTGTGTGTGTGTGTGTGTGTGTGTGTGTGTGTGTGTGTGTGTGTGTGTGTGTGTGTGAGAGAGAGAGAGAGAGGGTGTGTGTGTAAAATGTTTGGATTTACATATACTCGCTCTTCTAAAGCAATATTAAATTAAACTTTTGAAATAATGGGAATGTGTGTAAAGCGCTGAGAGGGTTGCCTGGTGTTGGTGGACAGACACAGCCGTGGTTGAGGCCGTGTTTAGAGAAGGCAGGGAAGAGTGTGGCAGCCGAGCGCCACACTCCCTAGGTAAATACACCAGATGAAAAAGCTGTAATATGCCCCTACCAGTAGAGGGCAGGGAAGGAAATTTTGTGTGTGTGTGTGTGGCACGGGATGGGGGAGGGGAAATGAGGGAAGGGGGAGGAGATAAGGGGTATGAAGGAAGGAGGAAGGGAAGGATGTAGGAGAATTAGAGCTGCGCGCTGCCAGGGGAAACGCGAGAAAACTTTAATGTAAACAGATTGTGGGTTTCTGTGATTATTTCAGCTGGTGGTGGGCCAGAAATGGAGGCTTGTGTTGCTCTGGTAACACGAAGGTTCTTAGTTCATAGTTTCCCCAGAACACTGCGTGTAAAACTGTTCGCAGGAAGACAGATGATCCAGATGTTTAATATTGTTTAACCTTTAACAGGAAACGATGCTATTTCAGTAAAAAATTAGCAGCCTCTGGAATGTTGGTGTCGGGTAATGAGTGGTGGAGGGAGTTGATGGAGGTTATTTTGCCCGTGGGATGGTGGAGAGAGGTTGACGGTGCCGGTGGGATGGTGGAGAGAGGTTGACGGTGCCGGTGGGATGGTGGAGAGAGGTTGACGGGTCCGGTGGGATGGTGGAGAGAGGTTGACGGTGCCGGTGGGATGGTGGAGAGAGGTTGACGGTGCCGGTGGGATGGTGGAGAGAGGTTGACGGTGCCGGTGGGATGGTGGAGAGAGGTTGACGGGTCCGGTGGGATGGTGGAGAGAGGTTGACGGGTCCGGTGGGATGGTGGAGAGAGGTTGACGGGTCCGGTGGGATGGTGGAGAGAGGTTGACGGGTCCGGTGGGATGGTGGAGAGAGGTTGACGGGTCCGGTGGGATGGTGGAGAGAGGTTGACGGGTCCGGTGGGATGGTGGAGAGAGGTTGACGGGTCCGGTGGGATGGAAACGCAATTATTTAGCAATGTTGAATGAGTTTAAATTCGACATTTACGTTTTGTATTCCTAGACAGGAGCGAGAAAATACTACCGACTCTTTCGAGAGCTTAGCATGACTGAGGTCAGGTGGAGTGTTCTTCATGCTTCATGTTCACCGGGAAGCACCGCAGGAAAGCTTCACAGTTCCTGCATGGTGCTTTCCTGGCTGAAACAAGCGGTTGTGCGTTCTATTGCCACCGTTCAGCCGCCACACAGGCTTTCCCCTCTTGTGAAAGCCTGAATCACTTTGAGTCCAATGAAAGCCTTCTGCCGCAGCTCGAAGACTCCCTTTATATTTCCTTCCTGAGACGTCTGGTCGTCTTGGGTTCTTTGAGAATCTTCCTCGACAAAAAAACTCTCTCTTTGTCCTCTGTAAATCCGGCTACCGCAACACAAGGAACCTTCATGGTTCCTCTCCTGGCGAGGGGGTCACTCAAGGTCTAGTCTAACGCACTCTGCCGCACCGCAGTTATTTGTCCTGATTGCCACATGTCGAAGATGGTCGCTGGTGTCACGGGCAGAGTCTTTAGCCAAGGTGAAAAGTTGAGAAAACAAACTTCAGCTTGAAAACCAATTCGGTAGAACACAAGTACACACCAGCCAAGCAATTTGTCAGCCCGACGCCCGCAGACCGCAGCGCCACTTTTCTTGTAAATTGGTTAATACAGCACAATGTTGATGTTTTCTGTGTAGACACCCAAGCCACACTATTGCAAATAATGGAGGGGAGGACGTTTCGATCCGCCCTGGACCATTATCAAGTCGTGTCCTAGACGAACCGAACGAAACGTCACTTTCATTATCTTAAAATATATATTTTGCGTGTCTTTATTTTCAGCCGTGTTGTTGTGACTTAATGTTTTCTGTATTTCTTGGGATAATAAACTCTTCAGATCGCAGATGGTATTTACTTAGTCTCTCGGAGCCTTTCGCTCGCTAAATTCCTGCACTCCGCATGCACACCCGCACACAGGGCCTCATGGCCGAGTGGACAGCGCTCGGGGGGTCATAGTCTTAAGAACCAGGGCTCGAGTCCCGGTCGAGACAGAAACGAACGGAGATTTTATTTCACGTGATGCATCTGTTCACCTAGTAGCAAGCAGATAGGGGTTAGTTCTATTCGTAGCAGCTGTCCCCTTGTAGACAGCTGCTAGGGGCTGCATAATGATTACACACACACACACACACACACACACACACACACACACACACACACACACACACACACACACACACACACACACACACACACACACACACACTGGGGGGCCTCGTAGCCTGGTGGATAGCGCGCAGGACTCGTAATTCTGTGGCGCGGGTTCGATTCCCGCACGAAGCAGAAACAAATGGGCAAAGTTTCTTTCACCCTAAGTGCCCCTGTTACCTAGCAGTAAATAGGTACCTGGGAGTTAGTCAGCTGTCACGGGCTGCTTCCTGGGGTGTGTGTGTGTGGTGTGGGGGAAAAAAAAAAGTAGTTAGTAAACAGTTGATTGAGAGTTGAGAGGCGGGCCGAAAGAGCAAAGCTCAACCCCCGCAAAAACACAACTAGTAAACACAACTAGTAAACACACACACACACACACACACACACACACACACACACACACACACACACACACACACACACACACACACACACACACACACACACACACACATACACACACACACACCAAACCAATCGGCAACGCAGTTGTATAATGCAACAACATTCAGTACTGTGTACTGTGTGCTCGCCTCAATGTTTGCACCACCGTGTCGGAGTGATACTGTTATGGGAGGTGAGCTCCGTAAGGCTCAAAGGGGAAGATAAGAAGGCTCCGCTCATCTCATCTTTGATTAATATTTTGAACTTTGTCATATCTGACAAGGCTTCCCTGAATTTCTTGTTATCAGAGAGAGCTTAAGATCTGAGGTAATTAAGTCACCTTTCAAGGTCAATCGTCAACAAATGGAGTTGATTTTGCATGAACTTGCATGCGCTTTTTAAGTGACGGAAGATGTCACTATCACTCTAAGCGACAGCTATCGTCCTTGTAACGCCCAAAGCGACAGCTATCGTCTTTGTAACGCCCAAAGCGACAGCTATGGTGTTTGTAACGCCCAAAGCGACAGCTATCGTCTTTGTAACGCCCAAAGCGACAGCTATCGTCTTTGTAACGCCCAAAGCGACAGCTATCGTCTTTGTAACGCCCAAAGCGACAGCTATCGTCTTTGTAACGCCCAAAGCGACAGCTATGGTGTTTGTAACGCAGAAGACAATAACCACCGTCTGGTATTATAAGGGGTCATCATTCTCTGTTGTATAGAAAGAGCGAGTTAAAGATACAAGAGAGTTCCGTTGTCATTCACCTTCAAGTTGATTGTTATTCTTTGCTTGTGTGTATCGTAATTACGGAGCAGCCAGCCCGCGCGTCTACCGGAGTGCTTGTCTGTGCTTGTCCGTGCTTGTCTGTGCTTGTCCGTGCTTGTCTGTGCTTGTCCGTGCTTGTCTGTGCTTGTCTGTGCTTGGCTGTGCTTGTCCGTGCTTGTCTGTGCTTGTCCGTGCTTGTCTGTGCTTGTCCGTGCTTGGCTGTGCTTGGCTGTGCTTGTACGTGCTTGTCCGTGCTTGTACGTGCTTGTCCGTGCTTGTACGTGCTTGTCTGTGCTTGTCCGTGCTTGTCCGTGCTTGCCTGTGCTTGTCTGTGCTTGTCTGTGCTCGTCCGTGCTTGTCTGTGCTTGGCTGTGCTTGTACGTGCTTGTCCGTGCTTGTACGTGCTTGTCTGTGCTTGTCCGTGCTTGTTACCAGTGCAGCCAATGCTTGCTTTGATGTTCCCTTGTAGGGTGTTCCCCCGACCCTCCTCCTGCTCTCTATTTCATGGACTTCTTTTTCCCTTCATTCCAGTTCTTTCTTTCTTCTCTTTTCATGCCCTTTTTTTCCCCCATGTTCTCCATACCCCTCTTTTCTCTTCCATCTCCTTCCTGCAGCCGTTCCTGCACTCCACTCTTTCATTTTTTCCCGTTCACTGTTGTCCAGTCATTCCCCTATTCTTATTACCCCCGTTCCTTATTTCCCCTTTCCCTTCTTCGCTTCCTTCTTTCATCACCATCCACACCACCAGCACCACCACCACCACCACCACCACCACCACCATAACCACCACCACCACTACCACCAGTACCACCACCACCACCACCAGCACCACCACCACCAGCACCACCAGCACCACCACCACCACCACCACCACCAGCACCACCACCACCACCACCATAACCACCACCATAACCACCACCACCACCACCACCACCACCACCACCACCACCACTACCACCAGTACCACCACCACCAGCACCACCACCACCACCACCACCACCACCAGCACCACCACCACCACTGCTGCAAATCAGAGAGTCGTGGAGGGTGAGAGACAGATCACATTATTCAAATGGCTCTATATTACGACCAAAGGGAGGGACAAAGGGTCTTCTCTTTGGTTTTGCCTTCCAGGGGCCTTTTATTATTCAGACTGTATTTATGTATGAAGAGCCAAGGTATGTGTGTATAAGAGGGTCCTGGAGTGTATATATGTATGTTGATGAGGAGAAAGGTTTGTATAAAATAAATTGTTGAACCAGAGATGTATGTATAAACGAAGTTCATTTTAAATGTGAATGAGAGGAAAAAATAATGATGCTTCAGCTCTTGGGTACAGGGTCAAGAGTCGAGTGGTACACGGCTTTCTAAACCATTTGGGCCATGTCATAGCTACATTTTAAGATTGGTGAGATGGATTTTTTATGAGAGTAGACAATATTGAGGACATAGAAAACCTTCAATCTGATGGTAAATCGGGTTTTTCAATGGGCCACAGAAAATAACACGATGTTTAATTAAGATAAGTTCCATCTCCTGCGCTATAGGAAAACGAAAATTTATAGACGAAACCACGCTATAGAACGAATAAGGAACATACAAGATTTGGGGATAATCATGTCGGAAAACGTTACTTTTAAAGAACAGAATAAAGCAGCTGTCTCAACTGCGAGAAAAATGACAGGTTGGATAACAAGAACCTTTCAAACAAGAAATGTCAGACCAGTCATGATATTGTCTTCAAGACACTCATGACTTCTTGAAGGCAGGAACTAGGCTTGAAGGCTTGAAGGCAGGAACTAGGCTTGAAGGCTTGAAGGCAGGAACTAGGCTTGAAGGCAGGAACTAGGCTTGAAGGCTTGAAGGCAGGAACTAGGCTTGAAGGCAGGAACTAGGCTTGAAGGCTTGAAGGCAGGAACTAGGCTTGAAGGCAGGAACTAGGCTTGAAGGCAGGAACTAGGCTTGAAGGCTTGAAGGCAGGAACTAGGCTTGAAGGCAGGAACTAGGCTTGAAGGCTTGAAGGCAGGAACTAGGCTTGAAGGCTTGAAGGCAGGAACTAGAGTGGAACATATTGTTGCACATTAACAGCCCCATTCAAAGCTGGAGAAATTGCTGAACTGGAGAACATGCAAAGATTCTTTACTGTTAGAATCTACTCTATAAAACATTTTAAAATATTTGAGCTGATTTAAATCTCTCGAGTTGACACTCCGTAAAAAAATCAACCATTTTGGGTAACCAGAAACGTTCATTCGAACGTTTGTTTTGCAAATACGTCGCATTCTGAATGGTTTTGGTCGATCCCGTAAAAATGTCACGTAAAATGTCACGGTGAGAAGACAGGTTGATAAGCTGCAGCTAAAGCTAAAAGCTGCAAAGTTAAAAAGTTAAAGCTTCACGCTGTGGCTCCTAGTCCAACCACAGTTCATTTTGAACATTGCCTCTGTTCAAATGCTTCAAGTATTGCTTTGCCTTGTCCCCAAGGTGGTGAGGTCGAGCTGTCAGCATTTCATTGTAGTTGACTCCCTCCAGCTGTGATATCTGCTTTATCGCATTTTTTTCCTGAGCCTTTTCTTGTCTCAATCTGTGGTGTGTATTAGGCGGAAACCCCCGTCTCGAAGCTGAGGGCTGCAGGCTCGACCTTATGCAGGTGTACACAGTCATCTAAATGCTTCTTTATCCTGGCTCCTTCCTCAAGGCTACTCCAACATTTGCAAGTTGGCATATTATGCACACGTTGCTTATTTATCAACTCAGTTTGGGGCTATATATATATATATATATATATATATATATATATATATATATATATTTAAAATATATATATATATATATATATATATATATATATATATATATATATATATATATATATATATATATATATATATATATATATAATATAGTTGTTGTTGATGTGAGAGTAGTAGTTGGTAGTAAGTTTTGTCGGCGGCGGAGTCAGGTGAGTCAGCTGCGGCCGCCCCGGACTGGCATGTCACCTTTAACGTCCAACCAGGCACGGGACCCCCACCATAACACACGCCCCCTTCCACCTTCCCTCCACCTTCCCTCCCCCTTCCTTTCCCCTTTCACCCGCCCCAAATGCACGCCCCTCCCCTCCCTCTCTCTCTCCCCCAGAGAAGCACCCTCACTCCTCCTCAACGCACGCGCGTGTCTCCTCTGTACCTTTTAACTACACCATGTTGACCCCCGTCGCCCGCAAGGCCCCACCCACGTTACCCTCGTCTCCTTCATCGGTATTCCTGTTTGCCAGAGCCTCTTCCACCCCTCCCCTCCCACACTATGCCCCCTTCCATCAACCCTGCTGGCCAGGCAGGCCACGCCCCCTCCCACCTAGCGCTATAGTTACACTGTTCCCTCGCCTCCACGCCCCTTTCCTCCCTATACCCCCCCCCCCCTCCTCCTCCTCTCACCTCTGCCTCCAAGCTAGACCACGCCTACCTCTCCCCCTCCCACTACATGAACGACTCTACCCCCCCCCCTCACACTCCAAGTCATTTCATGCTCCTATCTACGCTATCTGCCCCTCCCTGCCCCCCCCCCCTCGATCTCCAGCCGTAGTACACGCCGCCCCTCACGCACGCACCCCTTTACACACACACATACTGTCACGCATGTATCCTCACGCACGCACATCTTTACGCATGCACCGTGACGCATGCACGCACCCTTTCTTCCCTTACGCACGGCGTCAACCGGCATCGCAGGGAAGTCACAGCCATCTTCCTAAGGTAACCCTTACCCATAGTCGCCTCCATCATCCACCACCTCCCTGTGCTAATAGGAGGGGGGGGGGGGAACTATCAGCAGAAAGAGCCAAGCCGTTACGACTAAATAGCACTTGGAAGGGATCAGGATAAGGATTTGCGATTGGGAAGGATCCCAATTCACTTGGTCGGTCGGGGGATTGAACCCCGACCTGCCCTAATAAACCAACAACATTTTCTCTTATTAAAAAATTAATTAACTCTTAAAAACAAAACAAAAATCTATGCATCTTTTCACATATATACTTCCTGCACATTGTATATATTCATATATTTCCAAAAATATATTAAAAATAAAAATGCAAGCTTAATATATTTAAATATATGCAAATAATTCATTTTCACCGCAACTACTTCACTCAAATCCCTGGAAATTTACTTAGTAGTTTCATAATATTTTTTTCGTTTGAAAAGGGAATTGGTATTACTTTTAGGTACTGGAGGTGATCCATTTAGGTTGTTGTGGCTGGCGTTGTAACAACTGCTGTTTAATTATACTGTTACACTAAGGTTTTGGTGCACTTGTGTACACATACCTTTTCTTTGCTTGTTTGTTTTTCTGATATGTTCGTGTGTAACAGTTTGTTCTCACCTGTAATTTCTCTAGTGCCATTCTCTTCTTGTAACCTTCGAAAGTTGTTCCATCCTCATTGTGCATACTCTAAGACGGATCTCACGTTGGCAGTTTACAGCAATCTAAATTCCTCCTTTGGTTATCTTGCGATGATCCTTATTTACCTCTCTGAATGATGTAACTTTCGCTAGTGTTGACTGTGCTGCTGATGTTATCCTGTTTATATGAAGCTCCGGAGTCAGGCTTGGTGTTAGGGCCACTCCCAGCGCTTTTTCTTCAGTCGTTAGAGGGAGGTAATTTACCTTTATTGTGTTTCGTCCTTTTGATCTCCTCTATCCTGTCCCAGTTTCTATCACTTCCTTGTCTTGAAATCCAGAAGCCATTTCTCGGACCAACTCTGCATCTTGTTAGGGTAGGTTAGATTTGTTATGCACCATGGAGAGTGGCAGGCACAGTGCTTCTGCTCCTTCCTTTAATATCCATGGTGATATTCCATCTGGGCCTATAGCCTTTGTCACATCCAACTCTAGTAAAAGCTTCCTTTCATCCCCACTGGTAATCCCAAACTCCTCTATTGGTGCCTGGTTAACTATTCCTTTTCTTATCACTGGAACTTCTCCTTCCTATAATGTGAAGACCTGGAATTTCTTATTGAGTTCCTCAGACACTTCCTTATCGTTTATAGTGAATCTGTCTGCCTCCATCCTCAGTTTCATTACCTGTCCATTCACTGTTCTTTTCCTCATGATGTGGCTGTGCAGCAGTTTGGGTTGAGTCTTTGCCTTGCTTGCTATGTCATTTTCATATTGCCTTTCTGCCTCTCTTCTCACTCTGACGTATTCATTCCTGGCGCTCTGGTATCTCTCTCTGCTCTCGTATCTCTCTCTCTACTCACTAATGTCCTATTATTTCTATAGTTTCTCCACGCCCTTGTACTTATTTGCTTTGCTAGCTTACATCTCTGATTAAACCATGGGGTTTCTCATCTGCAATTAATTTTTTTCCTTTTGGACTGGGACGAACTTGTCTGTTGCCTCCTTACACTTCTTTGTGATGAAGTCCATCATGTCTTGGGCCGTCTTTCCTCCGAGCTGTGTGTGTGCGTGTGTGCGCGAGAGAGTTGAAGAGGTCCCCTTGGCTGGACTTCGGCGCGAAGTAGGAAGTTTCAGGACTGTGTTTGTATTGTAAATCTTTTTGTTGCCGTATCTGAGAAAATCTTAGCTTGATGTCGAAAGCGGTGCGAGAGTTTTGTGTCTTGAAGCTTTCTTTTGATTGTGTAAATGGGCTTTTATACTTTTTTTTGTTTTAAAGCTCTTGCATGAAAAGTGACAGCAATTCTGGAGCGGAGGTGTTTTAATTTTTTTTTTCTAGAATGACTGTTTCTTGTGGTACATTTTGCAGAGATCTTACCGTATGGTGGTTCATTTTGAGACGACTCCGCCTCCTTAAAGTCCTTTTGTGATAATTTGTTCTGAGGCGACATAATGACAGGAGCGCTGAGCTCTAGAAGGCGGTGAGACCAAGTGTGGCATTTTTATATTCTTCGTTGGAGATGATTTGTCTGTCTTTGTCGAAGGGTGTTCCTCCTTGTCTGTACCGTGTGAACGTATACCGTGGGAACGTGTACCGTGTGAACGTGTACCGTGTGAACGTGTACCGTGTGAACGTATACCGTGGGAACGTGTACCGTGTGAACGTGTACCGTGTGAACGTGTACCGTGTGAACGTGTACCGTGGGAACGTATACCGTGGGAACGCGTACCGTGTGAACGTGTACCGTGGGAACTGGATTGTCTTGCTATAGTCGACCCTGGGTAAGATAGACCAGAAAGATTTGATGCCTGTAAGTCCCGCGTGATGATGGTCCAGGACGGACCGAAACGTGGTGGCTTCTCCCATGGTCTGGTGCGTGGGTTGGTCATCATGCCTCCTGCCACGGTTATCTTGAGATGTTTTCAGGGCTTAGTGTCCCCACGGACCTCGACCAGGCCTCCATCCCCAGGAAGCGGCCCGTGACAGCTGACTAACACCCAGGTACCTATTTTACTGCTAGGTAACAGGGGCATTCAGGGTGAAAGAAACTTTGCCCATTTGTTTCTGCCTCGTGCGGGAATCGAACCCGCGCCACAGAATTACGAGTCCTGCGCGCTATCCACCAGGCTACCAGGCCCCCACGGTATGAGGCTACGGTACTGACACTCTTTCTCTGCAATCCATAGAAAACCGCCGAGACTGAGGAGAGATGTACAGGTTTCGTAACTGGATGAATCTTGGCCCTGTGCAATACACCACCCTCATGGTAAAACATGTATTCCACTTGGCCAGAACCTCTCGGCCCATTGATGTCTGAATGGTAACGAATCATCGTTCCGTTGCTCCAGTGCAGCTCTGCGAATGGCGTTGCCATGCAAAAACACGGACCAATTAAAACTGAAAATTGTCTGGACATGTGGTAATTTCTCGTGGTTTTTTATCTACGATAACGGGGCCATACATTATTATTTTAGAAATAGATCCCGGGGGAGCAATGTGGGTTAATTACGTGTTTTCAATGTATGTGTGGATGTCACTGGGGGCGTGTGTGTGGGGAGAACTGGGCGCGTGAGAAGGGGGGGGGGGGAGGGGGTTCTTGGTGGGGTGTACAGGTGCTCTGGGGGGTGTAGAGGTGCTCTGGTGGGGTGTAGAGGTGCTCTGGTGGGGTGTAGAGGTGCTCTGGGGGGGGTGTAGAGGTGCTCTGGGGGGTGTAGAGGTGCTCTGGGGGGTGTAGAGGTGCTCTGGGGGGTATAGAGGTGCTCTGGGGGGTGTAGAGGTGCTCTGGGGGGTGTAGAGGTGCTCTGGGGGGGTATAGAGGTGCTCTGGGGGTGTAGAGGTGCTCTGGGGGGTATAGAGGTGCTCTGGGGGGTATAGAGGTGCTCTGGGGGGGTATAGAGGTGCTCTGGGGGGGTGTGTACTGGTGATGAGGTAGGGACGGTTATTTAGGGATCAATAAAATCCCCCTCGACCTACAGGAAGTGGCGGACCAGCCGAGTTGTAATGGACATGTGGGGCTCCAGGGGTCTGTTACATCAAGCCATCACCAGACACGCCTGGCCCCAAGCTGGGCTTGGGGGAGTTGAAGAACCATCGCTAACTGCTCGAGGTAAACTCCAGGTAAACACACAAGTGTTTTTCTGTGATGTTTATCTCTTATCATGTCGACACTCAAAGGAAAGGTGACCCTCAAAGGTTGTGTTAGCAGAGGGGAAGAGTTAGAGTGAGTGGGACTTGTACACGCCCAGATTAGTGTCAAATATTCATTACAATCTTGGGGTTATCTTGAGATGATTTCGGGGCTTTAGTGTCCCCCGCGGCCCGGTCCTCGACCAGGCCTCCACCCCCAGGAAGCAGTCCGTGACAGCTGACTAACA
>NC_091164.1:2222546-2330046 GCF_040958095.1 Procambarus clarkii
TTACATATATATTGTGTAAGACCCCGAGCCAACGTAGAGACAGGATCCAATAACTCTGTTTATATATATATATATATATATATATATATATATATATATATATATATATATATATATATATATATATATATATATATATACATAACGCATTAGAGGGAATGTTTAGATCCCCTCCAATACAGTTTCTGTGTGTTTTTCTCCTACCACCCCATATATATATATATATATATATATATATATATATATATATATATATATATATATATATATATATATATATATATATATATTTTGTGTAATGACATTTTCAAATAAAGTTAGATAAATATACACACTTAACATAAGAATAGGGGTGGTAGGAGAAGAAAATATCAAAGTGTTCAGTGAGGATCCAAAAGGTCTTCTCTGAGTACTCTTTATTTTCTTCTCTGAGGCTATGGGTCCCTACATTTGCACCAGAGGTGGTACCCAAAAAAAAAAAAAAAAAAAAAAAAATATATATATATATATATATATATATATATATATATATATATATATATATATATATATATATATATATTGGTTGGAGTCTTTCTTGTAGACATATTTTGTTGAATATGACGGAAAGAGTAAGATTAAGGATTCTAACACGAATCTTTTCAATATTTCTTATGTTTTTCTTCACTGTCTAAGGAAAATTAACTCTACAAAGCTCATTTTCACACTTTATTATGGTCTGACGCCTAGGAATGCGTTTCGCAAGGTACTCCTTACATTCTCCAAGACAAGTTTACCATGTTGTTTCTTGTTGTTTTAGATTTAACTACTCAGAACGAAATGTCCATGTAGCACGGGCTATGGTGAGCCCGTAAGTTTACTGTGTTTAACACCGGTTCATATTCTCTTTGGATGAGGTGGTAAAGAACAAGTGGATGAAAGGCATAACATAAGAGGTATTAATCTGGTAATAAATGTAACAACATGGGCAGCTTATGTTCCTAAGGTAGGGTCATTGGATCCTGTCTCTGCGTTGGCTCGGGGTCTTGAAGTGGCTAGAATTTACACACAGAAATCACAATGGCGTGATGCATCAAATGAACAAATCCACAAATTAAGGCAGCGTCTGGGATCCTCTCGGACGTAGGTTCGAACCCTCGTCACGGCCCTTGTGGATTTGTTTAATGGGTAGAAATTAGTTATGAGTTAGCTGGTTGTTGGCTGCTGGTCTGGACTTCTTGATATGTAGCGTCTCGCTAAAGTCCAGTCTTCTGCTGTCTGCAGACGATGAGTCACAATAACGTCGCTAAAGTAAGTTGACCAGACCACACAATAGAAGGTGAAGGGACGACGACGTTTCGGTCTGCTGTCTGTTATTTGTACACGTTAATCGTCTAGAGGAAGTCGTTGTTTTCTTGCCTATATACTGAGATTTTTTTGGGCTGACAGTCTCTAAGAGGGCATGTGAAGGCTTAGACGACGTTAGTCTCTCTTTAAGACGTTTGCTTGGTGTCTGGAGAGTTTTTCATAAGCAATTTGGCAATCTTCTTTATTTTTGTGGTAAAATCGTGACAAGAGATTTGTATATGCTGGCTAGCTAGCATTGTAAATGTGTGGCCACGACTGTGGTAGAAAATAATAATAATAATAATAATAATAATAATAATAATAATAATAATAATAAAATGTGCTATATATGTGTTCAATATCTTTAGTCTAGATGCTTGACAGTTTGCCCAACATAGAACTTACTTCAATCTTTACATGGAATTCTATCCATACAATCGTAAGTTACAATAAATTTTGCAATAAAATCTTTGGGGCATTTTTTCACAGATATAGATGTATGTTTATGAATGAAAACTCACATATTTAAACTCAACAAAACTCTATATTTTCGCATATAGTCCTGGGGACCATTCAGGCTTGTTCGCGCATGTATGTTTACGTATGAGCACAAACTGAGGGTCGGTGTGATGTATAAACGGGCGTGTTTGTGTTTGCCGGAACACGCGCACCAAGCCACAGGGCGAGTGTTCTTCAACTGGCCTACACGGATATGCATACGAAAGATACATTAGAGGCGGCGTTGAGCGGCGAATTATTCCACGCACGGTGAATAGCCATTATCTCCAGAATTCTCCGGTGTCCACGCTGCCTCGGATATTGTGGGTGGGGGAGTAGTGAACTACGAAGGAGGGGAATGAGGGAGGGTAAAGAGGCACGATGTGGAGAATAATGGGAGGAGGAAAGGAGGAAAAAGTAATTTGAGGGGTATTTATAGCTGAATAAATTTAACGAGAGAGAGTAGAGAGAGAGAGAGAGAGAGAGAGAGAGAGAGAGAGAGAGAGAGAGAGAGAGAGAGAGAGAGAGAGAGAGAGAGAGAGAGAGAGAGAGAGAGAGTAGAGAGAGAGAGAGAGATAAAGAGATGTGTTAGTTGACATGTGTTAGCAATGGCTAACGTGTGAGAGACTGAGTTCTCTATAGACGGGGAAGATTAGGTAATATATTTCGTAGTTTAGGGGAGAAGGAACAGGAATATCAAGAGGATTAGGATGATCCCAGACGCGCCTTAGTCGATTGAGCCACGGCATGGTAAAAAGAATTGCAACCGGGAGTACTATTGCCCTCACGCGGATCCCGCAGTAGTACTCCCGGTACGCCTTTTCTTTTGACAATGTCGTGGCGCAATAGACTGAGGCGCATCTGGGATCATCTTGGACGTAGGTTCGAACTCTCATCACGACCCCTTGTGGATTTGTTTATTAAATGAGTGTTTGGAGTTAGGAGAACCATGCAGCGTGAGTATGACGGATCTACTTCCCTCCTCAGGGCCTCGTATCTGACGAGCACTCTTGCGGAGGTAAAGTATTATAATACTTCACTGGAGTGAAAATATTATCAAGTGTGAGAAATAGAATAAGTGAACAGTGCGTGGCTGGAAGAGTCTAGGTAAGGCAGATACCGACCAGTGAGGTATGTGTGGTGGTTGTGGTGGTTGTGGCTGTGATTGTGGTTGTAATAATGTTAATAAATGTTCGTTGTGTTGATGGAATTAGAAATGAGGGAAATGAGCCCAATTACAAGGTAATGAGGGTGAAGGCGCGTGATGGGATAGGCGAAGGGAACCTACTGAGTGAATCAAATGATATATGGAATGGGAGGTATGAGGTAAATAGGGTGAAGGAGGCCTGGTCGACGACCGGGCCGCGGGGACGCTAAGCCCCGGAAGCACCTCAAGGTAAGAGTATCTTATTTTGAGATGATTTCGGGGCTTAGCCTCCCCGCGGCCCGATCCTCGACCGGGGACCGTATTTATATTTGTGTATTTCTAATACATCCTCAGGAAGCAGCCCGTAGCAGCTGTCTAACTCCCAGGTACCTATTTACTACTAAGTGAACAGGCACATCAGAGAGAAAGAAACTGCCCATTTGTTTCCGCCTCCACGGGGATCGAACCCGGAACTTTAGTACTACGAATACCGAACGCTGTCTACTCAGCTGTCAGGCCTCCCCAGGAATGGAGTGGGTGAAGCATGAACATCTCTCCAGCTCCCTGGCAGTGATAGACACATCATATATTAGTAAAGGGATTCTTGGCTGTGAAGGCGGTAAGCGAGGGAGGAACAGAGAAGCCGCTGTTGACTTTTGAGAGTTGAGGTACATACAGCTGGCTGGGCCGTGAAGCTCGGCCACCTTCAGGCAAAGGACGCAGCTCTTCACCCCTTTTGTGGGTTAATATAATATAAATATACAAACAGGGTGTGTGTCCGTCCGTCCCTCCGTCCGTTTGTCTACAGAAGCTTACGTACGTGCCAACTCGGGTGTAATACGTACGTGCCAGCTCAGGTGTTATACGTACGTGCCAGCTCAGGTGTTATACGTACGTGCCAGCTCAGGTGTTATACGTACGTGTCAGCTCAGGTGTAATACGTACGTGCCAACAAAGCTTACGTACGTGCCAACTGAGGTGTACATACCTGTTTGTTATTATCAGCGACTGCCGGAAAGTGAGGTCTAGCATAATCTGCACCACTTGCTCGCCTTGTTGCGAGGGGGAACCCCATTTCTCGTTGAAGCTTGCCTTAATCAACTTCATCCAAGATATCAGATTAATTTCCCACTCCGCTCAACAGTCGTGGAGTCCTGACGCGTTGAGAGAGACAGCCAGACTCAAATTACCACTAACGAGCAGGGCAGCAGTTCCCCAAGGCAATTAGAGACGGCGCTCTCTGATTGGTCGCTTGAATTCTCGTACACACCGCGAAGTGGCCCCTTATTTTTCTCACCCTGAAACATCAAAAGAAAGTCGACTGTGGGGAAACCAGTTGATTATTTTGGATACTTGGCAACTTGGGCGTGTTGAAGGGGGAAGAATGAGGGGAAAGCTCTTCATGGCCGTGGGAAAGAAGCAGTGAATTGTATTTTAATTGTGCCCCATATTGTAGAACTGATGAACGTGTTAAGGAGGAGTCTGGGAGATGAGGCCTGTAGTCGATGCGCGCGCGTGCGTGTGTGTGTGTGTGCGTGTGCGTGTGTGTGTGTGTGTGTGTTTCTTAATGATTTCTTTAAACGTTAAGTCGTATCTAGTATTATTATTGTCTGATTCCCTAAAGGTTTCCCTTCTTTTTTTGGTATTTTTCAACCTTCTGTTCACAGTTCCACCTTCATTACTGTGCACTGGTTAATATTAAATTCTAGCAACCAGTTGTTAGATCGTTCTCTCAGTGTGTGTAGGTGTGTGTATACACTGGTGTTAAATGACCTGCCTCCAGCACTCTCCCTCTCCCCAACCGTTCTCATCTCGGTATTTTTCTTCCCCCTTCTTACAGATTCCGGGTTGCTACCCCCAAATATCTTATTTATGGTGCCTTTCCCCCTCTCGATTCACTTGGTTTACGTTCTTGTCTTTCACTAACGTTTAAACTGCTCTACCTTCACCTCCAAAGGATGGCACCTCCCGTCCCATCTCAAATCCTTATCCTGACCCCTTCCAAGTGTTATATAGTCGTAATGACTTGGCGCTGTCCCCCTGATAATTCCCTTCCCTTCCCTCCAAAAGCTGTCTTGAGCACCTCTTACCTCCAGCAGCTCTCTAGACCTCTGACTACCTCAGCCTCCACCATCACGTCACGAGTTGCTACCTAATTACTGGAGGTGTTACCTGGTTGGTTGATACCTGGTTGATGGGGTTCTGGGAGTTCTTCTACTCCCCAAGCCCGGCCCGAGGCCAGGCTTGACTTGTGAGAGTTTGGTCTACTAGGCTATTGCTTGGAGCGGCCCGCAGGCCCACATACCCACCACAGCCCGGTTGGTCCGGGACTCCTTGGAGGAATAAATCTAGTTTCCTCTTGAAGATGTCCACGGTTGTTCTGGTAATATTTCTTATGCTCGCTGGGAGGACGTTGAACAACCGCGGACCTCTGATGTTTATACAGTGTTCTCTGATTGTGTCTCTGGCACCTCTGCTCTTCACTCCAAAAGAGAGATGTTACACTCTGGGTGCGTAACACCTCTGAGGTAGATCTGTGGTGAGGTGATTACCTTTGATGTAACAGATCCAGTTACCAGTATTTAGTGTTTCTACTAGCTGCCCGTGTAGGGGGAGAGGGGGAGGGGGGGAGTTGAGGGAGGGAGTGGGGGGTAACTGAGACATCGTGGGAGGTAACGCCTGGGAGGCTTCCCTCCCACTACCAGGGCGTCTTCCCTCCCGTCACTTTGAAGAAGCATTAATAACAAAAAATAAAACGTTAGTGCACAATACGGGTCGATCACGTGACTAGTCTGGCATCATTCCCTCCCCAAATCTCGTCCCTGATTAGCTAGGATAGTCACGTGACTTGACCAAAGATTTCACCATCTAGAAGGGTCACAAAACTGGCCATTTTTTAATACATAAAGGCTTCTCTCAAGCGTGGGTTAGACATACATATGAACATTTGGGTAGATATTAATTAACTAACTCGAGTGCTGCAATAAGCCTTCTGGCGTGTCCTGTATTATGTTCCTATACCTTCATAGGTACAGTTGCATTACGCGAAATAACACAAAATTAGAGGCAACGGCGCGATCTCTCTCTCTCAAGAGAGAGAGCGCACGCAGGTCGTGATTTGCGGTGCGTAATATGGATTGGGGGAGCCGGGGCGTATAATTACACAGGCGGGGAAATGTATAGTCCCAGCCAGGAGGGTAAGGGTACTGAGGCATTGTGTGGCCTGCCACCCCACACCCACGGAGGCTGGTGCTTTGTTGATGCTGCTAGGACAAGGGGAGCCCGCCTGACTGTGGGTGTTGGTGTAGGCCTCGTGGGGTGTAGTGGGTGGTTGGTGGTGGTGTAGTGCGTGGTTGGTGGTGGTGTACTCAACTAGTCTGCACACCCCGTGTACACACCTACAGTGTGTGTATGTGTTCGTGCGTCTATCGTCGCCTTCTCTTTCTCCTTGCCCCTTCTCCCCTATTTTGTGCACTGCTCCTTGTTATTAATTTTCTCCGAGCCTCACTTTCCCAATCTTCCTGCCCTGCCTCTCCCCTTTCTCATCTCTTACCCCCCACGCCCTCCTCCCATGACGCCCACGCCCTCCTCCCATCACGCCCACGCCCTCCTCCCATCACGCCCACGCCCTCCTACCATGACGCCCACGCCCTCCTACGATCACCTACACGCCACCAGCCTCACCACCGTCAGCATGGTTGCTGACGGTGGTGAGGCTGGAACAATGGAACATTGCTCCCGTGAGAAGCACAGGAGAGTGTTTAGCGGAAAACAAGGTGTTAAGAGGCAGTAAGAAAGCATGCCCCGGCCCGTTAAGGCGAGTCTGTGCATGTACGGCGGTTAAATAATTTACTCTGGGGGATAAGAGTGACTGCGGGTGTTTGTAGTAACCTCATAGCTTTAATGTGGGAGCAGGTTGTCATAAACAGCGATTACCTCGGTGGGTAATGGCCAGGGTAAATGGCAATTGATGATAATTACCTCCCAACCTGCACGCTTTCTTTTCTGCTTCAAATGCGGTCATTTTTCGCGGCTGAGGACGGATGCGAGCTGTTACTGGTGTGTCGGGGTTGTTGCTCCTTGTATGGTGCACTTGCACGGAGGACTGCCTGGCCTGGCCTATGGCACAGCTGCACGGAGTAGTGCCTGGCGTATAACGCAGCTGCACGGAGGAATGCCTGGCGTATAACGCAGCTGCACGGATGAATGCCTGGCGTATAGCGCAGCTGTACAGTGGAGTGCATCCATTTCTCAGTTCTCAACAAAGCCCCATCATCACCAGGAGAAACCATTCAGTGCCAACCGGGTATCGCCGGTCGGCCGAGCGGACAGCACACTGGACTTGTGATCCTGTGGTTCCGGGTTCGATCCCTGGCGCCGGCGAGAAACAATGGGCACAGTTTCTTTCACCCTATGCCCCTGTTACCTAGCAGTAAAATAGGTACCTGGGTGTTAGTCAGCTGTCACGGGCTGCTTCTTGGGGGTGGAGGCCTGGTCGAGGACCGGGCCGCGGGGACACTAAAAAGCCCCGAAATCATCTCAAGATAACCTCAAGATATATCGTGGTGTGATGTTTCAGATGACAGTGACAGGAAGTCACGACAATTGCTTCCCATTCTGCGGGCTCTCACAGTCGGGAGGACCCGGACACGTTCGACGAGTGGACAAACAAGTGGTTTCTGGAATTTATTTCTTTGTGTAAGGTAATGAAGATGGGAAAGGGAGAAAGGATTCCAAGAGGTATATACACCACTTTGTCTCCTTAGTATCTACGCTGCTTCAGAAGCCTTGTCTCTCTTCGACTTCAAGAGTCGGAGAGAGAAGAGAAATATCAGGGGAAAGCGCCAAACCATTACGACTATACAAGCACTTGGAAGGGGGTCAGGATAAGGATGTGGGATGGGACGGGAGGGAAGGAATGGTGTCCAACCTCTTGGACGGTCGGGAATTGAACGCCGACCTGCACGAAGCGAGACCGTCGTTCTCCAAGTGGAGTCGGAGAGAGAAAAAAAGATTTTGAAGTGGATATATGTGCACCACTAAACCGGAGGCACTCAGTAAGATCGCTAACAAATGGGACGCTGGAAAACATTAGTACATCGTTATGAAGACCAAATAGAACTTCTTCATGGCTAATAACTAATGTTATCCAACATTAGTCAGACCAATACCGGAATGTGCAGCACTGGGCTGGCATCTGCACATTGTGAAGCACACACCCGAAATTGAGAAAGTATCCAGGTTTGCAATATTTGTTCCGCAGATAGCAGGGTTCAGCTATGAGGATAGGCTAATGGAACTAGATCTCAGAACGCTAGAGGATAGAAGAAAACAGATGGACAAGGTTGTCCGATACAGAGAGACGACAGACTGACACTGACAAATGGAACAGGTTAGATAAGTTGTTACAGGTAATTCAGTTCTGTACGCAATTATAAATAGAAATATGATAATAAAATTTGGAGAATAGTAATTGCATTAAGTTCCTATTAGTTCGATAGCTGGGGGTTTAGGAGCTAACACTCGACCCTCCAAGCACATCTAGGTGAGTACAAATAGGGAAGTACACACCATCACTACATCGCTACCATATCCTCCCATTTTCCCCTTCCCTCGTTTTTCCCTTTTCGTCAGTTTCCCCTCCACCTCTTCCACCGTCCTTGGCCCCCAACCTCTCGTCTTCCAACCGTCTCACCAAAGGCCACAGAAAAGTGACAGTTCAGTACTTTTAAGGCTGAAGCTGTTCATTGCAATTTCCTGCAGGTCGTAAGTGCTCTTTGATGGTGCAATTCCTTGCAACTTTTTGCTCTTGGTCGTAACTTTGGCTCTCATGATTTTTTTTGCAAAGTTTAAAATTTGGTCGTTTGTAATTTGGGTTAAAAAAAAAGTTACTTTCTATATTTATTTATTTATCTCTCTTGTAAACAGTTTTTGATTACCGATTAAACTCAACTTAGTTAGTTCGTGTATTGTGTACTAGTTTTACTTAGGATTTAATGGTTATATATGTGTGTTTGTGTGTACTAACCTAGTTGAGCTTCGCCTCTCTGGTCCCGCCTCTCAACTGACAATCAACCAGTGTACAGATACCTGAGCCTATTGGGCTCAATATTTATCTATCTACGATTGATAGGGTGGGTTCCATATCCTATATTCCATGCCCTCACGTACCTCTCACCTACTTTCCCCTCACTTTTCCTTTCGTCTTATATTGACTCCCTAACTCGATCCACAAGGCTGTTGTTGGGAGCGGCCCGCAAGCCTACATATCCTTTACAGTCCGGTGGGTCTGGACACTTGAACGTGTCCAGTGTTCTCGTGATCAGTTCCATTTTTGTATTAGTAATACTTGTTATGTTTGTATTAGTAATACTTGTTATGTTTGTTCAATAGCGGTGAACTTCTGATGTTCATACAGTGTTCTCCGAGTGTACCAACCTACCTTGTGTCTACCTTGTGTAGCTTCCTATCATACCTCGAGAGTATATTTTTAGAGCTATGAGACGCTGCCAATAGTATGGTTGCTTTATCGTGTCTATGCGTGTATGACTGGGTACTGTAGCTGAAGAGGTGAGGAAACAGGACGTGGTTGGAAGGAGGGGTGTGTGTGGGTGGGTGGAGAAGGTAAGGGGAAACAAAAGATATTTGGTTTAGTGAACATGGAGGGAGGGGAGGAGGGAGAGGAGAGGGAAATTAAACAAAGTTGGACTGTTTGAGTTGCTCTGGACAAAGTTGGCGTTGTTTAGTTTGTCTTGAGCCAGACTCTTACACAGGGAAGACAAGGGGGGTGTTTTTATCAGGGGGAGGGAGGTAAGGGGGGTGTTTTTATCAGGGGGGGGGAGGTAAGTTTAAGGCTTTAGGCTTTAGGCTTTAGTAAGGCTTTAGGCATTATATGTACTAGCCCTATCTATAAATCCATCATTCTTTGTAAAATCTCTTGTATGTACCTTACCCAAATAAACATTTATTTATTATTTATTTATTTATTTATTTATTTTAAGTAGGGGGTCCTGGGGTGTGTGCAGGAGGTCCGCGCTTCTCCACTCCTTCCAATATTCAATATTATGACTTGAAGATATATAATAATATAATAATGGAGAGAAGGCAGAGATAACAAGACACTTGAGAGTCAGCCCATCTTCCTGTTTAGTCTAGCATCACCGGTGTGGACCATCGGACACATGTTGACGTCCTCGGTAATTACACAGTACAATTTGGTACAATTGAATTTGAACAAACCGGAAACGATTTTCTATTTACGTTGCTAATATAACCTAACGTAATTATCCTAGGCCTTATGCACGCTATCTGAGGCCTATTAATGTAGTACATATATGTGTTATAATAGACCTGGGAATATTGAAATTGTCCTTGCTATCTTTATTTTTTCCTGACTATCTTGAGGTTATCTTGAGATGATTTCGGGGCTTTTTAGTGTCCCCGCGGCCCGGTCCTCGACCAGGCGTCCACCCCCACGAAGCAGCCCGTGACAGCTGACTAACACCCAGGTACCTATTTTACTGCTAGGTAACAGGGGCATAGGGTGAAAGAAACTCTGCCCATTGTTTCTCGCCAGCGCCTGGGATCGAACCCAGGACCACAGGATCACAAGTCCAACGTGCTGTCCGCTCGGCCGACCGGCTATAAAGTGAATAGTACCAATTTCTACTATCTAATTGTCCAATAAGTACGATGGTACATGTACGATGGTACACATTGTTACATAAAAGTACAATTTAAACAGGAGGATGGGTTGTCTAAAGTAGTCTAATGCAGTCCTGTTGATGAGATAAAATCAAATGCGTAAATACAATACTGTATTTTGTTTGTAGGTGCAAGTTCAGTCAGCAAGTTCAGCGCAATGTGTGCGGGCGGGACAGTTAGCCTGGAGACTTGCTTACTTTTAGGCTTAAAATTGGTTTACACAATTCTCCACAAGGCTGGTAATTACAGATGGGCTCAACTTCTAGTCAAATGTAAAGTTCCTGTATAGTAAAGTTCGAGATGAAGCACCTATTTAAATGCCTCCCATTTCATCTCCATTATCTGCCCTAAGCGTTTTCGCGATTTGCCTCTCCGTCAAAAAATTATCATTGAATTAATTTTTAATAATAATTAATAATTGATAAAATTACCAAAATTACCTATCCAGAAACGTACGAAGCCAAGCATCCCACCTGAAAACGTAAATATTACGTCGTATTTATTTTGACCAATGCGTCGTTTTTAACGAGTGGGTCGATTTAGTTAACAACCCAACGTAAGGTATTAGGAGAGACGACGGGGTCATGTGACAGCCGCCACCACTCCGTTAACAATGACTTGTTGCTCACACCTTGACACCGGCTGGCAGGTGGAGGTGGAGTGTCTTGTGTCGGGAGCAGGCTCTTGGGGCTCGGTTTTGCTTCCTCCAGAACGACCCCTCTCGCTGTCTCGAGAACGACCTTCTCGCTGTCTCGAGAACGACCTTCTCGCTGTCTCGAGAACGACCTTCTCGCTGTCTCGAGAACGACCTTCTCGCTGTCTCGAGAACGACCTTCTCGCTGTCTCGAGAACGACCTTCTCGCTGTCTCGAGAACGACCTTCTCGCCGTTTCAATTCTTACATATCGCAAATATTACCTGACGTGGGATGTTGTCCTTTATTACCATCTTCCTCGAGGACTTAAACTTTCCCCAAGTACTACCAACCCATTTCCCAAGTCTCCCCCTGGGTGTTACTCCTCGGCAGGTGCCCCGTCATTCTTAATCCTAATCCTGCCGCCATTACTTTACGAGTGAAGTAAAGCCGTGATTAAAGGGTGACGGGGCAAAACTTAAAATTAATATTTAATTTCGTTTAATTTATTGTTCGCTCTTTATCCGGTTACGCTGTATAGATGACCTTTTTCCTCTCACGGCCGGATAAGCGAGATTTAGCCTCCGGTTCACGCCGCCTATCCCGGACCTATTCTGACTAGCCCATATTGTCACTCCTCACCATCAATCCCAGCGGTCAATTCCTTGTCCCTCCTAAATCCCTCCATACCTCTTTCATCCTCCCTCCCTCCCATTCCCTTCCCTTATCCTGCTTCTCTGGATTAGTTAGCTCCAAATCCTTGTTGTAAGAATAGGGCGACTACGGGATTAAACTCTCCACCCTCATTTTTAGGCGACTTTCTAAGACCAAACAAAAGTTCCAATCAGTGAGCACAAAAGGCGTGTTGGCGCCTCCTGCTCCTCCTCCCTCACTCCCCGGGAGAGATTAATGACTGACCAGGCCGGCGAGGGGGCAGCACTGGCTGCAAGGAAAGGCACGGAGACGGGAAAGAAAGGGGAGAGAAGGAAAGGAAAGGGAGGAATAGCAGGAATAGGAGTTTGAAATAAATGATGTGGAAGAAAAAGTTGATGTGGATATAGAAAGTTGCTAATAGGGAATGAAGAATAGGGTGTTGCTGAAGTAGGGGAGGTGGGAAAGATGACAAGAATGACATTGAAGAAAATAGGCAGTAACAGGAAGTATGAGAAACAAAAGCATCCAGCATAGTCCACCAGGACGATAGCATTGAGAAACTTCAGAACTGATTCGAGAGCTTCATCCCATTGGAGTGAGATAGGAGGGGGGGGGGGGAGGGTTGTGACCGAGGACCTCCTGTACCTTCCAGGAGGTCTTCTGTAACTGTAGCGGCTGTAACAAGTTACCACCAGATTAATCTGGGCTTGGAGTCAACAAGCATTTACTCTTACGAAACCTGTACATCTTTCCCCCTCTATTGTGCCGCCTCTGTTTACATTTATTAAGCAGTTTATGAGCTCAGAGGCACTACGAAGTTGTTTATAACAATAATTAACTTGGAGAATGAAGTTACGAAGCTAGTAAGATGTTATATAATTGTAAACAAAGTAGCCATTTTTGTTGAAAGATGTATAGGTTTCGTAGGTGGCTGCGTAAATGTTGCAGGAATCCTCGCCCAGGTACCCGGAGGGGCTATAGAAGTAACGTCTGTAGTCATCGAAACAGACTACAGGAGAATTACAGGTAACATGCAGGCGAGGAGTCACAATAACGTGGCTGAAATATGTTGACCAGACCACACACTAGAAAGTGAAGGGACGACGATGCCCTATATCTATGGGCAGCACAAAGCGTCGACCAGACTGTGCGACACAGTGGTTGCTAGGATCAGGTTGGGTTACCGTCACCTGTGGCAGGTGGCTACAGGTGACGGATCTCCGAACCCTGAGTACTCTACTGTAGAAAAAAATACATGTTGAACTCTACGGTGCTATCAACACACATTTTAGTATAACGGCGGCTGGTAGAGTTGGTATGTGCGCGGGGGTATGTGCGCGGGGGTATGTGGGCGGGGGGTTGGGGATCCCTCATTCGCTTGTTCGCCTTTTTTTTTTCTCTCTCTCTCTCTCTCTCTCTCTCTCTCTCTCTCTCTCTCTCTCTCTCTCTCTCTCTCTCTCTCTCTCTCTCTCTCTCTCTCTCTCTCTCTCTCTCTCTCTATCTCTCTCTCTCTCTCTCCCTCTCTCTCTCTCCCTCTCTCTCTCTCTCTCTCTCTCTATCTCTCTCTCTCTCTATCTCTCTCTCTCTCTCTCACACACACACACACACACACACACACACACACACACACACACACACACACACACACACACACACACAGCGCTCTGGACTCGTAATCCTAGAGTCCGGGTTCGATCCCCGGTGACAGCAGAAACAAAAGGGGCAGAGTTTCTTTCACCCTGATACCCCAGTTACCTACCTAGCAGTAAATAGTTACCTGGGAGTTAGACAGCTGTTATGGGCTGTTTCCTGTATTCACCTAGTTGTGTTTGCGGGGGTTGAGCTTTGCTCTTTCGGCCCGCCTCAACAATTGTACCTGGGAGTTGGTTGTTGCGGGCTGGATCTTGGGGATGTGTGTGTGATGGAAAGAGAGGAACCCAGGGATGATTGAATGGTGAGGGATGCTCCTCACTATCCTCATTATTCCCCTCCTTTAAGTTTCGTAACGTTCACCATCATCACCACCCTAACTCCTACCACAACACTACACTACACCCTAGCCCCTGCCACAGCACTACACCCTAGCCCCTGCCACAACACTACACCCTAGCCCCTGCCACAACACTACACCCTAGCCCCTGCCACAGCACTACACCCTAGCCCCTGCCACAGCACTACACCCTAGCCCCTACCACAACACTACACCCTAGCCCCTGCCACAGCACTACACCCTAGCCCCTGCCACAGCACTACACCCTAGCCCCTACCACAACACTACACCCTAGCCCCTGCCACAACACTATACCCTAGCCCCTGCCACAGCACTACACCCTAGCCCCTACCACAACACTACACCCTAGCCCCTACCACAACACTACACCCTAGCCCCTGCCACAACACTACACCCTAGCCCCTACCACAACACTACACCCTAGCCCCTACCACAACACTACACCCTAGCCCCTACCACAACACTACACCCTAGCCCCTACCACAACACTACACCCTAGCCCCTACCACAACACTACACTACACCCTAGCCCCTACCTCAACACTACACCCTAGCCCCTACCACAACACTGCACCCTAGCCCCTACCACAACACTACACCCTAGCCCCTGCCACACACAACACTACACCCTACACAACACTTCACCCTAGCCCTCACAGCACCTTACTGTATCCACCCCACTAGCACCCTGCCGCTGTGAAACAAAGCTAAACCGTATGGACTTGTTATTTTCTGTGAATTTGAAATATAAAATCATGTGTAGTTAAAATTCCGTCTAGTTTGGCCCTGTCCTCCGGCCACAATTAATTCCGGATAAATGTTCCACCTCTAATTGGTATTAGTGTGGGTAGTGCCACGGGGTCATTTGGCAACACCCTTCATCACGTGACTTAACTCCGCCTCCTCCCTTCAGGTCACCCTTGCTCTCTACCCTTTCCCAACCACTTGGGCTGGACGGTAGAGCGACGGCCTCGCTTCATGCAGGTCGACGTTCAATCCCCGACCGTCCAAATGGTTGGGCACCATTCCTTTCCTCCCTCAAATCCCAAATCCTTATCCTAACCCCCCTTCAAATGGTTATATAGTCGTAGTGGCTTGGCGCTTTCTCCTGGTAGTTTCATTCCATTTTCCATTTCTAACTCCCTTATTTCTTAGCTTCTTCATGTGCATCCCCCATCTCCCTCACCTGATTCCCCCATCTCCCCCACCCGCGACCACTTACGAAACCTGTACATCTTTCTTCAGTCATGACAGCTTTGTCCACATATTATAAATATTTTATGAGCTGCGAAGCACTACGAGGTTGTTTATAGCAATAATAACCTCGGGTTGTGAAGTTTCCCAGCTCGTAAACTGTTTAATGTATGTAAACAACGCCGCCATGATTGGTGAAAGATGCACAGGTTTCGTAAGTGGGCGACGTAAATGCTTGATGACTCCCTGGCCCAGTTGACAATGGACGGCTTCCTTGCAATACGGCCATAGTGTGCATAGTGGGAGCCATATTGTCATATTGATCTGTGCACTCACCTTAAAGGGACAAGCACCAATACTCGTTTTATGACTTTTTAAATAGTCATCTTTTGTATATTGTTAAAAGCTCTTTTAAGAGTTTATTAAAAGATTTAGAGGTACACGATCAGTGTATTTAAAAGTTGGTTATTTATATCTTTATATATATGCTGGAAACGTATTTACTTGGCTGTTACTGTTGCTAACTTGGAACTATACGTGGTGCTCGGTTAGTAACCTGGTGCCATGGCCTTATTAACCCTTAATAACCCTTAATAATTACGTAGGAAAACTATCTCTCAGTTTCTCCTCCCTCCATTAAATAAGAGAACTCTTCCTCAGTTCCTTCCCTCCCTGAGATAACTCTTTCTCAGTTTCTTCTACTGAGAGAGTTTCTTCTAACCAATCGTTACTAGACTTGCTAATTCTTAATCACTGGTTAGTTTAGGTAGCTGGAGACACTTATTTCGCTGTCTGTCACTCACTCTTGCAACTCTAACATGTGTCTAGTATTGCAGAACTCTCAACTTCTTCCTAATTTAAACGGGATAATATTTTCACATAATATGGGAAGCTGCCGGTGGCCATTTGGAATTAATAGTCGCCACGTTTCAGCGAAATATTATTATCGCTAATCTTAATGTGCATTTCAGGTTCCCAGTAGTAGTTAAAAAAAAAGCTAATGAAGTAAAGCTTTTCTGGTAAAATCCTCGCATAAATTATTTTATTTTATAAAGCTTTAGAAAGAGGTGGACGGCTTTTTTTTCCTACCGCTTCCACTACTCATATTTGTTAAAAAGTTTATATATATATATATATATATATATATATATATATATATATATATATATATATATATATATATATATATATATATATATATATATATATATATATATATATATATATATATATATATATATATATGTATAGTATATATCATTCTTAACGAATTGGTCCATTCCGTTAAAAATGCGACGTGCTAGATGAGCAGAAGCGGTTGCATTCATAAAGTCCCCACAGGAAGGGGAAGTCACTGAGCATCGTCAACGTTGCTCACTTCAACAAATTGCAGCGTCTTTAATGCCTCGTCTTCTTCCGAGGTTTAATTTTAATAGACCATAAGGTTTAATATTTTTGAGACGTTGTTGAGCTTTATGGTGTTACGTCTTAGGTCTTGGGGGCCGTTGTCGTGGACGGTGGGGGATGTGGGAGGGAGGGATAGGGTGAGGGAGGGATAGGGTGAGGGAGGGATAGGGTGAGGGTGAGATAGGGTGCTGGTGGGCATGATGAGGCCACCAGGGTGCCACCAGGCCCTTCTGACCCCGAGGAAATGAGTCCTTCACCCTCTTATTACCTTAGTGGATGGCTAATAGTGAGGGGTAGGGAAGGTGAGAGCTCGCCCCTTCCCTCACCCCTTCCTTCTGAGGGAGGGAAGGTGAGAGCTCGCCCCTTCCCTCACCCCTTCCTTCTGAGGGAGGGAAGGTGAGAGCTCGCCCCTTCCCTCACCCCTTCCTTCTGAGGGAGGGAAGGTGAGAGCATGCCCCTCCCTCTCACCCATTCCTACTCTCATAGTCTCCATACTAAGAGAGCAGGATAGAGGAAGACGTTGAAATATGGAACCGTAGAGGATATTTACCATGTCATCACTCTATAATAATGATGGGAATATAGTCCCTTCCTATGCCCTTCCTTCCCTCCCTCCCTCCCTCCCTCCCTCCCTCCCTCCCTCGTCACAAGGGAGAGGAGGGGTGTAGGGGCTGGGATAGAGTGTGTTCTCCTATCTCAGGAAGGGAAGGAGGACCTTAGAAAATGTTTGGCATTACGTCTAGTTTCTGACGTTTGCAACTGGGAAGAAGAGAGTGTGCAACAACAACAACTAGGTGTTCCAGCTGGCTTGTTGCAAGGGAGTGACAGCTGGGCGAGACAGGTGGTCCTACAGGCCTGAGAGGGTACACCACGAGTGCAGACTGGCAGCTGGTGCTACGATGGGCAGGTCGGGGTAGGAATGGTTTGCAGGTGGTGGCTGCGGCCGGAAGTGGAAGGCTGAGCGTGCTATAATTAGCGTCAGTGACTAAGCGATAATAACAGCCGCGACGCACCAGCTGGATGGCAACAATCAATAGTGAGGGGAACTACCGGGTTCTCTCACTTTCCCCTCACCTGTGTTGCTTCACCTGCTGCATCACATTTTCTGCTTCATATGTTGGTGACATTGGTGCGGGAGAGACAAGGGGGGTGAGGGAGGGAGGGTGGAAGGGAGGTAGAAGGGGGGGTGAGGGAGGGAGGGAGGTAGAAGGGGGGTGAGGGAGGGGGGAGAAGGGCAAGTGAAGGGAGTGTTCGTTAGTGAGATGGCGAGGAGGGAACATTTTCTGCCTTCTAATGAAAATTTATCTGAGCTGTCGTGAGTCATTGAGGTTTCTACTTAACACACACACACACACACACACACACACACACACACACACACACACACACACACACACACACACACACATACACACATACACATACACACACACACACACACACACACACACACACACACACACATACACACATACACACATACACTCTCTCTCTCTCCCCAACTCTGTCTCTCTCTCTCTCTCTCTCTCTCTCTCTCTCTCTCTCTCTCTCTCTCTCTCTCTCTCTCTCTCTCTCTCTCTCTCTCTCTCTCTCTCTCTCCTGTACGTTCAGTTAGAATCAATGAAGTTTGGCTATGTTATCGTACTAGCGGATTCTGAGGTCAGTTTTGTGATATTCAGTAAAACTTTTGTGTAAGATAGCATCGCTGTTTTATTTTAATTTCGTCAGATTTTATTGTTTTATCACTGTTTTAGTGAACTCGTGCGTAGAACTGGTGTCATTAAAACTAATTTAATACACATTACTTTTAATGACCTTTATATCTTTGAATGACTTAGTTATTTAGATAACCCTTAGGCCTTCGAATGACCCTTAAACAAGTTTCTCTTAGGTCATTAGGCCTTGAAAGGCCTAATGGCCTTCAAAGGTCTTCAAAGGCCTTGAACCTTTAAATGCCACTACAATATTTCAAGGGCAACACGTTACGATAATCCACTCAAAAATGTACATTGTTGGCAAGGCATCGTTTGAGGGAATTAGTATTGATAATCTACGGTTTTACATGTTCGTGTTGCGTATTGTAAATTGTAAAGCGTATTGTAAAGATTATTACGCTTATTGATTGTCATTACAATTATTAATGTACAAAAGCTTTATTAAAAAGGTTTTTGATTTGATATGATTAATTTGATTGCAAATGAGTGTGTATTAACGTTTTTGTTTACATAATAACTCTCAAAGAGTTAGTATCCCAAGGTATACTATCCCAAGGTATACTATCCCAAGGTATACCTCACCCTATCAAACACCTTCCCCCTACCCCCCTTAAAAACTAGTATTATTATAGTAAATTATTATAATAAAACTGTCTAGTTAGGGGAAGAGGAAGTCTGATGAGTGAGGTATACCTTAAGATGTTAAGCGTGTGTATAAGGGATATATATACACCGAGAAGTGTTCCTGTTGTTTGGTCTATGTAAACTAGAGAGTTTACTTTAGTCCTGGACTATGATCAGGACTAAGGTATACTTGCTGATTGGTTAGTAAGGTATCGCGGAGGCTTAAAAGTACATCTTAAGAACGACAGGCCTGGAGCCCAAGACGTGTGTATTTGAGACTTAACAGTTAAAGTTGTATCTTTGATACAACAACTGAATAAGGGAGCCGGTCGGCCGAGCGGACAGCACGCTGGACTTGTGATCCTGTGGTTCCGGGTTCGATCCCGGGCGCCGGCGAGAAACAATGGGCAGAGTTTCTTTCACCCTTTGCCCCTCTTACGTAGCAGTAAAATAGGTACTTGAATGTTAGTCAACTGTCACGGGCTGCTTCCTGTGGGTGGAGGCCTGGTCGAGGATCGGGCCGCGGGGACTCTAAAAAGCCTCAAGATAATCTCAAGATAATTGATATGGTGTATCTTGCCATTTGCCTCTTACAAACTCTGGTCTTGTAGAGTGGAGGTTGTTTGGCACTCTATTCTCATCAGCAAGTGGCAGAGTCCGGCGTGCTTCAGTCTTTACGACATTGTTAACGTTCTACATGTGGGTCTAAACGTTTTATGCGAGTGTTTGGTTCTTTCATGTGGGTTTAAATGTTCTCTTTGAGTGCCTAAACGTTTTAGATTGGTAACTAAACGTTTAGTGTAAGCAGTTTAATGCGTTTGGTAAGAGATGCATCTTTTGATGATGGGCTACTAATCGATTTGGATATTCTGTAATGGATTTTTCTGGGGGTGAATCAGCTAAACGTTCTAGCGTCAATAGCCGAGCGGTGGCCATCAGCCAGTGATTGTTTTTGTTAATCTGCCTTTGCTACATATTAAACACCTATAAGTACACCTGGGTATATGTTATGCAAATATACATGTCACTTAAGAAAGAGTTTACACACAAGTTTATTTACACTGTCCAACTTAGGTACCAAAGGTACCAACCCCGGGAGAGGTATCGATGAACTAATTAGCTACACAACCCGTCCTGCTCGCTAATTGCACCTGAATACGTACGCTTGGGAAATTCAAACATTAGAAATGTGTGTTTTTGCGGACTTGAGAACGTTGGTCTCACTACGTTAGGGGGGACTGATGTAGGTCTGTACACTTGTGTACCGTGAAAAAGCATACTGTATGTACGAACAGGTCGCTAGTCACCGTAAGCATGGTTGTTGTTGTTGTTGTTTCAGATTTAGCTACTTAGAACGAAGTGTCCATGTAGCACGGGCTATGGTGAGCCCATAAACCTGTAAGCATGGGCTGGATGCTGTCTATAAGGCGGTCTGTACCGAAGTCATGTGAAGTATAATTTATGTACCCAAAAAACAATTGTTCAATCCCCGTCAGGGTCAGAAGAGTAATTGGTCTGCGTCCCACAGTAGTCGACCAATTACCTATTATTTGCTAGTTAGTTTCCTGTTTCCCATTTTCCCGTCTCACATTGACCGGGAAACGAACCCAGGACCAATCGCTGGTGGCCGCCTGCGCTAATCAGAACTGAAATGGACTTTGTTGTTGTTGTTTTAGATTCAGCTACTTGGAACAATAACTGCCAGGTAGCACGGGCTATGGTGAGCCCGCAGTGGACTTGTCCAAAGCCAAAGTCCAAATGTACTTACTCTTCTCTATCCAAGTAGAGAAAAGTTAGGTGATTTGAAGTTTGTGATAAGGTCATTCAACAGGATAAAAAAACAAATCAGTATAATAATTATTCGCCTTCGTGTGATCAAGGCGTTGAATATATAATTAAACTGCGTTGATATAATTAACCAGCGTTAAATATATAATTAACCTGCGTTGAATATATAATTAACCTGCGTTGATGTTTTCTGTGGTCTTACCCGCCATCACCAACACCTTGCTGCGTCACCCAACATTGGTCCTGTCACGTCTACACTGTTGCTTTAGCTGCGTGTTCAGCTGGCTTTGGTTCGAATGAGTATCTTTAGTTTAACTAAGTTGTGTTAGTTTAAGTGAGTTCTTTTAGTCTAAACGACTTGTTTTATTTTAAATGCGTTGTTTTACTGAATTATATATATATATATATATATATATATATATATATATATATATATATATATATATATATATTAGTATATTTTGGTAGCAGTCTTTCCTGTAGACATATTTTATTAAATATGACCGAAAAAGTAAGATTAATAATTCTAACACGAATTTTCTCAATCTTTCGTACATTATGCTTCACTGTTGGAGGTAAATCAAAAATCACTTCTCCAAAATTCATTTTTATTTCTAGTCTGACGCGACACGGGCGCGTTTCGTAAAACTTATTACATTTTCAAAGACTTCACAAATACACAACTGATTAGAACTTGCGTTTCCCTGATTTTATATCTACATTTGAGTGAGGTGGGAAGGGTGATGTGGCATTACATTTGAGTAAGGTGGGAAGGATGATGTGGCATTAGAGGATATTAATAGGGTATTAAAAGTATCAACACAAGACAGAACACGAAACAAAGGATATTGAATAGAAGTGTTTGTAGAAAGCCTATTGGTCCATATTTCTTGATGCTTCTATATTGGAGCGGAGTCTTGAGGTGGGTAGAATATAGTTGTGCAATAATTGGCTGTTGATTGCTGGTGTTGACTTCTTGATGTGTAGTGCCTCGCAAACGTCTAGCCGCCTGCTATCGCTGTATCTATCGATGATTTCTGTGTTGTTTACTAGGATTTCTCTGGCGATGGTTTGGTTATGGGAAGAGATTATATGTTCCTTAATGGAGCCCTGTTGTTTATGCATCGTTAAACGCCTAGAAAGAGATGTTGTTGTCTTGCCTATATACTGGGTTTTTTGGAGCTTACAGTCCCCAAGTGGGCATTTGAAGGCATAGACGACGTTAGTCTCTTTTAAAGCGTTCTGTTTCGTGTCTGGAGAGTTTCTCATGAGTAGGCTGGCCGTTTTTCTGGTTTTATAGTAAACCAGAACTTTTATAGTAAACTATAAAACCAGAAAAACGGCCAGCCTACTCATGAGAAACTCTCCAGACACGAAACAGAACGCTTTAAAAGAGACTAACGTCGTCTATGCCTTCAAATGCCCACTTGGGGACTGTAAGCTCCAAAAAACCCAGTATATAGGCAAGACAACAACATCTCTTTCTAGGCGTTTAACGATGCATAAACAACAGGGCTCCATTAAGGAACATATAATCTCTTCCCATAACCAAACCATCGCCAGAGAAATCCTAGTAAACAACACAGAAATCATCGATAGATACAGCGATAGCAGGCGGCTAGACGTTTGCGAGGCACTACACATCAAGAAGTCAACACCAGCAATCAACAGCCAATTATTACACAACTATATTCTACCCACCTCAAGACTCCGCTCCAATATAGAAGCATCAAGAAATATGGACCAATAGGCTTTCTACAAACACTTCTATTCAATATCCTTTGTTTCGTGTTCTGTCTTGTGTTGATACTTTTAATACCCTATTAATATCCTCTAATGCCACATCATCCTTCCCACCTTACTCAAATGTAATGCCACATCACCCTTCCCACCTCACTCAAATGTAGATATAAAATCAGGGAAACGCAAGTTCTAATCAGTTGTGTATTTGTGAAGTCTTTGAAAATGTAATAAGTTTTACGAAACGCGCCCGTGTCGCGTCAGACTAGAAATAAAAATGAATTTTGGAGAAGTGATTTTTGATTTACCTCCAACAGTGAAGCATAATGTACGAAAGATTGAGAAAATTCGTGTTAGAATTATTAATCTTACTTTTTCGGTCATATTTAATAAAATATATATATATATATATATATATATATATATATATGTATGTGCAAACAAGCCTGAATGGTCCCCAGGACTATATACAACTGAAAAGTTGTATATAGTCCCCAGGACTATATACAACTATATACAACTTTATGTATGTATATATGTATATATATATATATATATCTATATATATATATACATATATATATGTTAGCTTTAATCATTTATAGTGTTAATGCCTGTTGAATACTTAGGCATTAAGCAAGTGGAACAAACTAGAAGCGAAAATAATAGTAGCTCTCCACATCCATAGATTTGCCAGCAGATAAGACTTAGGGGACGAGAAATATTGTAATGGACATTTGGAAAGACGGGGCCAAGGAGCTGAAGCTCTCCTCTCCCTCCTCCTCCCTAACACACACACAAAGGCTCTACCATAAGACGCTCACGTCAGCCTCAGATCACACCCCAGCAGTACCGTTTCCTCCAAGGAGTTCCTCCAAGGAGTTTCCTCCAAGGAGTGCCGGAACAACCAGGTTGTGGTGGATATGTGGGCCTGCGGGCCGCTCCAAGCAACAGCCTAGTGGACCAAACTCTCACAAGTCAAGCCTGGCCTCGGGCCGGGCTTGGGGAGTAGAAGAACTCCCAGAACCCCATCAACCAGGTATCAACCCTTTCATTCCCGCCTCGAAGTCAATTAGCGTCCCAAACGTGTGTTCTTGTGTGTGTTGGCCGCTCACAGGAGAGTGAGGAGACCTTCCTCAGGAACCTTCGCCCACGTCTTCATTCTCCTGGTGCCGATTTTAATCTTAGGAGTGGCTTCTAACGCCACGGAGGGCTGCGTGGGTGTGTGCGCGCGCGTGTGCCTGCCTGTGGGTGTGTGCTGCTGCACCAGCTACACCACCAGCTGGTGCTGCAGCTGGTGCGTCCCTGGTGCTGCAGCTGGTGCGTCGCTGGTGCGTCTCTGGTGCTGCAGCTGGTGCGTCCCTGGTGCTGCAGCTGGTGCGTCCCTGGTGCTGCAGCTGGTGCGTCCCTGGTGCTGCAGCTGGTGCGTCCCTGGTGCTGCAGCTGGTGCGTCGCTGGTGCTGCAGCTGGTGCGTCCCTGGTGCTGCAGCTGGTGCGTCGCTGGTGCGTCCTTCGTGCTAGAGTTTGCAATAATTCCCGGACCATTGTGTTGCAGGGCTCCTGGCCTGGGCAAACACTGCAACTCCGGGAAAATATCTGGAGAATGTCGTGCATACAGTCTGGTGTTTGTTGCTGGGTGTTTTAATGTGCTTGCCTTGTGTTTTACCTCGTTTGAGGGCGAACTTTTCTTTATGAGGATTTGTGCGTTTAAAGTCATACCGTGTTTTGGTAAATTGTTGCAGTGTGTTGAAGCAGTGGGAGGAGTATATTGGGTCTTGTGCGGACCGCTCGCGTGACTTGGTACTTGTAGAGAGTCGTCTTATTGTGAAAGGTCATATTGGGGTTAAAACAGTTAGGCGAGGTAAAGAAGGCAGTTGTTGTAGTGGTTTTTTGTGGGGGGGGGGGGAAGGCTCGCACCCGGAGTATACCTGGCGTATATCTTGCGTATATCTTGATTGTACTTGGAATAGGTTCTGGGAGTTCCTCTACTCCCCAGACCGGGCCTGGGGCCAGGCCAGCGTATTCACTACCACCACCTGGCTCGTCCGACACTTCTAGCAGGAACAGGTCCTAATCTTTCTCTTGACACAACTCACCCCCCCCCTCGTGGGGTCAGAAAGGTATTCTCTACACGCAGCCTTGGTTATGTCATCATTGATTTGATACTTGGGTTCGGTACCACGGGGGTCTGCGTCGTCCGCTCGCAATCCAAGGGACCCTGGTTCAATTTCCCGGGCTGGACAGACATTATTGCTTTCACCTAATGCCTATGTTCACCTATGAGTTAAATAGGTGCCCGGGAGTTGGGCACTTGTTGTGGGCTCAATCCTGGGTAAGGTCAGTAGTGGGTCTGAGCAACCGGAATTATATATATGGCATTTAATTATCAATAATTTGATGCATACATTTAACAACTATTAAATATATATTTTTTTTTTACTTTTGTAACTAATAAATAAATTGGTATTATGTGATTAAAATCTTGCAGTTCTTAGTGGTGTCATAATTTGTTTTAACTAAGAGTCACTGTTTATTGTCTCGTGTCGTGGACCCGGTGTGCTTAAAGGATGGATTAGTTATGTACAAAGTGTCGTGATTTGCTATATGAGTAAGTGACCCATGTATTGCCCCCACCTCACCTGGCCTCGCTCAACCTGCAGCTTCCGAGGGTGACGCAGCCGTGTACAAATTCCCGACACATTCTCGTCTCTTCGACCACCTGAGGACTTGTTTCAAAGGTAACCCCAGACCCGACAGTGAGCCCTACCTGCCCTACCTGCACCCGGCCCTCAGCCCCCTCCAATATCCCCAACCTCACCCCTACCCCGACAGTTGACTCCTCCCAAACTTCATTCGCCTGTGCGCCCTCTCCCGTGCCGGAGATGAGGGTGCGGACACACCCGCCTCCAGTGACAGATGACACACACCTGGTTGTGTCAGTAACTCCCGGTGTGTGTGTGTGTGTTTCAGGACCTCCTAACAGCTTTTTTTGTGATTGGTGTGACTAACACCTGTTGTGATCCTGTGTTGCCACTACCTCCTGCAGCTGTGTATTCCTGGAGGGGTGGTGGCCCCGGCCCCTCCTGGAGGGGTGGTGGCGATGGCCCAACTCACATCGAGGCATCGAGCACTATCGTGATCCGTGAACCAATAGTACGGAGAAGTATTTAGAACCAGGTAACCCAACTAATACCTATGAAAGAAAAGTGACTACGTTTCGGTCCATCCTGCACCCTTCTCGAGTCGAGATAAGGGTTCAAAATGGATCGAAACGTCGTCTTATTCAAACCACATGTGTGGGTTGGGTTGTTTCAGACCCGTTACTGACCTATTCTCTATATTTAGAAGTAGTGATGTAGATGGCTTTGGATGTTCATGCTGCCTTAACATGCCTAAGACAACTGGTAGTGTAAGCTCCATTACAGATATAAACACTTTAATCTTAGTAAGTAAATCATAGTAAGTAAATCATGTAGACCACGTAGATAAATATTTTAGATATAGATAGGCGATAGATAATTTAGTTAAGTATGTGATCACTAAGTACAAAGAGCACACCTGGTGAATAGAGGGGAGAGGTGGACACCATTGTGTCACCTCCCCTTTTCTCTTTCCCTTCCTCTCCCCTACCTTCTATTCTCTCCTCTTCTTCCAATCTATTTCCATACACACATTTTCTCCCTCTATTTCCTCTTCCGTTCATCCCTCAAGCCTTCATCACTTTCCTCCTTCACGCATCGTTTCTTTTACCTTCATATTCCCGCTTTCTTATGTGTGTCCCACCGCCACCCTCTCCCCCCCCCCCCCTACGGTGGTAATGTGGTGCTCCTCCCCAAACACACAGTAACCGGCCATGTGGCCAATACTGTAAGGCGGAAGGCCAAGTCCTGGACAATTTTCCAGCCAGCCGCAGAAGGAGATTGTCAATATTCAGATTCAATTTCCCCATGTGAGCTGGCAGGCGAGTCTGACTCTCTCTCTGCTGTCCAGGGTGATGAGGGTGTGAGGCAGGGAGCAGTGTGTGAGCGAGGAAGAGAAGGAGGGAGACAAAGAGAGGAAAAGGGAAGAGAGAGGCAAGGATTAAGCAGGAGGAAGGAGAGAGAGGGAGGGAGGACGGTGGAGAAGGGAGGGAAGCGAGGAATGAGGAAGATGAGGGTGAGAAGAGGAGAAGTAGGGTGTGGGTATTAGGTGAGATGGGAGGTATGAGGGAGTCAATTCAAATTATACTGATCATTCTAGTTTTTCCTTGAGTCTCATACTGATGACTTTAGACTTTCCTAGAGGCTCATAATGACCACTTGGAAAGGGTCTGAGGACAAGGATGGAGGGAACGAACCGTCGGGGATCGAACTCTGGCTTGCATGAAGCGAAAGCGAACAATCCAAGCTGCTGGTTCTAACAAAGTCAGTAAACTACCTCACCGTGAAAAATCCTTTGACTGTGACCTGCCTATCTTTTGTGCAATTATATATCTGTATCAATTATTTGATTGAAAATATTGAACTAATATATATAATCACATTAATGTGATTTATTGAGGGAGATCATTTTAATGATACTACTTAAAAAGATGCCACTAAACAATATGAATTAAAGGCATCATTAAAGGACCTCAGCATCGTTAAGAAGAACGCCGAACTCCATATCATTAATTACACGCCATTGTGTCTCATTAGACTGTGTTAGCCAGAGGTATATCTTGTAGACGGCGGCCTGCTGGCGAAGGAGGCAGGTAGGGACAGTTATGGAGGCAGTGTGAGAGTGAGCCCCACACACCTCCAGTGTGAGAGTGAGCCCCACACACCTCCAGTGTGAGAGTGAGCCCCACACACCTCCAGTGTGAGAGTGAGCCCCACACACCTCCAGTGTGAGAGTAAGCCCCACACACCTCCAGTGTGAGAGTGAGCCCCACACACCTCCATAGTGAGCCCCACACACCTCCATAGTGAGCCCCACACACCTCCATAGTGAGCCCCACACACCTGCAGTGTGAGAGTGAGCCCCACACACCTCCATAGTGAGCCACACACACCTGCAGTGTGAGAGTGAGCCCCACACACCACCAGTGTGAGAGTGAGCCCCATACACCTCCAGTGTGAGAGCTGATCAACGCACCAGTCTGTAAATAGACTTGCCTTGGAGACTTGATCACCTCGTAAGCTCACGTCTTAGAGAGAAGTTACTTAATGTTAAGAGAGTTGTTTTTGAAGTCCAGAGGCTACTTTAGCTGGCATTTTGCTTCCTGTTTCCTATTCTACGTCTGTGGTATTATCATCTTGCTTCTTTCTGCAGTTACTATATGTGCTCTCTTCCTCCATCTCTTACCCACACTTAACACTTATGAAATCCTACTCCTACGCATAAGAGAAGAAAGCGAGGTGAAGATGTTACCATTATCAAGTCGTGTCCAAGACTGACCGAAACGTCGTCACTTTATTTTCGAGTGTGTTGGTTGGGTGTCTAATGTTGAGCCTTGTTGGGCTGCACTTACGCACTTTAGATTCCTGCTCCGTATGGCAGGCAAGAGTCTAGAGTCTACCACCACCCATTGGATGGGTTTAGAGTCTACCACCACCCACTGGATGGGTCTAGAGTCTACCACCACCCACTGGATGGGTTTAGAGTCTACCACCACCCACTGGATGGGTCTAGAGTCTACCACCACCCACTGGATGGGTCTGGGGTACACCAGGTGTTGCATTATTGGGATCTAACACCTAAACACACCAAGTGGCACTTACCGCCCTCAGGATGGTTACAGTCTTAGATTAACTGTCTTGTACTAACTCGATGACTTTTCTGGCTTTCGTCTCCATTTTGTGTGTTCCTGTTTTTCTGCACATTGTTTTTCATGTTTATTAAGGCTTTGCTGGCTGCTCGTGTATTATTGTATTTGTGTCAGTTATTGCTTGTGTTGCGAATTTGTTTAACTGGTTGTTTCAGAGGTTTGCGTGTGTTGTGTTGGTTACAAGTGTCGTTGTCTGTTGGTCATGCGATTCTGTGGTTAGTTTAGAGTTGATTAGGTTAGGTTAGATTACGTTGTGTTTCGGTTCCTGGCTGTATTGTAATGAAATCATTTCCGATAGTTAGTTCAGGTTTGAATAGGTTAGGCTGTTGTTGTTAACTATCTTGGCAAGACTGACAATTCGAGTAGACTATTGCATAGGACTTACGAGCATAATAGTGAAATATCTCTAAAGGTTTGCCCTTTAACATATTTATTATACTTCATAACCGACCTGGCTTTATTATTGTCCTTATTCATATTGTGATGGGCAGCAGTGTTGGGTATTGTACAGTATCAATGACCATCTTCTAGTGTGCTGGCTTCCGAAACCTCTGTATCCTCAGTGTGAGGCGTCAGGGTAACTGGCACAGAATGGTTCGCCAGTTTATGCTTGTAGGCAGTGTTTAGAGTCGACGGTGTCTGGTTATTCACGAACTGTGTGAAAGTCTTCATTAGCGTCAATCATATCGAGTATTTTTCCAGTAGCTGTTATTTCTAGACTTTTATGTTTCGTGTTGGAGTGATTGAACGGGAGTGGGGTGTGTAGCCGTCGTTGGCAGGAACTGAGAAGTGTTTAAATTTATGATTAGTAATTTGTAAGCAAAGGCCAATAGAAATGCTTAATAAATAAATATATGCTCTTAAGAACAGTGCCCTATATAAGTTTCCCATTGTCAGCCGACGTGAGCACCAGAGAAAACGTGTTTTTCCAGAAATAGAAAATGGGTCTTATACTGTGTGAGGAGTAACTATTATTTCAGCATATTGGTGCTCTGGGTGGATTTTGTTTTAATGTTATAAGATTTGTATTATTGCAAAGAACGGACTTTAAATTCAGATTTACTCACAGGTAACTGTTTATGGTTTGGAAGGTTGTAAATTCTTGTATTGTAATATATTTAAAGTTGTTTATTTTTCCTTGTGACAGTGTCGAAGCTGCGTGAGCACTGGGACGAGACGAACAGCGTCGTGCTGGCGCGCAAGACCCAGCTGGACGCCATGTACACCGACACCCACAAGTTCGACGCCAAACGAGCCGAGCTGGAGTCGTGGCTGGCCAGGATGGAGGCTCGACTGGACCGGATGGCCCCAGTGGCCCGCACCGCTGACGTCCTCGACCAACAGATCCGGGAACAGAAGGTGAGGCCAGAATCTGAGACCCATCCTCCTAGTTACATAGTACCATGACTGGCAAAGATGAATTGGTCATTTGTGTCCTCTGGGTTAACATATTGTTTGGTTATGTTGGTATGGAAGTGTTCTAGGCTGGACGGTCACACCATCCCGACCGTATAGTGTGGCCGTCCGCCTCGTCCCCCGTCCACCACGTCCCCCGTCCACCACGTTCCCCGTCCGCCACGTACCCCGTCCGCCACGTCCCCCGTCCGCCACGTCCCCCGTCCCCCACCCCCCACGTCCCCCGTTCGCCACGTCCCCGTCCCCACACACACAGTGATACAACCAACGCTTCCAGGCTGCGTTCATTACACAAATCTTGACACTTGACCTGGGGGAGGGAAGGAATGGTGCCCAACCACTTGGAATGTCGAGGATTGAACGCCAACCTGCATGAAGCGAGACCGTCGCTCTACCGTCCAGCCCAAGTGGTTGGGCGAGTGAGTGCGTGAGACAAAGGAAGAAATCTGGACACGACGTTGTCCTTGTCTCTGCGCTGCTCTTAAGTGATCACACACTGGTAAATATCATCTACAAGACGTGTCAAGGACCCAACATTTGATAAATCGTTAAATTTGCAAAGGCCGACAACACCTGCAGGCGATGAGTCACAATAACGTGGCTGAAGTATGTTGACCAGACCACACACTAGAAGGTGAAGGGACGACGACGTTTCGGACCGTCCTGGACCATTCTCAAGTCAATTGTGTCAACAACACCTGCTTGTGCAGCGTCAATTGTACCACGTACCACAGTGGGTGTCGAGATGGTCGACTCTCTTGATGGTATTGACACACAATCGTAAATACCTTCCAATTTCAGCTCGTCTTCCATGAAATTGGATGGTATTCTGGGACCTGCCGCCGACACACTCGTGCTGGCTCTGTTGAATTGGAAAGTCCTATACAGTGTGGTGGGTGCCAACATACACGATGCTGTAACTCTTACACTGTGCAATTGGAGACTTGGAACGTGGGTTGGCGATCTAGCGCCTCCCGATATTAGTGCCTTAAATCATTTCCCATGAGACTAGTGCATCGTTTCATCCTCAGTGAGACAAATTCTTCTCGGTGTGAACTGTGATCATAGTCACACGCTCTCTGTGACTAAGATCACAGTTGATGCCCTCACACAAGTTCCTCCTCCTCTGTCTCGCCCGCGGCCGTAAATATTTTATTATCAATCTTGAATAGCTTCACATCTTCAGAAATAATTTCCGGATACGACTATCGTGATAAACTTTCGAGTCAGTAATTATTGCACTAGACGACGGAAAAACATGGTGTAAGTGCTTCAGCTGGATCTTATCGGCATAGGTGAGTACACACAAATGCACGCACTCATCCACACAACCCCCCCCCCCAACACTCACACACACACCTCACCGGGGAGCCGGTGGCCGAGCGGACAGCACTCTGCGCACGTGATCCTATGGTCCCGGGTTCGATCCCGGGGGCCGGCGAGAACGATGGGCAGATTTTCTTTCACCCTATGCCCCTGTTACCTAGCAGTAAAATAGGTACCTGGGAGTTAGTAAGCTGTCACGGGCTGCTTCCTGGGGTGTGTGTGTGTGTATGTGTGTGTGGTGTGGAAAAAAAAGTAGTTAGTAACAGTTGATTGACAGTTGAAAGGCGGGCTGAAAGTGCAGAGCTCAACCTCCGCAAGCACAACTAGGTGAATACAACGTCATATTCATCAACATAATTAAGGTGAAATTACCCTATCGTTACCAGTTTATTCATGGAACGAATTAATAACAATCTCATTAATATATTATAATTTACTTCGTTTACCTCCTATTGGCCACTGCAGTAGTGCCAGTAACTATCAAACAAAACATGTAATTAAACCTAATTCGTTCATCTCCTCTGTGAGTTGAAAACCTGTTTAAATAAAATTTGTGTTGAAATTCCAGCTGACAATTCTCTAATGTTGGTGGCGATTGTTAGGAAGACTGATTGTTCACGCATGAAGTGGCGGTTTACAGTGGTCTCTTCCTCCATTATTATTTTGGGAGAGGATTGTTGGAACATTGACGATTAAACAATTATGTGTACAGAGGTGGAATGGAGTAGAGGGAATGGTGAATTTGTATTCGTTCTATATTGCGGCGACCGGGGCTGAACAGGGCTGCCTCGTATGGGCCAATAGGCCTTTTGCAGTTACCTATAATCTTATGTTCTTATGAATATTACAGAGGTGGAGTGGAGTACAGGGAATGGTGGACAAGAGAGGTTGGAGGAGTTAGGAGAGTAAAGAGGAGGAGCGAAAGAGATAATACTTTTGGATTAATCTGAGAGGATGTTAGATACTTGAGTGGAGGGAGGTAAGGGGGAGATGTGTGGTGGAGAGACCAGATACCTAACAACCTAACAACCAGAGGGATACCTAACAACCAGGTATCAACCAAAGAGGTAGTCGGTGTGTCGGACCCGGAAATGGCACGAGTTAACCAGACTGTGAAAGACATAGTCTGGGTATTATGACTGTCAACCTGGAACACAACATGCCTATTTTATTATGTTTGATGGAGAAAAACTTATTATAGAAAAATCATATACAGTTAATTTTATATTATTCCATTTTGCCTGCTTTTAAATGCATTAATATGCATTATAAAAGAGAACAGGAGAAAATAATAATAATAAACATACTCTCCTCTCGACCAGTCCTTTGTTTTGGCGGGTAAAAATGTGTAGAATATCTTGGTGAATTTTGAGAAAATACAGTAAATTTCCTCCTGAAAAATAGACTTGAATGAACACGAATTTCGATTATTATTTCCTACGTCTTTGATGCCAAACTTGTGGCATATAAACATCTTATCGGACTTGTGTGGAGGGTGACATGCTGTTGCTAAGTTGGGAGTCTAACTTTGTTCCCTCCGTTTTATCTTGATTGGTTGTCAAGATAAACAGTGTTATATTGTATATTGTTACTCGAAGGACATTTCTGTATAATTGTTTAACGTTTTTTACCCCACCAATATTGTTACTGAGGTCCCTCATCTCTCCAATGCTTCCCTACAGGGCTTCCACGCAGAGATCCACCAGTACAAGCACCAGGTGGAGCTCTTCAACCAGATGACACAGCGCCTGATTGCCATCTACCAGCACGACGACACACGCAGGCTCAAGAAGATTACAGAGACAATCAACCTTCGCTACAGCAGCCTCAATTCCAGGTAAGATAGGACAGGTGTCGGGCGGTGTTTGGATGGATGGGTGGGTTTGAGTTTATTGTATTTGGGTTGGCAGGAAGTCCGCCCTCCTACGGTTTCCAAACGTCAAGAAATTGTCGTACTAAAGTGCCCTTATCCTAACTTACCAGAGAACCCAAACAGAAAACGGGACAGTATGTTAGAATTGCGAGCCACTGCTGCCATTTTCTAGTACGATAAATTTTCCCCTTAGTTAAAGTATATATAAAAAACTCACGTTCTTATTAGTAGGACGGGTTGGGGCAGGTGCATGGACATGCAAACGGGTGGCCTCAATAAGCGTCAAAGCTGGCCGGAGAAATAACAAATGCAGCTCAATGTTGATAAATGTAAATGTTTAAGTTTTGGAAAAGGTGGCTGTAGATGTTAGCTTAATGTAAATGTTGGTAAATTTATTTGGTAAAGGGTTCTGAGAGTAATCATTAGTAAAGACCAAATACCAGGACAGCAATGTAAGCTATCAACACTCTGTACATGGTAAGATCACCAAGATACGTGGATCTTAAAGGCGTTAACAACAAGGATCTTAAGGGCGTTAACAGCAAGAATGTTAACGTAACCTTAAATCTGTATGAAGAATGATATGACATTGTTATATTGTATATTGTAACATTATAATAATGTTATAATATACAATATTATAATATAATACAATATTAATATTACAATATTATACCCTTGCTTCAGAAATGATCTGTAAAGATTCATTATAAGTATCGTCTTCATTACCGAATTAAAACGAAGGAATATGTGTTCTTAGAGATTTAAACTATATGTTGAAACAATAAAACGAAACAAATTTAAGTAAATAAGGGAGGAGGTAAACATAGTTTCGACAAAGGTCAAAGCAAAGTTTGAGGGGAATAATAACCATTTTCTATACTGTGGAGGCATAAGCTATCACAAAATAACATTTACTACATAGAAACAAGACAAATTAAAAATTCGTTACACTAATAATAATAATAATAATAATAATAATAATAATTATTATTATTATTATACCTTCTGCATTTTACTTATTCTTATGAGTGTGTAATTAATATCTTATAAATACATACTATTACACGGAGAATCTTGGGTAGCATTACATCAGTTTCATTTGTAAATACGTGATGTATTATATTTTAGTTACGCCTCTAAGCATCAATGTTCATTTTCTATTATCTCCGAATGTGTCCATTTTCTTTGTTGCGTAGCGTTGTTGGGGTAGACTTGTGTAATTCATTCGACTTCCCCACCACCCAAACCTTGTGGTCGTCGCCACTATAACGATTTTTATTACAACATCTTTATTGAAAGAAATTTAATGCATGATCGCGTTATTATTCAGAGCTGCTCAGGACGTCATTAAAAGAATTAAGAAATAAATGAATATCTGAAATGTTGCATTAAAACACTACAACCGACCATTTAGCAATAGTAATTTGTATGGATAACGCAGTAAATCATTGGTAATTGTGGTAGAGCTGTCAGGATAAGGGTTGGAGCACGCACACGTGTCTGGCACCTGTAGCCTGCACCAGCCCGTGTGGTTGTTAAGGCTCTCACCAACCATTAAACCATTCATTACCGTCACTGTGACCCGCGCGCTCCTCGGGTCAAGGGGACGTCTTTCACACATGATTTGATACTCAAAGATTAAAAAATCAAGTTAACACCCTTTTCATGATTATATATATATATATATATATATATATATATATATATATATATATATATATATATATATATATATATATATATATAATCATGAAAAGGGTGTTAACTTGATATATATATATATATATATATATATATATATATATATATATATATATATATATATATATATATATATATATATATATATATATATATATATATATCTGTCTGAAGGCTTTACTGCAAGTTTAATTGATGACAAGCCAATTATTAAGGTTTATGGGACTACTACCAGGCTTGTGTTAGCCGGAATACTCACAGATGGCGCCATGACCCAAGCCGCCAGTTACACTGTGATGTACACGCACCATCATTCACGTGTCCGAGAACACGCACACTGAAGATTATATAGACAGAGGAAACATATTATTGTTTACGACGCCCAGGTGATGACACGCTGTGTCCGGGCACCAACGTTAACAATATGAGGCACTGTGGTACACGGAGCAGGAGAGGGCATCTTTTTTCCTTGTTACGTGAAACGTTCATGTCTCCTGATATAATGTAGTATGTGTTTCTGGGGAGGCCAGTCACGCCAGTTCGATCCTAATTCATTGCTCTCGCCTCTCTCTCTCTCTCTCTCTGTCTCTCTGTCTCTCTGTCTCTCTGTCTCTCTGTCTCTCTGTCTCTCTTTCTCTCTTTCTCTCTTTCTCTCTTTCTCTCTCTCTCTCTCTCTCTCTCTCTCTCTCTCTCTCTCTCTCTCTCTCTCTTTACACATTAATTACACACACACGTTCATGTATATACATATATATATATACAAGTATATACCAGTATATATTCCAAGATACTGGAAATAATGAAGACAAATTGTTGTAGTATTGATGGTGACTTAACCCCCCCCCCCCTCCCTCACAGCATCATCGCCCGAGGCAAAGAGCTGCACTCAGCCATGAACTCACTGCACAACTTCGACAAAGCGTTGGACAAGTTCGCCTCATGGATGAGTGAGGCGGAGTCGAACACAGACCTGGTGGAGCTGGAAGTGGACAAGCTGGGCCCGGCCAGGCGCGACCCCCTGGCCAGAGCACCCGCCATGCATCTTAAGGTACGTCCCTCCCTCTTGAGTGCCTGCTGGGGGAGGGAGGAGATAATGGAGGTGAAGTAGAGAGGGAAGGGGTTGAGGGGAGGGGAGGGGATGAGGGGAAAGGCAAGAACCGGCGATACTTTGACTGCACCACGCTGGTTAAGATGTTTGATGGTACATTTTCAGTTAAGTAACAACATTGGAGGTGTGTCGTGTACGAAGTGTAAGTTCTCCCAAGCGATGGCAAGGGGGAGTGCTAGAAAGTATCTAGTAGCACTCTAGAAAGTAGAGTGCTATCTAGTAGACACCAGATATTCAAAAATAGTTGGTTAAGCAGTATTGAGTCGGCAGCACGCTGTCACTGATGGCTTTCTGTGATAATATCGAGGGTGATACATGCGGACACAAGTATGACTCGAGATGGGTGGTTCCGGCGGCGATGCTGCTGGTTGGTGGCGCCTGAGACAATATTCTTAAGGGCGTGGGATCTCCGGATTGTTTCAAGCGTAGGCTACACATTTATATGAATGAGTTTGAATGGATGTAAATTATGGCTGCCTCATATGGGCCAATAGGCTTTCTGCAGTTGCCATTTGTTCTCATGTTGGTATTTTTGTATATAATTTCTCTTTACTTCGTCTCTCGCCTCCTTCCAATATCCCTACTTTTCCCTTTCTCCCTTCTCCAATTCCTTCCTCACCTTCCCTTCCCTCTCTCCCCTCCGAGGCGTAGGGGAGGGCAGGTTTAGTAAGCCGAGTTTGAAGGGGATGCTCTGTGGCCCTCCGCCTGGTGCAGTGAAAGCAAATATCTTTCCCAGGGTGTATACCAGTCACCTGGTCACCACCCACCACCCCCAGGGTGTACACCAGTCACCTGGTCACCACCCACCACCCCCAGGGTGTACACCAGTCACCTGGTCACCACCCACCACACCCAGGGTGTACACCAGTCACCTGGTCACCACCCACCACCCCCAGGGTGTACACCAGTCACCTGGTCACCACCCACCACCCCCAGGGTGTACACCAGTCACCTGGTCACCGCCCACCACACCCAGGGTGTACACCAGTCACCTGGTCACCACCCACCACTCCCAGGGTTTACATGGGGAAGATGGTGTGCACCTCCCCATGTACATATCACTTTTGTGCTGCTGTAACCATTACATCTTCAGTTTGATGAATCTACTTCAAATTATTTGACTATTACATATGTTATGCATTTGTATGTATTTGTTCGTGTGTGTGTCTTGTGTTAATATATGACAAGCCACAGACTCGGAAGCGAGTGGCCAGCCCGTACTGCCCCATAACTTTCACCCCATCTCTGACTGCCCCATAACTTTCACCCCATCTCTGACTGCCCCATACCTTCACCCCATCTCTGACTGCCCCATACCTTCACCCCATCTCTCCCCAGACTTCTCCCCCGCCTGCCTCTGCCTTGTCCCTCTGCCCTTCAGGGCAAATTCCAGCTCGACGGCCATATTAAGTCTCCCTTCCACTCCTGAATTTTTTCCTTCCTCCTCCAAAGTACAAATCACTCGCATTCACTCTCACGCACTCGCACTTCCTCTCACTCGGACACGTGTTCTCTCTTGTTCTATATCTCTGTCTTCCTGTGTGTCTGTCCCTCACACGTGCTCACAGAGTCCGACACGAATAGTAAAACACTCGTACAGTGTGAAGGGTGGAGGGTCGACCACACGTGGAGGGTCGACCACTGGTGGAGGGTCGACCACACGTGGAGGGTCGACCACTGGTGGAGGGTCGACCACACGTGGAGGGTCGACCACACGTGGAGGGTCGACCACTGGTGGAGGGTCGACCACACGTGGAGGGTCGACTCCTGTAGGAGTCTTGCAGGGAGCCTGAAGAAGGTTTCCTCGGGCGGGTCACAGTAGCGAGGGGCCGTAAATATTGGCGTGGTGGCAGATATGTGGCGTCTCTCCCGCTACCCTTCTCGCCTGGAGTAAGAGGAGCAGGGAGGGGGAGATGGGGTAACATGGGAGGGAGGGGAGGAGATAAGAGGGAATGCTGGGAGGACGATCGGTAAGGAGGGGTGAGATACAGTCAGAAAGGGAGACATGGAGAAAGGCAAACGTAGAGAAGGTTAGGTGAACTGAATAAAAGGAGGGGAACTAGAGAAAGAGATAATAATCAGGTCACCAGTGGTGGGGGTCCCACCCACATCTCTCCCACTTCCCACCTATACCTCCCACATCCAACCCACCTCTCTCCCACAGAAGAGCGACGGTCTCGATTCATGCAGGTCGGCGTTCAATCCCCGACTGTCCAAGTGGTTGGGCACCATTCCTTCCTCCCCGTCCCATCACAAACCCTTATCCTGATCCCTTCTCAGTGCTACACAGTCGTCATGGCTTGACGCTTTCTCCTGATTTCTCCCCCATCCCTACCCACCTCCGTCCGACCTGAGGCTAGCCATCTTACTTGAGCATTCTCGTTGTTTCGAGCGTTCACAACGTCACTAAACTGATGTACTAAATTGCCAGAGTCTAACGTAACCGAGGAACTACGAATAGAAAACGGGACATCACGTCAATTTTGCGACCCGCTACGATTGTTAGTTTCGTCAGTTTTTTGGCCTTAGAGAGTTTTATAGGTGAACATGCGATGGGTTATATTCAAGAGGACAGGTTGGGTGGGTAGCGTTCCCCGCGCCGCGCCTCCAACTCTCCCATAGTTCCTCTCACTCACAACTTTGTAGATAATGTGCAGCGTCTCCTGTACAATTTACGGGCTCACCATAGCCCGTGCTACATGCACACTTCGTCCTGAGTAGCTAAATCTGAAACAACAACAACCTGTACATTACGGTATATTACACCAAACGTAAGGGAAAGTACACAGAGAGAGAGAGAGAGAGAGAGAGAGAGAGAGAGAGAGAGAGAGAGAGAGAGAGAGAGAGAGAGAGAGAGAGAGAGAGAGAGAGAGAGAGAGGGGAAATGGGTTCGAGTGACTGAAACGAGCATAACAGAGGAAGAGAAGTTATTGAAACATGCAACCCCCGGAGATGGCAACATGGCCATAACATTAATCTTTACTGGAGAGAGAGAGAGAGAAGGGGGGGGAGGAAGAGATAGAGGAGAAGGAAGAGAGATGAGAGGAGGAAGAGAGGGGAAGGAGGAAGAAAGAGAGTGGGATAGAGGCAGGTATAGCACTACATCTGGCCCTCAGACCTAGAGTTTCTTCTCTGACATGTTTATATCCCTCAAAGTCTGGTTATGTGAATAAATATGTAAATTTGTATAGAGGTTTGGTCTAGTAAGACTGTTATTCCATGTATATATTTATGTTATTTGTTGTGATTTTTCCTGCTTATTTTTACTTATTTTTGACTAATGGTTAGTGCTATTATAGACACACTCTAATACTAAGTCTGTATTAACATGGATTATTTGTTTATGTTAAGTATAAGAGTATGACCAGTGTGTGGTGTGGGCGGGTTGTAGGCAGGACGTGAACATGGCCGGTAAACTGGATAGACGCTATGGAGAAGGAAGTCCTCCCGTTACGCGCGTGGGCACACACACACACGTCTTGTGAAATATGCAATAAGTATAGCTGATTGTAAATATATTCATAACTCATACCTAAGTGGGAAAGGCAGGGAGGGAGGATGGAGAGAGCTGAGAGGAAAGGGAAGATGCGTAAAACGGACAAGGGAAGAGAGAGAGAGAAAGGTAAATAGAAAGAGAGACATACAGGAAGAGAGGAAGAGAAGGACGGTGTGAGAGAGAGAGAGAGTATGGTAAAATGGTGAAATATAAGTGAGGTAGTGATTAAAACAGATATAAAATGCATGAATGTGTAATTTGGAAATTCCATTCTTTTAAATTAGACATAATGAAGCATATGAAGACACTTTATATCGTGAACCAAAGTGGGCAAAAGACCGCGTTTAATTGTTTATCTCTGGTAATACAATCTATTTGAATTGTTAAGTAAAACATTCTATTGCTGTTGATCGCTGTAAAGCCTTCAGAAGTTTGCAACGAGACTCGTCCCAGAGTTGCGAGGGATGAGGTACGAAGACAGACTGAAGGAACTAAACCTGACGACGCTAGAAAGGAGGTGGGAGAGGGGGGGGGGAATGATACAGGCGTATAAAATACTTAAAGAGATTGACATGTTTGAAAGAGAGGAAATGTTTACAATGTATAACAATAAAACAAAGGGGCTCGGATGGAAGCTTAAAACTCAGATGTGTCATATGTTAGAAAGGTTTCTTTAAGCGTAAGGTAGTGAGTATATGGAATGACCTAAAGGAGCAGGTTGTAGAGGTTAACTCCATTCGTAACTTTAAAAGCAGGTGTGATAGGGAAATAGGTCAGGAGTCATTGCATTAGACAACCAACGGCTAGAAAATCGGGGTCCAAGAGCTAGAGCTCTATCCTGCAGGTACAAATCGGTGAGTACACACACGCACACACGCACACGCGCGTGCGCGCGTAAGTACTTGTGCATCTCTGCATTCACAGTTTGTTCTAATATTGGCAATGAATAATTTTACACAAAATGCATCTTTTTAATCAACTTCAAATAACTGTTCCATTGCAAATGGCCAATAGAGTTAACAGTTGCGTAATCCACTTCTACAGCTTTCACTTTATTGCCACGAAACTTAACATGATTTTTGTATCAATACTGCAGAATTATCATGGCAATAAATCAAACAAAATGCAGCAAAGCCTCGTTATAAAATTGGTCGATTTTCCAGGTGAATTTACTCATTAACTTGTGTAACCAATTTGCCCATTAACGTTTGAAACTAATTTTTAGGATATACCTGTATTACAATTATGTCACTGGCCGCTTGTTCAGTAAGTGCTTTGTAGTTTTAGTGCAGTATATGAGTCAACTTTCTGGTAGTCCATCACTACACATTTGTACTTTCGAGCACATCGTTACTGTAGTTTAATTTTAGCAGGACGGGCTGGGGCCAGATTCATGAAAGCACTTACGCAAGCACTTACGAACGTGTACAGCTTTATTCAATCTTTGACGGCTTTGGTTACATTTATTAAACAGTTTACAAGCATGAAAGCTTCCCATTCAGCTGCTGTTATTGTTATAAACAGCCTCCTGGGGCTTCGGAGCTCATTAACTGTTTAATAATTGTAAACAAAGCCGCCAAAGATTGAGACAAGATGTACAGGTTCGTAAGTGCTTGCGTATGTGTTTTCGTGAATCTGGCCCCTGGATAATGGTGCAGTTTTTATCACAACATTAGAATGATGACGAGACATTTAGAGGGAGAACTAATATAAACAAATCTTTATTGATTTCTGTAGTTGAACAACGTTGTTGACCTTTTTAATTGTTACGTGCCAAGATTACTCCCCACCCTCCTTGTATTTATTTATCTATTTATATTGTTACTGTATACATGAGTTTAGAATTGTGTACGCTCTTTCATACGCTTCGTTTTCTTTCATTTGAATTCTTTACTTTTCTATGTGATGCTTTCTAAATTCTTCCTCTCCCTCTTCGTTAGTCTTATTCCATCAATCTTTTCCATATTCTCTTCATGGCGCTGCCTTGCCTCGTACCTTTATGGCTCCCTTCTCTTCCATTCCCGTACTATCCTTCTCTTCCATTCCCCCACTATCCTTCCCTTCCATCATTCTAATTTTCCTGTTCTTGTCTGCTTTTCGCCCTTTTTTTCCACCTGTTCTTTGCAGCAACTATTTCATCCCTTTCCATCCGTTCATTGCCCACTCATTTTAGTCTTTCTAAATCTTCAACTAATTCATTTTCAACCTTATATATGAACCCTTCCCTCTCACTTCTTTCAGCTCATTTGTGTTCATCATTCTTGCTATCTTCTATTTCCATCCTTCTTCCTGTTCCAGACTCTTGCTTTATGGATGTTCTTGCTTTATCTAGTGATTTCTCGAGCTACGTGGAAGTCCACAGTTCAGGTATAAATCTGAATATTCTTCAGTACTGTTATTTGTTGGCATGATTGAAAGTACTAAGGTAGATGAATCCACTAATATATAAGTTCTGTAATAATAAATATACTATTAGTACTATATCGAAGTCACTTTACACCACCATACCACTTAACAGCTCGTGTCCAATTAGCGGGAGAGACGTTTAGACGTAAATAATTCATTAATTAAATTATTATGTAATTGCCAATGGATAATGACAACAAATGAAAGATATGGAAAAGGATAATTACTCTTAAAGACAATTTTGGTTCCCAACTGACAACCCCACTCCCTACACATATGTATTAATACGGAATTAGTTCTCTTATAATTATACAAATAATTTCCATAAGTTATTTACATTAAAGAAGTTATTCAGCCTTTCTCAAACTCGTATGTTAATGCACTCTCAAAACTAACTAATGTCAATTCAGCCAACTCAGGCCCTATACCACTCCTGCAGTATTCCTCTACCTGATCTCTTCCTTCTATGAATACCGGTGTTCACCATATTTCCTCTCTCCTCCTCTTCGTATTGTCTTAATTGTAATGCTTTTTCTATTTCTTTACCCCCTCCTGTTTTTCTCGCTTTATCCATTTGTCTCACAAGTTTCTCCCTTGCCTCTCTCTATGTGTGTATTCACCTAGTTGTGTTTGCGGGGGTTGAGCTCTGCTCTTTCTGCCCGCCTCGGAACTGTCAATCAACTGTTTACTAACTACTTTTTTTTCACACCACACACACACCCCAGGAAGCAGCCCGTCACAGCTGATTAACTCCCAGGTACCTATTTACTGTTAGGTAACAGGGGCATTCAGGGTGAAAGAAACTTTGCCCAGTTGTTTCTGCCTCGTGCGGGAATCGAACCCGCGCCACAGAATTACGAGTCCTGCGCGCTATCCACCAGGCTACCAGGCCCCGTTGGAGTGTGTTGGTGTGCGTGTGTGTGTGTGTGTGTGTGTGTTTAATGTCAGGTGTTCACGTTGACTGATGTTATGTTGTCCTTCAGGGTCACCGGTTTCCTGAGTATTACATCCATCATTCTGTTGACATGCACCTTGACTTGTTCTGCTTCCCTCTCGCCTTTCATCTCATCTCTCCCTCCTCTCCCACCTCTCTCATCTTTCTTTCCCACTTTTCTCTCCTCACCTGCCTCCTCCTCCCCTCTCCCAGCCCCCTCCGTCTCGACCCCTCTTTCGTCCATGTCCCCATAATAGTTATTATCGGCTTTATCTATTCTCCCCTTTCGTAAATTTTGAAAATATTCCCCGTATCTTTCGCCCTCTCCCAGATATTGACCATCTCCTACATATATTGATCCTCCCTCTCTAGACATTGATTCACCCTCCAATAAGTAATGACCCCTCTCCCAATATTTTGACCCCCCTTCCCAGATATTGACCTCCCATTCCCTAGATATTGACCCCTGCCCCAGATATTGACCCTTGCCCCAGATATTGGCCCCTTCCCCAGATATTGACCCCTGCCCCAGATATTGACCCCTGCCCCAGATATTGACCGCCCTCCCCATGTTACTGACCTCGCAGATGTGGACTTCCCCTTCCCCAGATATTGACCCCCTCCCTCGATATTAATCCTCTCCCCCAGATATTGAACCACTCTGATAAAGGAAGTTTCATCTTAAACCTCTTTATCAATTCCCTCCGGCCTGTCATCCCGCTTCTGGTCTTTAATCTTCTTCCGAGAGAGAGAGAGAGAGAGAGAGAGAGAGAGAGAGAGAGAGAGAGAGAGAGAGAGAGAGAGAGAGAGAGAGACTGAGACTGTTGAATCTGCTGTAAAGGGCAGGGGGATTGCATGAGGGCTTTTTAGATTGGTCTATCTCTCGTTTCTTTGTGGCCATGTGCTTGCAGCTTGTGTGGTGAGCTTGTTCTCTCCTTCACAGCCTATCAGGTCTGGTCTCCGGCCATGGTATATACCCCAGGTTTATTCTCATGATATGTAGTCCTCTGCATCTGGCTGCGGCTTCTCCTTTCTTGTCCGTGTCTTCATCCGTTGTGTGTTAAATAATCAATCTCAGACTCTAATTTCTCTCCGTTTTCCTCTCTCCTTTGCTCTCGGGGCTTCGAGGAAAGACCAAAGTATGTTGACCAGACCACACATTAGAAGGTGAAGGAACGACGACGTTTCGGTCCGTCCTGGACCATTCTCAAGTCGATCATCGTCGTCCCTTCACCTTCTAGTGTGTGGTCTGGTCAACATACTTTAGCCACGTTATTGTGACTCGTCGCCTGCATAGGAAAGACCAACCTTTTCGGCCACGGAATACACACACACACACACACACACACACACACACACACACACACACACACACACACACACACACACACACACACACACACACACACACACTGCACATGACCTCATTTTAACACCTGTGACCTCTTTGGAACACGCGTGGCCTTTGTTGGCAGCCTGTTTCATTGTTATTCCAGCGACGCTTGAGATGTTCGTCATATAAAAGGAGAGAGAGAATAGTTTTGTGGATGTCTCCACTTCTCGACTTTCAAACAGGTTATTTAAGGCATTATAACATAAACATATCCATTATAAGGGCTTCTAGACCATCGTGTATGTTTCCCCCTGGCGTACTGTGGAGACATTAATATCGTCCTCGAGTTGTCTCTTAAAAATGTACCTAAGCGAAAATGTACTCATTTTATAGTATACTTAAAATTTAGAAAATATTGTGACCTTGAATGATCCTCAAGGTGTTTGTATATATATGTATATATATATATATATATATATATATATATATATATATATATATATATATATATATATATATATATATATATATATATATATATATATATATATTGAACCTAATCATCTGGAACAAATATTTCACAGCAAATGAATAAAAGCAGAGCCTGCAAATTTATCAAAGTAATTTATTAAATCCACATAAATATTTAAGATTCAAACTCCACGTTCCTTAAAGTTTAAGTTTTAATGAAGATGAAAAATACATTCTGGTAAATAACTGAACAAACTTGAATCTCACCGGATTCAACAACTCTTTCGCTCCTCTCTCTCTCTCTCTCTCTCTCTCTCTCTCTCTCTCTCTCTCTCTCTCTCTCTCTCTCTCTCTCTCTCTCTCTCTCTCTCCCCCGATTGCTCGCACGCCACACACACATTAATGAATGCAGTGAGATTGTTAAAGTTTAGCAATTTGAACACAGCTGACAGCCACAGCGCCGACTTACTCAGCTCTTGTGAGGTTTTCATATGAAGGTCATATATTAAAGTCATCGAATGGCTTGTAGAAGTAAACATGAGTGTGTGGAATAGTCTGTGGTTTGCACTGTTTTTTTTTCTCCTTTCAGAATTAGTGGCTCTATTCCTAGCAATGTTTGCAAATCACTACAGTTCTGTCAGGACTTAACAGTATTATAGATGTGCACAACAAACATTTTTAAGCATAAATTGAGTAAAATAAAACTTATAATTTTAGTGGTGGCATATATTGGTTAGGTTAGTGGTAGTGTGAGCAGTGTAGTAGTAATGTAGTGGTCGGGTTACTGCTTGAGTGGCTGGTCTTGTTTAAGAATATAGTTTGAGTGATTATAGCGGTCTTAATAAGTGAATATGTAAGGACTTTCGGTTTCAACTGTTTTGACCATGTCGTAGCTCAGTCGATTAAGGCAGCGTCTGGAATGCTCTCGGACGTAGGTTCGAATCCTCGTCACGGCCCTTGTGGATTTGTTCATGTAAGGACTGTTTGAAATATGACAAAATAAGAACAATAATAAGAGAGGCAAAAAATAATAATACCCATATATAGATAAAATTATTAATATTTTCAGTTGAAATGAAATATTAATAGTTACACCTTCAGCCCGTTTTCTTCATTTGCCACTCCGTCAAAAATCGAACCTTCTAACCAGAAACGTACGAACCCAAGCAACCCGCCAAAACCTATCGAGTCCAGTGCATAGAAAACGTAAATAGGTGTGAGTCGTTACCTTTTCATAGTGGGTTGGGTTTTTAACGTTGGTTACCATAACGTGGAAAACGAGACCTGTTGACTGAGAGGAAGAGTTCCACAAGAGGTGCTTGTAGAGGAGCGCCCAGAAGCAAGAAGAGGAAGAAGAATGTCATACAGGAAATGTTCATCTTGGTTCATCACATTCAAGAAGGAAATTATGAAATAGTGTTAATCCAGTATGACTATATAGCACCTGGAAGTGATAAGAGGACAGGATAGGAGCTGGGATAGAGGACAGGATAGGAGCTGGGATAGAGGACAGGATAGGAGCTAGGATAGAGGACAGGATAGGAGCTGGGATAGAGGACAGGATAGGAGCTGGAATAGAGGACAGGATAGGAGCTCGGATAGAGGACAGGATAGGGAGGCTGGGATAAAGGCATTGAGTAAAAAAAGAAGCTATGACACTTAATGATTTATCCACCATTGAAATTCTCTCCCTAATATAGACGACACACTACGATGTATAACTGCCTCTGTAATCCACAATCCCCCTTCGTGACTACACACAATCGTTGTGAGCTGCTGATTGTACGTTTACAGCATGCTGGTTAACACAATAATGTACCCCCCACCCACCCTCTCTCCCTCCCTGCTACAGGCTTTATGATATTGCCAAACTTATATCATGTTTCACTCGGCTTTATCTAAGAGTTCCTCTCCAATATTTGGCCAACTTTCTTGCCAAACAGCGCGTCTGCTATTTACTCACTCCTTTGTATGCAAGACGTTGCTTTTTAACCCATTCTTCGTCGCTAATATGTGTGCACTTGTCACAGGGTGCGCATCTGTGGGTGTGCTGGGTGGTCGAGCTTTATCTCCTGGGCTCGGCAGCTTTTAGTTGTTGTTTGTCTGATGAATGTGACTCTCGCCCATTAGTTCGCTTGTCGAATTTAATCTTAAATCTGTGCATAGAGTTAGTCTGAACTATTTTGCTATGTAATTTTAGTGCACTTTCCACTCTGTGGCTGAGGTGTAGTGAAAGTACTTACTGGTACTTTCCATCAAATAGTTGCTGTATGTGGACCACCAGAAAGTACCAACATATAGTGATGGACCACCGGAAAGTACCAACATGTAGTGATGGACCACCAGAAAGTACCAACATATAGTGATGGACCACCAGAAAGTACCAACATATAGTGATGGACCACCAGAAAGTACCAACATGTAGTGATGGACCACCAGAAAGTACCAACATGTAGTGATGGACCACCAGAAAGTACCAACATGTAGTGATGGACCACCAGAAAGTACCAACATGTAGTGATGGACCACCAGAAAGTACCAACATATAGTGATGGACCACCAGAAAGTACCAACATAGTGATGGACCACCAGAAAGTACCAACATGTAGTGATGGACCACCAGAAAGTACCAACATATAGTGATGGACCACCAGAAAGTACCAACATGTAGTGAGTTTGGTTTTTACTTTTATTTTCCAGTACTCTATAATTAATAGTACAAAAAGTGGTTAGTGGCGGTCCATCACTACATATTGGAGCTTTAACCACCAAATAGTTTCTGTAAGTTCTATCATATCGGGAGGATGGGCTGGAAAAATGAGCATGAAAATTACTTGTGTAAAATACATTGAAAAACTTCAAGCTGATGTTAATAAAGTTTTCGATTAGACAGCAGAAAATATCATATGTTTATCACTGATAAATTCTAGATGCTTAGATATGGAAAAAATATTATCTTAAACTAAATACAGGGTGTAAGACACAATCAGACCTACTCATAGTAGGAAAGCAACGTGTAAAGGATCAAGGAATAATGATATCTGACGATCTAACATAACCTAGGAAATATAACGTCATCAAGAAAAGTGATAGGATGGGTTACGAGAATCATCAAATCTAGGGATCCCATCACAATGCTCATTCTATTCAAATCACTTGTGTTGTCCCGCCTTGAGTACTTCTCGATACTCACTTCCCTCTTCAAAGCTGGAGAAATTGCTGGAATAGAGGGAATGCATCGAACACACTCGGCGGACATAGACACGATAAAGCACTTAATTTATCGGAACCGTCTCAGAGCTCTCAAAATGTACTCTCTGGACAATACTGGAAGGCCAAGTCCCAAATTTGCACAACAACATACTGGAGCGAACGATATGGCAGGAAATGCAAAATACCAAAGCGCCAATGAAGAGTACAGGTGCCATAGACGCAATCAGATTGTTAACACTATATGAACATCTTAGGTCCACGGCTGTTTAATTTCTTCACAGTTAATCTAGGAGATATGGCCAGAATACACGTATACTTTTTCAAGAAACAATTAGACAGTTTCCTGCTAGAAATTCCGGATCAACCGGGTTGTTGTGGGCCTGCGGGCCGCTCCAAGCACCAGTCTGTTGTACCAATTTATCACACGTCAAGCCTGGCCCCGGACCGGAATAGGTTAATAGAAGAACTCCCGAAACCTTTAAAGGTAATTTCGACGTATTGACAATATTTTGACAATAGATTGAATTGAATGTTAATAGAGGTAACTGGCAGCCCATTCTCTTGATTTGTTCAGGTCGTAAAAATACAACAATTTTCCCAAACCGTTACATAGAAAACGTTAATATTACGGAGATTTAACTTGGAGTAATACGTTTCATTTTCACGGATTGATTTCGTTAAAAAAATCGACGTACTATAAGAGAGGACGGGTGGGTTAGGCGGGTCACAGACCGGGTTGGTGGCACAGTGATCCCAGGAATGAAAAGAAGGAAACCAGAGGGCAGACTCCGAGATAAAGAGCACATGAGGATCAGAAGACTTATGAACAACATCAAACGTGAACTTAAACCCAAAACCCCAAAATAAGCAATGTTGGAAATTATGCAAGTCCACTACGGGCTAGTTGTGCTTGCGGGGGTCGAGCTTTGGCTCTTTAGTCCCGCCTCTTGACCTTTAATGAATTAAGATATAAAGTCTCATCAACTTTTGTGTTTGCGAGTATTGATATTTAAATTATTGCCTTTCACTAGTGCGTTATGCTCTTGGTGTCCCGCACCTAGACCACTATTCCATGGTCTCTCCTTCCTATAACGACCCTTGCATGGCCTCTCCTTCCTGTAACGACCTTTCCATGGTTTCTCCTTCCTATAACGACCCTTCCATGGCCTCTCCTTCCTATAACGACCCTTCCATAGCCTCTCCTTCCTATAACGACCTTTCCATGGTTTCTCCTTCCTATAACGACCCTTCCATGGCCTCTCCTTCCTATAACGACCCTTCCATAGCCTCTCCTTCCTATAACGACCCTTCCATAGCCTCTCCTTCCTATAACGACCCTTCCATGGCCTCTCCTTCCTATAACGACCCTTCCATGGCCTCTCCTTCCTATAACGACCCTTCCATGGCCTCTCCTTCATATAACGACCCTTCCATGGCCTCTCCTTCCTATAACGACCCTTCCACCGCCCCGTACTCCTCCCCACCCCCCCTCTCCCCTACCCCTCCCCCCTTATATACCTACACGCTCCACTTATTAATTATGGCCAAAGTTTTGTAACGTTTCCCTCACGGGGCATCTTTAGAAAGTTCTTGTAAATTGGGTCCTTTTAATAACACGTCGTTCGTGCTTCACCAAGCGTGTTCTGGCCCGTCAGCGCCAGAGTGTTGGGGTGGGTGGGTGGTCGGGGCTGTTCCGGTTGGTTGGTTTGGGTTCCTAGGTGCTTCTTGCACAGGTGGGTGCAGGAGCGTGTGTGTTGTCGAGTAGCTGTGTCGTTATTGAAATGCTGGAAGAGGCACAGAGGATGTGGAGACAATCTGAGATATATTTGTGTGATGGTTGATGGGGCAAGGCGGGGTGGGGTGGGATGGGGCAAGGTGGGGTGGGATGGGGCTTGGCGGGGTGGGATGGGCATGGAGGAGACAAAGGTTGCTCTGGTGTGAAGGGGGGACGAGGAAGATGGGGTAATCCCCATCTAAACTGTGCTTGACAAACCTGTGCTTGTGGGGGGAATAGCATTTTTTTGGGGGGGGGGGGTAACATTTCCACCCTTCCATTCATTTCCATATATAAAAATGTATAACATTTCCATATATATATATATATATATATATATATATATATATATATATATATATATATATATATATATATATATATATTGGTAAGTCTTACTTGAAGACATATATTATAGAATTTATATATATATATATTGGTAAGTCTTACTTGAAGACATATATTATAGAATTTGACAAAATAGAAAGGGCGAGATCAATGAGTCTTAGCACGAATCTTCTCTCTTATTCTTATATTTTTCTTGAGAAGGAAGTTGAAAAATTAACTCTCCTCAGTTTATTTTATAATTTTTTCAGTTTTATTAAGGCCTAACGCTAAGAAATGCGTTTTGCTGACTATTGTCAACATTATCAATGGCAGCGATCGATTGGTTACAAGTTTTTGTGCAGCCGGATATACATAGCCTGTTGACCAAACTACACACTAGAAAGTGAAGGGACGACGACGTTTCGGTCCCTCCTGGACCATTCTCAAGTCGATTGTGAGGAACATTCTCAAGACAATTCGAAGTTTCCCTTCACTTTCTAGAGTGTGTGGTTTGGTCAACATATTTCAGCCACGTTATTGTGACTCCTCGTCTGCACATGTATAGCCTGGTACGAGGTGAAGGTACCCCCCCCCCTCACTTCACCTCACTTATGGGCCAATTGCAGGTTACTAATTTGAGAAAGGTCAAAATGTGTAAATTCTAAGCCCTCATTTTGTATCTGTTAACAGGTGAGTGTTCTGCCGGGTCCCCTGATGTACTACGGTGAGTACCGACCTAGTTTGACCCGCATCCATAACGGAGAAGTGTTCCCTGTTGGGGTCAGGGGCAGTTATGACACCGTTCTCACATGTTTATGTATCGGATATCCTCGCTTCCATCCGCTACGAAACTGCGGCACAACTCTGCCCTATGTTGACCTTCTTTACCTCGTAGGATACAGTTTTTTTATATATATATAAGCTGAGTTTTGGTGTCTCGTTCCTTTGGTGAAGTGTGTTTATATTCTCAGCAGAGATATAGCCTAAGTCTCAGCTGATGATTCAATGGTCGGTAGTAGGGTACGCGGGTACGGTGGGTACAATGGGTACGGTACGTAGGTAGGTAAGTAAACAGACAAGGGAGGAAGTGGGCAGGCTGGGAGGCACATGCAGGCAGACAGACAAGCAGGTAAGTAGGCAGAAGGGTAGGGGGACAAACAATAGGTAAGCAGGGAGGCAGCCAAGCTGGCAGGCAGATCAGCAGGCAAGCCAGCAGGCTGAGAGGGAACCAGGTGGGCAGGCGGTCATTCAAGCAAGCAAGAGACAAGGGAGCATGAACGCCCGTGGAGCAGGAGTGTCTATTGCCCGCTTACAATATTCCAAACACCCAGTGTTCCATAAGGGTCACTCCATGGTCCGTTCTCCGCTACACTTCCACTTTAAAACTAATCGGGGGAGTGTATTTTTGTGTATGTGGAGGGGAGGGAGGGGGGGTCGTAGCGAAGTGTGAGAAGGGGGGGGGGGGGTCGCGAAGTGGACGAGAGTAAAGGGTTAATTATTGTTAGGATGAGATTACACAAGAATATTACTAATGACAAGAGTATAAGCAATAGGTCAAGCTAGTTTTGTAACCTGCTACTATAGGCGCAAGTAATAATAACGCCCAAAATAGGCCTGTTGTCGTTTCCTGGAATCGTGTTCAAGGCCGGTCTGCCTCACACACGTGGGGTCCAGGGTTCGAGACCCATACAGGCCAGGAGAATGGAATGTTGACGAGGGTAATTAGAGAAGTTTCTACGGGAAGTGCCAGCCCTTCGGGTTGTGACACACACAGTCTAACTGATCAAGTCATCGACAGGAAAGTCTCGCACAGATATAGGTGCTAGAGTAAAACTCTCGAAACCGGCTGTAATCCACAGGTAAACTGGTTAAGGTATTGCTGAGGGGAGGGGGGAGGGGGAGGGGGAGGGCGGGGGTCGGTTCGGGTGTCTGTGGTGGGGTGACGGGCAGGAAATCTGGATGAAATCTTAGGTTAGGCTCCATTTCGTTGGGAAGTAAGGGTTCGTATGTAGTCAGGATGGGCGCCCCTGGCGGAAAGAGAGAGAGAAAGAGAGAGAAAGAGAGAGAGAGAGCACAAAAACCCAAGACCAGGAGTTGGTTAACAAAGACAAGTGAATAATGCATGTAACAAGAGAAGCGTGAAACACCACACACATATGAGACAACACTCACGAGGTCACAGAGCAAGAGAGAGAGAGAGGGGAGGGGGGGGGGGGAGGCAGGAATATAGAGCACGGAGGGGCAGAAAATATCAGCGAGGCTGAAAGAGGAGGAGGAGTGTGTGGGCAAAAATTTCCCAGGACAAAGAAGGCGGGAAGTTGGTGTAATGGCTGAAGCAAGACGCAATCTCGCAGCCAAGGGTATACATGAAGCAAGACGCAATCTCGCAGCCAAGGGTATACATGAAGCAAGACGCAATCTCGCAGCCAAGGGTATACATGAAGCAAGACGCAATCTCGCAGCCAAGGGTATACATGAAGCAAGACGCAATCTCGCAGCCAAGGGTATACATGAAGCAAGACGCAATCTCGCAGCCAAGGGTATACATGAAGCAAGACGCAATCTCGCAGCCAAGGGTATACATGAAGCAAGACGCAATCTCGCAGCCAAGGGTATACATGAAGCAAGACGCAATCTCCCAGCCAAGGGTATACATGAAGCAAGACGCAATCTCCCAGCCAAGGGTATACATGAAGCAAGACGCAATCTCGCAGCCAAGGGTATACATGAAGCAAGATTCACGATAGATGAAACAAGCAGGAATAATGGAAGAGCGGAAGACACGATAGACGCAGCAAATTTAATTATGTAAGAACGTAATGAGACAACAAATAAACCGAGAAGGAATGACGCAAGATTACAGACGCCATACGTGATGGAAGAAGCCGTCACAGAAAATGGAAACAACGCGATATGGAAAACAAGAACAGAACACAGAAGAACAAAGAACACTATTGAATAACAGTGATAAAATTCAGAACAAAATTGGTGATATCAAACACTCGCCAGAAAGACGGAGGGGGGCAAAGGGAAGATGAGAGGAACGGAGATAGCAAAGGCAAAGTAGGAACAACAAATGAAGAATTGAATTGGAAGAAAAAAAAACGTGATTTGAAAAGGACAAATAAGAGCAAAGGCGAGTTGAAAGGTTCCGCGATAACAAAAAAAATAAGGTTCAAAGAGAGGTAAATAGCAGCTAGGATGGTGGGGGGGGGGAGAGATCGAGGAGGAACTAGATATTCAAACTCCAAAATAAAACAGGGATGGGTAGTCGCAGAGGTCAATAAAACAGGGTAACATAGGCTTGCTCCCATTTTGGGTTTAGGGGAGAGGGGGAAGGGGGGAAAAAGATGGATGCCAGTCTCAATCGAAATCAACTGTTGGAAAGTAAGATATCCAGTGATGACATGATACCCACCCCACCGTTAACATAGGATACCCACCGTTAACATAGGATACCCACCGTTAACATAGGATACCCACCGTTAACATAGGATACCCACCGTTAACATAGGATACCCGCTGTTGACATCTGGTACCCACCAATGACATATTTGCAGTTCTAAATAACACTAACAAAATACCCTAAAGTTGTATTACGTTCGCAGAGAACAAGTCACAATAACGTGAACTTTCATATTAATAACACGTGTCATTTATTTTGAACATTTGATGGCAAGACAACATTTTAAATGGAGGCTGATGGTAATTTGATTTTGTAAATTAAATACGTGTTAAAGATCTATTTTGGATGCATGAATACTCAAGAAAGTCTTAGTAAACTGAAAGAATGGTCTAATGGTTTCTAGAACTAAACTGTAGCAAATGTAATGCAATGAGCTGTGGGGTGGAAAGAGAAACCAGGGGGCAGGAAACCAAATGAAACTCTCAGACATCGGGTCAGAGAGTGATATTAGATTTTTGTTTGTAGATTTTGTATATGGCTTAAGAATATTGAAGTAAATTTTTCAATATATTGAGGAAAACGTGGACCATATGTTGTGTATGTTAAACTTTTATCATCGAGCAGATGCCAGGATGTTGACTTCTCTTTATGGTGGCATTGACTGTGGTGAGTGTGCGTCACAGCACTCTACTGATGCTGTGAGTGTGCGTCACAGCACTCTACTGATGCTGTGAGTGTGCGTCACAGCACTCTACTGATGCTGTGAGTGTGCGTCGCAGCACTCTACTGATGATGTGAGTGTGCGTCACAGCACTCTACTGATGCTGTGAGTGTGCGTCACAGCACTCTACTGATGCTGTGAGTGTGCGTCACAGCACTCTACTGATGCTGTGAGTGTGCGTCACAGCACTCTACTGATGCTGTGAGTGTGCGCCACAGCACTCAACTGATGCTGTAAGTGTGCATCACAGCACTCAACTGATGCTGTGAGTATGCGTCACAGCACTCAACTGATGCTGTAAGCTCACGTCGCAGCACTCCACTGATGCTGTAAGTATGCGTCACAGCACTCCTCTGATGCTATAAGCTCACGTCGCAGTACTCCACTGATGCTGCGAGTGCAAGACTCACCACTCTCAGCATTGCGATTTCGAAACAAATTGAAGTCCGTTCTTTACGAGGTATATGACAGAACAAAGCCTTGGGCCTTTGTAGAGCAGCATTTGCATATTCTCTGCAGGCTCAACACAGCCGCCGTCGCAAGGCCTCTCATGTGTCCATCCACTGTTGGTAAATTGACTTTTGTCCAGCAAGAGTGGGCGTTGAAACTTTACATATATCTCACTTCTTCTGAGAATGTACTGGACCCCGAACATCTCGCTTCTTGTAGGACGGTGTTCAATCCCCGTCCGTCCAAGTGGTTGAGCACTATTCCTTTCCTTCGTCCTATCCTAAATCATTATCCTCTTATCCCTTCCAAGTGCTATATACTCGTAGTGGCTTAATTATTAGGATAATACAATTATGTTCTTGAAGGTGCACCTCATTCTCATCCTGTGAGCTTTAGTTTATTGTGAATTAAAGATTAAAGAAATTGCAGTTCAGTAAGTATCTAACACTTCTTGGCTTCTCTCTCTCTCTCTCTCTCTCTCTCTCTCTCTCTCTCTCTCTCTCTCTCTCTCTCTCTCTCTCTCTCTCTCTCTCTCTCTCTCTCTCTCTCTCTCTCATAGATTACACTTCACTGTATCATCCATTCGTTCAACATGACCAAACCATTTCAATAAAGCAATTGTATAATTCACCGGTAGCCATTCTCTACATCTTTCCATGACCTTAACATTCCTTTAGCATATCTAATGAGAACTTATTCCCGTAAATTGGTTTAAGTTAATAGTGATTCTCTAATTGGGCTGTTGCTGAATATTACATCAATTACCTTAATTTACTAATGTTTTCTTTACTATGTAAATGAAGTCTTTTTCACTGTGTAAACTAAAGTTTATCAGGTGTGTAAGGACAAAAATATTTGAGATGAGAAGTTGCTCTGAACTTTCAACGGAGAGACAACCTTTTTTTTTTATCGATACTTGAAAGGGATTTTTCTTTTGGTAGTACGCGATGGAAGGGAAGGTAGTGAGGTGCACCCCTCCCACCTGTCACCCCTCCCACCTGTCACCCCTCCCACCTGTCACCCCTCCCACCTGTCACCCCTCCCACCTGTCACCCCACCCACCTGTCACCCCACCCACCTGTCACCCCACCCACCTGTCACCCCTCCCACCTGTCACCCCTCCTACCTGTCACCCCTCCCACCTGTCACCCCTCCCACCTGTCACCCCACCCACCTGTCACCCCACCCACCTGTCACCCCTCCCACCTGTCACCCCTCCTACCTGTCACCCCTCCCACCTGTCACCCCTCTCACCTGTCACCCCACCCACCTGTCACCCCACCCACCTGTCACCCCTCCACCTTGTCACCTCTCTCACCTGTCACCCCTCCCACCTGTCACCCCCTCCCACCTCTCACCTTACCCACCTGTCACACTACCCACCTGTCACCCCCTCCCACCTGTCACCCCCTCCCACCTCTCACCCTACCCACCTGTCACCCCTCCCACCTGTCACCCTACCCACCTGTCACCCCTCTCACCTTTCGCCCTAGTCACTCGCCTTGCGATCCACTACACCTTCCTGCCTTCCTTATCACTCGCCGCCCGCCCGCCCTCCCTCCACCTACTTTCCACCACTAACACCCTCCATCTCAACCACTCTAGAAACTCTTGCTTCTTGACCTCCATCCATCAGTCTTCTTCCTGGCCACTCTCCTTCTTGCTCACCCTAATTTCCGCCCACTCTTTTCTCCAACACCCGCTCCCGGCCACCTTCCATCTTGAGCACCCTCAGTCCACACCCTCTTCTTGTACTCGGTTTCCATACAGTCTCCTCCCTCCCCCTACCTTGTCTCCTCCCTCCCCCTACCTTGTCTCCTCCCTCCCCCTACCTTGTCTCCTCCCTCCTCCTTCCCTGTCTCCTCCCTCCCCCTTCCCTGTCTCCTCCCTCCTCCTTCCCTGTCTCCTCCCTCCCCCTTCCTTATCTCCTCCACCCCCGACCTTCCTTCCCTAATCTAATTAGTTCTGAGACTGTATAATTTGATTATTGTCACATATGATTGAGAGTCATGCGCGCTGCAGAGATTGTTTTCCACTGTGGTTGCTGGGGCGTCTTGAGTGCTTCTTGTTGTTTACCTTAAGACACTCTGCTCACGTGGAGCAGAGTGTCTTAAGGTCAGTGTTTGACAGGTTTAGTGTCCGTGTAAGACAGATTACTGATGCCCAGTATAATGATGATATGTCTCTTGGTTCGATGGGCGGGGTTTTGGGGGTAGGACTGGTTTGGTAAATGTTATATTGGGTGCACACACACACACACACACACACACACACACACACACACACACACACACACACACACACACACACACACACACACACACACACACAGGGCGAATTGCTTGTTGTGGGTCTGGAGTGTGTTCATACATGGGCCAGTACCTGCCTGTGACGTCACGCAGAGATGGATCTCCGTTCAACTGAAAATTGAAGTGTGTTCGTGTGTGTGTGTTCGCTCGCGCGCTTTCGCCTGCGTGCGTGTGTGAACGTGGATGTGTGCGTGCCTGTGAATACATACGTATGCTTTAACAGTTGGTGTGTACGGTCTTGCCAACCATTTATATATGGTTGGTGGTAGCGAGCATGGTGCATGGTGTTCTCTTCCCTGAGAGAAGACCAGGGGAGTAGGGGGGGGGGGGTAAATGTCCGTGCTGAAATGACGTCTGAACTCCTGTTGTCTTTAACCTTTGGAGGGATGGCGTGACGAGGCATTGGTGCGGATAGTCTTATTAAAGATGATATATTACAGCCTGTACCATCCTGTACCTCTCCCTCAGCCTGCACGATCATGTACCTCTCCCACACTCTGTATCATCCTCTACCTCTCCCACTGCCTGTGCTACCCTGTACCTCTCCTACAGCCTGCACCACCCTGTACTTCTCCCACAGCCTACACCACCCTGTACTTCTCCCACAGCCTGCACCACCCTGTACTTCTCCCACAGCCTGCACCACCCTGTACCTCTCCTACAGCCTGCACCACCCTGTACTTCTCCCACAGCCTGCACCACCCTGTACCTCTCCTACAGCCTGCACCACCCTGTACTTCTCCCACAGCCTACACCACCCTGTACTTCTCCCACAGCCTGCACCACCCTGTACTTCTCCCACAGCCTGCACCACCCTGTACTTCTCCCACAGCCTGCACCACCCTGTACTTCGCCCACAGCCTGCACCACCCTGTACCTCATCCACCCATCCACTCCCATACAGTCTGTACTAACCTTAAGCTATGCCTCCCTTGCGCATTATTGATGCCCAGTAATGGTAACCTTCTCCCCCATTCTCATACAGCCTGAACCATCCTGTAACATCTACGTAGTTTCCTGTAACACCCTCTCCTCTTTCATATAGCCTGTACCGTCATGTAGCGCTCCGCACATTTACTGTATGTGACATACTGTAACTCCTCCACACTCACATGTCCTGTAATGTAATCTGGCATATTCAGATTTTATCATCCAACACTTTCTACACTGTCCTGTAACCCTGTAACATTCCCTGTGGTCTTTTACATCCTCTCTCTCTCTCTCTCTCTCTCTCTCTCTCTCTCTCTCTCTCTCTCTCTCTCTCTCTCTCTCTCTCTCTCTCTCTCTCTCTCACCCTGGCAACTAGAACCACTAATTCGTGGGTGATCTGTGTTGTGGAGAGCGGGGCGTAAGGAAGGAAGATGCTGCTCAGTTGCTAAAGATTTATGTCTGGCCGTCGGAAGATTCACTTATTACTGCAAGAAAAATTATGTTCTCGTGATGTTGCCTATGTTGGAGATGATGATTAATGGCTCTGTGATCACCGTGGGTTGGGGAGGGGGGGGGGGGAGTAATATTCTGGGACTCAGATTTTGATCTTGAAGCACTTGAGGGCTTCACTTGCAAGTGGTAAGAATCACAGTAAAACAGCAATCATTAGTACTACTATGTATTCACTGAATTAAATGAAAGGGTTCAAAACTGTTTTTCGTACATCATGTCTCGCATTACTCGCCATGATGACACAAACCAGGTAACTCAACAGGTAACAAGGATTAAAATTACACGTGTGGAACCTGTGTCAAAGTTACCATTCTGTGGCTTGGAGAAAACTTATCGGTCTGGTCAACTTACTTTAGCCACGTTATTGTGACTCATCACCTGCTTATCGGGTTGTTATCATACTCTTGAGAAGGTTGTGGGTAGTATTTCACTGGAGCGGCTTAAATAACCTTAGTGTACCTTAAAGCTTAAACAACCTTAAACTTACCTTGGTGTATTTGAACTAGGGCTACGGGTAGCCCTAGTTCCCATTAAGATACTGCTCAGGTGAGATAATTAGCAAGAAATGGGAGACTTGCAGGTAAGGTGAGCCAGAGGGAAATAAAACGCATGTGGAGGTTGCTGAAGCTACAGCCACGCTCCTGTGCCAGGTAAGTTCACTACGGGCTCACCATAGCCCGTGCTACTTGGAACTTTGTGTTCCTAGTAGCTGAATCTTAAACAACAACAACAATGTTGAAACGCCTCCCCCTCCTCTTGTCTTAACTATTCATGTGCATAGTTCATAACTTGTTTCTACAAGCGGCCTCGACAAGACGGAAACGACCTTGTGAAGGTCAAATGGTTGGGTGTGCACTCCGTAAATAAATCCAACCCATTATCCCACCTGGAAACGAACGAACCTAAGCAACCCACCTAACATATCGAGTCCGATGCATAGAAAACGGGAATATTTATGAGCCTTTTCGTAATAGGATGCAGTTGTAACGCACAGGATGCTAATTCAATTTAAAATACTCTCCATCATATTCCGTCTGATGAAGCTATATGAAAGGATGACCTGAAGCTTCGCCAGCTCAGGCAGCGTCAGCTGACTCAGTCTTCACTGAACCCAACCGCATCTGAGGTTTACAAGGACGCAATAGTTCAATTTAATCATCAGTAATGGCGGGGGATGACGAGAGGTAACCACCGAGGGAGCTTGAAGGCCACGTCATCACTAACGCTCCACGATGTAAATTTTCACAGTTGAAAATTAAATACAGCGGGTAGGAGGCGGAGCGTCACATTTTGGACGGAGCGTCGGCCAACGAGGAGTAGTGATGACAGTTACGTCCGCTACGGCTGAGTTTCCAATTTCTGTCGCGGTCGCAATAGTACATAAAGAAGGGTCAAGTCCGTAATTACCTGGCGGGACTTACAGGTGCCTCGGTTCTTTATAATTAAGACCGGCCGAGCCTTGGGAAGGGTCCGAGGGGGAAAATGGCGTGGAGGAATTAGACCAGAGGCCACAAAAATCTCCAGGTGGGGAAATTTTTCTCCGAACGTCCAATAATTTTAGCACATGATGGAAAGACAACAATTAGCGTGCTGGCCAATTAGTGCCGGAGGGAGCAGACGGCAGGTGCCTGTGTAGGCACATGTGTAGGTCTTCCAGTAAGTGGTGTGTAGTTTATATATATATATATATATATATATATATATATATATATATATATATATATATATATATATATATATATATATATATATATAGGTTATCACACACACACACACACACACACACACACACACACACACACACACACACACACACACACACACACACACACACATATATATATATACATATATATATGTGTGTGTGATATACAAGATATACAAGAAAGATATACAAGAAAGGGGATAGACAGGAGGCACTGAACTACAGGCCAGTGTCCCTAACCTGCATACCATGCAAGCTGATGGAGAAGATTGTGCGAAAAAAACTAGTGGAACATCTGGAGCGAAGGAACTTTGTAACACAGCATCAACATGGGTTCAGGGATGGCAGGTCCTGCCTCACAGGGTTACTTGAATTCTACGACCAGGCAACAAAAATAAGGCAAGAAAGAGAAGGGTGGGCAGACTGCATATTTTTGGATTGTCAGAAAGCCTTTGATACAGTGCCACACAAGAGGCTAGTGCGAAAGTTGGAGATGCAGGCTGGAGTGAGAGGGAAGGTACTCCGGTGGATAGAGGAATACCTAAGCAACAGGAGACAACGAGTCTGTGTGAGGGGTGAGGTCTCAAATTGGCGAGACGTCACAAGTGGAGTCCCGCAGGGGTCAGTCCTTGGACCTATACTGTTTCTGGTATATGTAAATGATCTCCCAGAGGGTATAGATTCGTTCCTCTCAATGTTTGCCGACGATGCAAAAATTATGAGGAGGATTGAAACAGAGGATGATAGTAGGAGGCTACAAGATGACCTGGATAGACTGAGTGAATGGTCCAACAAATGGCTGTTGAAGTTCAACCCGAGTAAATGCAAAGTAATGAAACTAGGCAGTGGAAACAGGAGGCCAGGCACAGGATACAGAATAGGAGATGAAGTACTTAATGAAACAGACAGAGAGAAAGATCTAGGAGTTGATATCACACCAAACCTGTCTCCTGAAGCCCACATAAAGAGAATAACGTCTGCGGCATATGCGAGGCTGGCTAACATCAGAACGGCGTTCAGGAACCTGTGTAAGGAATCATTCAGAATCTTGTACACCACATATGTAAGACCAATCCTGGAGTATGCGGCCCCAGCATGGAGCCCGTACCTTGTCAAGCACAAGACGAAGCTGGAAAAAGTCCAAAGGTATGCTACTAGACTAGTCCCAGAACTAAGAGGCATGAGTTATGAGGAAAGGCTGCGGGAAATGCACCTCACGACACTGGAAGACAGAAGAGTAAGGGGGGACATGATCACAACCTACAAAATCCTCAGGGGAATCGACCGGGTAAACAAGGATGAAGTTTTCAACACTGGTGGGACGCGAACAAGGGGACACAGGTGGAAGCTGAGTACCCAAATGAGCCACAGAGACGTTAGAAAGAACTTTTTCAGTGTCAGAGTAGTTAGCAAATGGAATGCATTAGGAAGTGATGTGGTGGAGGCTGACTCCATTCACAGTTTCAAATGTAGATATGATAGAGCCCAATAGGCTCAGGAATCTGTACACCAGTTGATTGACGGTTGAGAGGCGGGACCAAAGAGCCAGAGCTCAACCCCCGCAAGCACAATTAGGTGAGTACAATTAGGTGAGTACATACGTATGGTGATTGTATCACTTTCAATTTTCACATGTACCTTATGCCTTTTTTTTTATTTAAACACACTTTACATTTCCTGATATGTCGTAAATTCTAGGTAAATGCACGCATGTGAAAGCATGCGTAATTCCATATTTATAATTCATAATTCCAAACAAATCACGCGTAATCTCAAGCAGATAGCGCGCGATTTCATGCCAAACAAGTGCAGTGACGCCCACACGGTGTCCCAAGACTGCCTTGTATTTTCCCTTTTTGTGTTGTATGTTTACGTCCACTGTGTTCCTAAGTGAATGTTTTAAGGAGGATGAGACACAGTCAAGACGAGGAGGAGGGGTTAGGGAAAATAATTGATAACAAGTTCAGTGCATGACTCAAAAATAAGTGAAAATAATTGAGGGTAGAAAGAGAAAGAGAGTAATTATAAGGCGCAACTAGACGCCCATAAATATCAACAAGTTTTTCTTAAATTCATTTTAAGTTTTAACAAAGTTATTCGCTTCCCCATTACATGAATATTTAACTGTATTTACTCTGGGTTTTTTTAAGTCAGTTCTTCAGTAAGACTCACGTTTTGATTCGCGCTCGTGCACTGTTGTGTGTGTTTGTGTTTTATTTGTGTATTTTGTGTTTACTATTAACCGAACTGTACCTTCTTGTGTCTAGTAGGAGCATGACATAGCTCAAGGGCCCCGCCTTATTGTACCTGGTGTGTTTACACTCCCCGGCGTTCTAATGGTGTCTTATGGCTCGTCAATTTGCTCCTAACATATATAATAAATATTGGCAGAAGAAAAATGGACGTGTTAAAGAGACAATTAGTCAAGTTCCTTCAGGAAGTGCCGGACCAGCCGGGTTGTAATGGATATGCGAGCCTGCCGGCCGCTCCAAGCAATAACCATGTTATCACAAGACCGGACAAGGGAAGTAGAAGAGCTTTCTTAACCGGCTCTTGGTTCACTTAAATTCCAGCTCTTAAAGTTGTAAGTGGTGGTAGCTTCAACAACGTCTGCCTCAAGTGGACGTAAGCTAATACCTTACTACAAGCATCCTCTGTTTTGACTCTCCTCATTAATTTCACGTCATCAGCAAACATTGATATGGACATGTCTATTTTTATGTAATATCACTGACGAGTGTTAAGAACAGGATGGGTTCTGGTAGAGAGCATTGGGGTACTCCAGTCGTCACTTCTCACTTATCCACTTTGTCTTTTCCTGAGAAACATTCCTTTGTTCAACTTTGTTCAACGAGCTCATAGCATTGTTCCGGATATATTCCATCTTGGATCTCTTAGTTTGAATAGGAGTCCCATGTGCGTGACAATGTCAGATGTTTTCAGACAGTCAGGAAAGATGCATTCAACCTTGCTATCCTTGTGCATATATTTTTTTAGATATATACAAGAGTTCTTACATTCTTGTACAGATACTAGTACGCGTAGCGTATCGGTAAAATCCTTAATCCTATGGTCCCCGGAATACGCCCCCGCGAAGAATCGTTTTTACAACCACGTACACATTTTACTGTTGAGTTAAACAGAGGCTACAGTTAAGGATTTGCACCCAGTAAATCTTCCCCTGCCGGAATACGAACCCATGACAAAGCGCTCGCGGAACGCCAGGCGAGTGTCTTACCACTACACCACGGAGACAGTAGAGTCGCAGAGTTCTACAACAGGTAAAAGCCGACACAGAACAGGTAATTAAGACTCATCATCAGTTTTAATTACCTTGGAGCTTCGGGGCTCACGAAGACTAAACTTCAACATAGCATCACAAAAATCTGTCAATTTTGTATGCTTACCTCAGCTTTTTACTTGTTACTTTTAAGAGATTATCATGTAATAAACTTTTTACAACAAAATGTTTTACAGTGTTATAAAAGGGAGTTTGGAGGGAGTAATACACAAAGTTGTTGAAGTGGAAGAACATATGCGAGAAAGATAGACAACAAAGAGTTAAAAGTATGTTTTTTGTTTACCATGTAACATATGTTTGTTGTGTGGAAGGTGATATAGGCCGGGTGAGGTTGAGGGGAAGAGGTGTAACAAATAAATGTAATAAATAGATAAAAGATAAGAGTGTAATGAGAGTGTGGTGAGGTGTGAGTGTGAGAGTACACCCGGGGTGGGGAAAGGGTGTACTCTCACACCCTCAGTGGCTGCTGTGGATGTGGCTCACCTCTTCAAGCTAGAAATATCTGTTAGAAATATGTGTTGTAAATATGTGTTGTATACGTACACCACCAATAAATAAAACAAAATGAACGCTTGCTCTCTGTCTCTCTCTCTCTCTCTCTCTCTCTCTCTCTCTCTCTCTCTCTCTCTCTCTCTCTCTCTCTCTCTCTCTCTCTCTCTCTCTCTCTCTCTCAGAAGAAATTCATAAATTGTTGTCAGTTCTGGTGAGGCTGTGGAGCGTGTGACTGGAGGTCCCAAGATGCTGGGTGTGTTTGTGGGGGAGCGGAGCACACTCACGCTGGGGAAGGCTGCAGGTGAAAGTAATCTTCTCTTGTGGGACAACTGTCCTGGAAAATGTTGCAGAGGTGCTCCTGGTATTTGTGGTCTGTGGGACGCTGCATTACGGAGGGCAAAATACGCCTCCAGTGCTGTCCTTGTTGTCTGTCTAGGGCACCGAGGAGAGGTGGGGAATCCTCAACAGTGTTGGAGGGACTGAGGGAGGTTGGTGGTGAATGTTGGCGAGTGGGGAGAGGGAGCAAGGATGGGGAGGTTGATAGGTGTTGATGGATGGATATTGATGGTTGGAGAGATCAAGACCCAGTGATGAGTAGAGGTGCCATAGGCACATTCGGAGAGCACAGTATGGGCTGATGTTCATAGTGTTCTCTTATTTATACGAGTATTTGGGTAACTTTTGGCTAAGTTAGGTAAAGTTAGATTACATTATAACAGAATACAAGAGGGAATAATAATGGAACGTTGTGGCACTTAGTTGGTGTGAAAAATTCAGTGGGTGAAGTGAGCCAGTTGTTTGGAGATAGTCAATTTAAATAGATTTTTATTTTTAAACACCACGAGAATCAAAATAATTTGATTATTGTGTATATATATATATATATATATTAAATTTTGGGAGTGTTGTTACCTTGGGGTTATTGAAGATTTTTTTTATTTAAATGTTACTTGGTCTGAGAATAGATTCTAAATTGAATTGTAATCTACTGTCGAAATCGAAATTACTCTTGCGAATTAGGATTTAAAGTGTATTTCACTTTACCAAAAATAGAATAGTCTTGCCATAACGAGATTACGTTTTCTCACACGTGACGAGTGATAATATGTTTCAGTTATTTTGCTTGTTTGTATGAACATGTGTTCCACTGAGCCCCGCCCACAACACTCGAATTACTTAAATTATAATTAAGTTGCAGCTGAATATTGGCCCTGTTTACCTAGCAGTAAATAGGTACCTGGGAGTTAGACAGCTGCTACGGGCTGCTTCCTGAGGGTGTGTAACAAAAAGGAGGCCTGGTCGAGGACCGGGCCGCGGGGACGCTAAGCCCCGAAATCATCTCAAGATATCCTTCATCAATAACATACATACAATGTCGTTTAGACCTTAAACAATAATCAAGAGCCACAAAGTATATGTACTCGAGCACGAAGGAGAGAGAGAGCGAGAGAGAAAGAGAGAGAGAGAGAGCGGGCGAGTGAGGGAGCAAGCAGTTTTGCTCATAAAGGAACACAGAACTTTATACCTGAGACAAAGAGCTAAAGATCCCGGGTAAACACTATGGAACAACAAGTTTGGTAGCCAGATAAAAGACGCGACCGCCACGGATGATGAAGTTGTTGCGGGGGAGAACCTTGGGCCCGGAGCAGGAGGGAAGACGGGGGAAGGGGCTTGAAGAAAACTTACCAGCACTGAGCTGTGATAACGTTACAGATTACCCGAGGGTAGAGTTGGTGACGCTACCTCCCAGAGCGGCTTGTGGGGAAGTTATGCCATATTGTGCAGACCCATTATCAGGGCTGCTGCTTAATGGGCAGACTGAAATTAAAATTTGGTAAAATAATGGGTAAAATGAGAGAAAGAGAGAGAGAGAAAAAGTTTGTGTGTGTGTGTGTGTCTGTGTTTGTTTCAGTGTGTGTGTGTGTGCTCACCTAATTGTGCTTGCTGGGGTTGAGCTCTGGCTCTTTGGTCCCGCCTCTCAACCGTCAAGTCAACTGATGTACAGATTCCTGAGCCTACTGGGCTCTGTCATATCTACATTTGAAACTGTGTATGGAGTCAGCCTCCACCACATCACTGCCTAATGCATTCTACTTGTTAACTACTCTAACATTGTGTGTGTGTGTGTCTGTGTGAGTGAGAGAGTGGCTTTACGTGTTTGTTTACCTTGATCAGCTGATGGCCATCGTAGGGTGAAATTGTGGTGCAGTCTAGCAACTGAGGCTCCTCGCAGGGAATGTAAAGTGGGAATTATGCTAACCGTTCAGTGGTTGTCTGGTCGTCCAGTGGTCGCTTCCTGGTCAAGTAAGTTGTGGCAAGAAGCAGAGGCAGCTAGCTGTAAAGAGGTCACCGAGCAGGAGAGGCTTTGGAGAGATTACTGATGACACAGAATTAGGGAAAACATTGTCAAGAGCGCCCGTTCTCTACCCAAATACTTCACAGTTTTCCTAAACTCATCCGTTAAGAATGCAACCTATTAGTACAATGTTGACCAGACCACACACTAGAAGGTGAAGGGACGACGACGTTTCGGTCCGTCCTGGACCATTCTCAAGTCGATTGTGAGGTCCCTCCGCCTTTGACCAGACCAAACACTAGAAGGTGAAGGGACGACGACGTTTCGGTCCGTCCTGGACCATTCTCAAGTCGATTGTGACGAGGGAAGGAGTACAATAGTATAAGTACAATAGCTGATTATATATATTCACGTTTTCTATGCATCGACCTAAATAGGTTTCAGTGGTAAGTGCTCAGCATCGCACTTTTTAGGCAAAACAGTTGCATTTTTTACGGACGGGTGAATTGGGAGAATGTCCTTGAGGGTGAGGGATGTCTAAGGGCCTTGAGGTGGTCATTAGCAACCACCTGAAGTCACAGAACATTGTTAACCTTGGGTAACGAAGCTAAAAGAATGCTAAATTTAATAGTTATGACTATCGAGTTTAATCGAGTTTAAAACAGCGGAGGTAAGGTAATTATGAGGAGAAAGCGCTTGAGGAATGCATTGATGCTTGTTATTGCTTAAGGGATGCATTGATGCCTTTTATTGCCTGATGGATGCATTGATTACGTGATATTGCTTGAGAGAAACATATTTGTTTGTTAAAACTTGAAATGCGTGTTATTGCTGGAGATGTTATGACGTGTAATATTGCCTGAGGGCCGCATTTAATGCGTTGTTAAACTTACGTATCCTAGGTCCCACAAATGCATACAATTATATACGTAATGCACAAGTATAATATTTAAAACAAATTAACAACAACATAGCCTTTTCATATCATTACGAATATATACAATTTGTTTACCTCTCTGGATGCGAGTGACAAAACAGGTTGTAATACATGCAAATGTATATATGTAGCGCCGCACTCTGGCCGGCCTCAACTGAACGCATTAACGCGGAAATGAATCACAGTGTGGGGGAAATATGTGGTAATTCACCGCGCTCTTTCACATGCAAATCCTGCACACCGTTATGGAAGAAAATGCATTACGGCACACAGCATATTATGTTAGTCGCGGTGTGTTGGGTAGAGGCATCTCGTCCGTGTTGCTGTTATAGTGTATATCGCGGCGTCTGGACACGCTGCGTAGTACTGTGAAGGCTTCACCTTGTGCAAGGTCGACGTGACACAGTGCCAGGGGGTGAGGTGACACCTAGTGCCAGGGGGTGAGGTGACACCTAGTGCCAGGGGGTGAGGTGACACCTAGTGCCAGGGGGTGAGGTGACACCTAGTGCCAGGAGTTAAGGTGTCACCTAGTGCCAGAGGGTGAGGTGACACCTAGTGCCAGAGGGTGAGGTGACACCTAGTGCCAGGAGGGTGAGGTGACACCTAGTGCCATATATACACCCACTCACCTACCTCACACTTAGGGGCTCACCATAGCCCGTGCTACATGGACTCTTCGTTCTGAGTAGCTAAATCTGAAACAACAACATTACCTCACACTCATCTTCCACCCTCACCCCTCACTACCTCACAACTCTTAACTATCACTTGGTATACATCTCTCCTGTGTAGAACCTTCTTTACTCCATACTTACCTCCGGCTTAGCGTCATCACTCCGCAACCAACCTTTAACAGGACAACACTCTCCTAACACCACCACAACCCCCACCTCTCTCCTAACACCACCACAACCCCCACCTCTCTACCAACACCACCACAACCCCCACCTCTCTACCAACACCACCACAACTCCCACCTCTCTCCTAACACCACCACAACCCCCACCTCTCTACCAACACCACCACAACCCCCACCTCTCTACCAACACCACCACAACTCCCACCTCTCTCCTAACACCACCACAACCCCCACCTCTCTCCTAACACCACCACAACCCCCACCTCTCTCCTAACACCACCACAACCCCCACCTCTACCAACACCACCACCATCACCTGCACGACGGTAGGGAGTCACCACAAGTCATAGCACGAACTGGTTGACGGAGTGAAATATCGATCTTACCCGCTGTGGGAGGGGACACGGAGTGGAATGTATGTGGGACAGGTGGAGAACGTAAAGAGGGATAGATGGTCGAAGTGCGACAGGAACGGCCTTGTGGATAGGAGACGGTACGACATACGACCCAAGAGATGCTTAACGACAAGAACGCTTTCGTTAGCAAACGTGTGGATTGCGGCGTACTATTTGTCACCCGCCTCGCTCTCTGTGTGGATGATCCCGCTTGGGTAATTATTATTTTCGTTTAGTAAGGTTTGTGGTAGTGGTGGGTGCGGGCGGTGTCTCCACCCTTCATCACCATAACCTGGTGATTCTCCTGTGTTTACGATAATCAACTTCACCCCCACACCTTGTCATATGCAGCTGCTCTCTGCCCCTGTACCATCAAGCAACCCTCGTCTCGTTACCCCTCACCATCTCTCTCTCTCTCTCTCTCTCTCTCTCTCTCTCTCTCTCTCTCTCTCTCTCTCTCTCTCTCTCTCTCTCTCTCTCTCTCTCTCTCTCTCTCTCTCCCCCCCCAACTAAAAGAACTAGGGTTCATTAGGAATGGTAACGATGTACCTAATGAAATAAACTGCAAGCTAAGAGGTCTTGCCTATTTTTTTCTTTGTAATTAAGTCTAGGGTTCATTAGGAGTGAGTTGGCTGTTTCTTAATGAAACTGAAGCTTAGAGTTGTTGTCTTACATCAGTTCATCTGAAGCCTGACTCTAGATATTTATTTGGCAAATTCATTATATATTGCCATTAGTGCTAAGTTACAGTCATGTTAAAGGGCTGGCTGAGACTGGAGCCAACTGTGTGATCGAGGCATCATGAGGTTGACTGGATTTCACACATAGCTGTGTGTTGCATGAACATGTTGCAAGTGCAAGTCAGTCTAGGAGTAATGTTCTTTAGAATGGCACAGCTAGCATGGGGTGGAGGGGGCTGTTGGTGGGTGAGCGCTTGTGTTGTGCTGGCTCACTTCTGGTTTTATACAAGGATAAAGGATCTCCACCACGACCAGCACCTGCTGTTACCTAGCAGTAAAATAGGTACCTGGGTGTTAGTCAGCTGTCACGGGCTGCTTCCTGGGGGTGGAGGCCTGGTCGAGGACCGGGCCGCGGGGACACTAAAGCCTCGAAATCATCTCAAGATAACCTCAAGATAGCACCACCACCACGCCCAGCAGCACTACCAGCAACACCGTCCGAAGTGCCACTCTTGATGAAAAAAGATCCATGGTAAGAGTGAAGAGAGGGGTATAGACGAGAGTGAGTGTTGATCCCTTGCAACATAGCGTGCAAGAAGTAGGTCTTACGAAAACATGTCTGCAAGAAATATTCGTTTTAAAAGATATGAAATGAAAGAAACATACACTGGGAGAACAGCTCACACGAATGAACTCGGGCGAAAGGTTTCTTCCCTAAGAAAAGGCTTCAACACAAGTATATACAAATAGCGGCATTAGCTTCACGACTCTCACCCTTGTAAGCACCTGTGGTAATTAAAACTGCTCGTGGAAATAACTATACCAATTTTAGAAGCGTATGTGACTGGTGGGAGGAGTCGAAAATAGAATTTTAATTTGCTAATTTTACAGAAATGAGTTCAGTCTCCCGTCTCGATACGAAACAACCGCACGCAAGCACACGTACGTGCGTCCACACTCACCCCCACTGCCCTCCCCCCTCCCTGTGACACCCACACCCCACCTCCTCGTCTTCCCCCATAAACCAGCACCCACATCTTGCCTTCTCCGGGCTCACTATAGCCCGTGCTACGTGGACATGTCGTTCGGAGTAGCTAAACCTAAAGCAACACCCACCTCGCCTCCTCCATGAACCACCCACTCTCCACCTTCCCCACCTCGCTTGGGTCAGCGTCTTTAGCGTAACACAAAGAAATTATTATTATTAACATCTTTATTGACAAAATTAATTACAATTTTGCCTAATCTGAGAATTTTGATAGTCTTATTAAATTGAGGTTAATGCTAGTATTCACTGTCACGCAGGACAGAGGGTCATACATAAGACAATAGGTCTAAACTGTAGGCTGAAGCACATATATATCACGGTTACAATCAATGTTTTAATGTGTGAATATGTGACAACAACTTTCTATTGTGCACTGCCACACAAGGGCAGGGATGGGTTCATAAGTGATGCAGCTTAGAGTATAAATAGAAATTGTTCTTCATTCTTTAAAATGGACAAGCAAATTTTGGGTAAATTGTTAGGATGTCGTCCAGAACACCTGAGTCAATAAAATAGTTACACAGTTGGTGGTACAATAGGCCAGGAGGTCTAAAGTCCTTTACGGTTTCACATTCATCAATATAGTGTTCTAGTGAGTGCATTAAAGGTTTATCACAGAGTTTACAATCTGAATATTCTGGTAGTGGCTCAGCCTCACTAACCTGCCAGATGTGTCTATAGCCAAGGCGAATTCGCGCAATTACTACATCACATTGCCTGGTCCGGTTACTGTGCTGACCATACAAATACCTATTATTACAGAACTTGTCATAACTTTTAATACTGCAGCTTTCAGGTCTCTGTGCATTTCTTAGTTCTTCTAAATCTGAATTAATTTCTTTAATTTGTATGTTTCTAATAACTGCATTAGATAGTCCAAAGTCATAATCAATGTTTTCTTTCCTGCAAGCCTCATTGGCCAATTGATCTACAAAGTCATGTTTTTCAACTCCAACATGGGATGGGATCCACACAAATTTTATACAAGAATTATTATCATTGGCAAAAATTACATTCCATTTAATATTACAAGCTACTTCCGACATACATTGTAAAAGTGACATTTTGTGAAGGTCACTAACAGGGATAAGTGACCAGGATACACTGTTAACCCATAACCCATACCTTCAGGTGAGGTGATTTCGGGGCTTGTCGACCCCGCGACCCGGTCGTCGACCAGGCCTCCCAGGCCTCTATAACCCATAGGTGCGCCGCGGGCCTCAGCCGACAGTCCTGGGGTCCCTTCATCATTTATGGCGGAACATGTTTGGCAATATCGCGTGATAGGTCGTTACAGGGCTAACAGCTAAAACTCATTCATTACGTTGAGCAATTAGGGAGGTAATACATTTTAATTGGCGTATGTAAACCCCCATAAATATATGTTTTGGGGGGGCATGTGTTAAATAGATTACAGAACTACAGGGGTTTAAAGGCCCATTTAACGGAATAAATATAATTATTATACATGTGGCGGAAGCTTTGAAAGTGACCATTCATTCAATATATATATATATATATATATATATATATATATATATATATATATATATATATATATGAAAATGAAAACTCACACCCCAGAAGTGACTCGAACCCATACTCCCAGAAGCAACCCAACTGGTAACTACAGGGCGCCTTAATCCGCTTGACCATCACGGCCGTCAAAAGGAAGTGATAGCCGAGGCTATTTGAGCCACTTCCCCGACGGCAACTCGGATGGTAATCTTGGGCATAGCATTTCACCAAATCACCTCATTCTTTGGGGCACACGTGAGGAACACAAATGCGAACATGCGAATTTTGTTCGCATTTGTGTTCCTCACGTGTGCCCCAAAGAATGAGGTGATTTGGTGAAATGCTATGCCCAAGATTACCATCCGAGTTGCCGTCGGGGAAGTGGCTCAAATAGCCTCGGCTATCACTTCCTTTTGACGGCCGTGATGGTCAAGCGGATTAAGGCGCCCTGTAGTTACCAGTTGCGTTGCTTCTGGGAGTATGGGTTCGAGTCACTTCTGGGGTGTGAGTTTTCATTCGCATATAGTCCTGGGGACCATTCAGGCTTGTTCGCATATATATATATATATATATATATATATATATATATATATATATATATATATATATATATATATATAAAATAAAAGGTATAAATATACATAAAACGTTGCATATGTATATACATATAAAATACAATGCAATATATTACATATATACACAACAAAGCCAATACAATAATGTGATGTATGTTCCATATGTAATACAGCGATAATGTATATGAAGGAACGCAAAAGTTTCATGTTGCGAATTGTAACGACAGGCAACAGGTGAGGACATGACAGTTGGACGAGGAAAGATAGCGAAGTATGACGTATGAGGCGTCATGTTTACTGAATGTGTTTTAATAACTTGCGTATATATTATCAACATTCCATTCCCCTAGGCTCTTGGAGACTCGAACCCTGGACCCAATGCTTGTGAGACCGAAGCCCCTCCTGTAGTGTTATTAAAATATTTCTTGTGACAAGACGTGCTTGGTAAACAGGTATTGACCATGTGTCAGTGCCTGAGAAATATCATTCTCGCGGGAGTTGTACAAGTCTATCACCTTTCTTAGTCGGGAAAGGTCAAAGTCTCTCTCGTCTTGACGGCTGGTATGTCTTGACGGCTGGTATATAGAACTATATTTGTCTGTTTTGTTTTTATGGAATTATTGCCTCCAATATTTTATATCTACATGTTTGCAACACACACAAGCACATATAATATTATTATTATTTTGGAAGCGGTCTCTTTTTTTTTTTGTAAAAATGTATTATTGACTTCCACCAAAAGTGTTTGATCAATATGCAGGCGATGAGTCACAATAACGTGGCTAAAGTATGATGACCAGACCACACACTAGAATGTGAAGGGACGACGACGATGTTTGGTCAATAATTCTAGCACAAATCTTCTCGATAATTAATATATTTTTCTTTACTTGGGAAGAGAGTAGCAAAAGGATCTCTACAAAGCTATTGGTCCTTACATGTGTCGCGTAATGTTGTTTCGGTGAAGCTCTCTACATCATCTTCAGAGGCAGAGGGAAAGTGAATGCATTTGAGAAGATTTGACATTGTATACACCATGAGATGTATACACATAATGTTGTGTTCACTAAAAGAGCGGGAATATATCCTTTTTTTTGTATTAACACACTTAGGTACATCTGCATTTGTGCAGCTGCTCTAGACTATGTGAAGGGAAGTACGGAGTGTGTCAAGAACTAGCTACGGGATGCTAAAAATCCCCATCACAGGATGGTTAGTCATACAGAGGTGGAGGAGTTTGCTTTCTCGATTCCACTCCCCCCCCCTCCCCACCGTCTCCCCCCTCCTCCCCCCACCTTCTCCCCCCCTCCTCCCCCCCCCGTAAAAAATGGAGTCGTTTAGCCTAACCAAGGACGTCAAAAACTAGCCAATCCACCTAACCTATTGGAGCCGCTTCTCTAATATCAGTTCTGGAAAGGCTGCATTATTGCGGTGTTTTTAACTTCCCTAAACCACCGAAAATTTTACGTTTGTTACGAATGCGTGAAAAATGTGGTGCGTTCAGGAAGAGGACGGCGTTGGGTGGGCGGCACTCTTGGTACCATCGCAGCGTCAAGCTTACAGGGTTCGAAACCCGGACGGACAAAGACATTTCTAGCATCTTCTACAATTGTGTAACTAGCTACAAAAGATTGTCACTTGCTAAGCTAAACGATCTAATGGCTTCAGTTCCTGAACCCATTATGTGCCTCTGTAACCCTTCCCACCACCGCCCACGGGATGGGTATGGGGTGCATAATAAAGAAAGAAATTGCATTTGGCGTCTTCTTCGTTAGTTGCGTCCGCCCATGATAGTCCTCTTGCTCTCTCCTGTGTCCTCTCTCATCCCCTTCCTCTCCCCCACACTATTTATTTTCCTTTCTTCCGGACCTCTTCATTGGAGAGAGGGAGAGAGGGAGTGGTGAATGTGTGTGAGAGAGAGAGAGGGAGGGAGGGATATTGTGAAAGGGGTAATGAGGCGTGAGAGAGGGGGAGGGGGGACAATATAGAGGGTGGAGGGGGGGGAGGTAGGGAGGAGTAAGAGAAGGTAGCGGTTCTCACTTCTCCAACTCCACTGTGTCGAGGGAGATAACAGTTCTAACTTGCACTTAACTTCACCAAAATTGAATCCCAGAGCATTACTTGCCCGGGAGGCATATACAGGTGCGCGCACGCACGCACGCGCAGACACACACACACACACACACACACACACACACACACACACACACACACACACACACATATCTAGGGGGTCTGGTAGCTGAACGGACAGCGCGCAGGACACGTAATTCTGTGGCCCGGGTTCGATTCCCGGACCAGGCCAAATGGGCAAAGTTTCTTTAACCCCTGATGCTCCTTTTACCTAGCAGTAAATAGGTACCTAGGAGTTAGACAGCTGTTACGGTGTTGCTTCCTGTGTGTGTGTGTGTGTTTACTCACCTAGTTGTACTCACCTAGTTGTGCTTGCGGGGGTTGAGCTCTGGCTCTTTGGTCCCGCCTCTCAACTGTCAATCAACAGGTGTACAGATTCCTGAGCCTATTGGGGTCTATCATATCTACACTTGAAACTGTGTATGGAGTCAGCCTCCACCACATCACTTCCTAATGCATTCCATTTGTCAACCACTCTGACACTAAAAAAGTTCTTTCTAATATCTCTGTGGCTCATTTGGGCACTCAGTTTCCACCTGTGTCCCCTAGTGCGTGTGCCCCTTGTGTTAAACAGCCTGTCTTTATCAACCCTGTCAATTCCCTTGAGGATCTTGAATGTGGTGATCACACACACACATATGATCATGTGTGTGTGTGTGTGTGTGTGGAAAAATAACATTAGTTAGTTACAGTTGATTGGTTGACAGTTGAGAGGCGGGCCTAAAGAGCAGAGCACAACCCTAGGTGAATACAGGCACTCTGAGCACCGTTAAAGTTAGTTTAATAGAACGAGGACGGTATTTAGTCTGTCTGTAATAACACCTGGGAGGCGAGGGGCTCAACACCTAATGACACCTTGTGATGATTTCGGGGCTCAACGTCCCCGCGGCCCGGTCCTCGACCAGGCCTCCTAGGCGGCTACCTACCTTGAGGTGCTTCCGGGGCTTAGTGTCCCCGCGGCCCGGTCGTCGACCAGGCCTCCTGGTTGCTGGACTGATCAACCAGGCTGTTAGACGCGGCTGCTCGCAGCCTGACGTATGAGTCACAGCCTGGTTGATCAGGGGCCCCAAGAGCTAAACCTCTCTGCTCATAGGCATCATTAGGGGAGCACACACAAAATATAAGCATTTTGGGTGTAGATGGTCGACAATGGTGGGTGCGCTGGCCGGCCTGCGGCGTAATACAAGGTCCTCTGAAGCGTGTGATCGCCGGGGAAACTTCCATAAATCGACATGGTCCTTTGATCTGCGGCCTTCCCATCCCCTCCCCCATCCCCATCCTCTCCCCCATCTCTTCCTCGTCCTCTCACCCCTCCCTTCCCTTCCTCGCCCCAGACCTCTCACCCCTTCTCCCCGCCCTCTTGCTTCTTCCTTCTTCCCGCCTTCCCGCGCCCTTGCCACATGGTCTCGCAAGAACACCGACGCACGAAGGTGAAGCTGGTGCCACGGCTCCATGTCCGAGTTGGTCACGTCAATAAACCTGGCTACTTATTCCTCTTTTAATTATTTCCTCTAAGACCATGATGATGTGGAAGCGACTGCTTCGAGGAGGTTATATCCAGATGATGTTACTGTCCGTCTTCTCAACTCAACTCAACTTCCCAATTGCCTAGGTGGCAATTTCTTACGATATCAAGCCAAATTAAAGCACCATAAAATTATAGTTTTCTATGCATCAATCTTGATAGTTTAGGGGGGCGGGTGGCTGGGGTGCGCCTTCCTGGGGCCAGATTCACGAAGCAGTTACGCAAGCACTTACGAACCTGAACATCTTTTCTCAATCTTTGGCGGCTTTGTTTACAATTACTAAACAGTTAATGAGCCCCAAAACACCAGGAGGCTGTTTATAACAATAACAACAGTTATTGGCAAGTTTTCATGCTTGTAAAAAATAAATGTTAACAAAGGCGTCAAATATTGTCGAAAGATGGACACGTTCGTAAGTACTTGCGTAACTGCTTCGTGAATCTGACCCCTGGACCTTAGATGTTGTTCGATGATGCTGGTAGACTGTTTCCTTCACCACCTCCGCACCATCATGTCTCTGGAGAGAGACACCAGGAACGAAGTCCTAAAATCTTCTAGAAGTCAGGCTCTGAAACTCTCTCCATTACATAACCCGTTATATAATTTCCAGTATTATCGTCGACGTATTTTTCCTGAGTAGCCTCATGCACCGCTTCATGCCAATGTTCATACTGGAGTTTGTAAAAGGTGTAATAATGATAGTAGTGTAATGGTCACTGAATCTACTTCACGACTGTGGGTAAAATAACGGGTAGTTTGTTTAATTTTGTAAATATTAATGTTGTTAAACAATAGTTATTTTATCTTTTTGTGGATTAATGTTTAATTTAATAATAGTTCCACCAGCCAACGGTAAATTTAATCGCTCTGAGTGTTTTCTGTTTTTAAAAACTCGGTAAAGGTTATGATGTTAGGCTAAATATATCTTTAGCAGTCCTATTGCCTCGTGTGTCTTGTTAAAATACAATTCGGAAATTAGTAAAAGCCTTTAGTAATAAATTTTTTCCTGTTCAATATTTTCTGTCTGTGCAGTATTTTCTACCTGTGCAGTATTTGCTTCGTTTGAAGTATTTTCTTCGTATGATTATATGAAGTATTGAATTCATATGTTTTACATGTCGTATTTTCTTTCTATTAAACCACTTACTTCTTTTTGTAAGAGTTCAATCGTCTGCAGTATTTAAATTTTTTTAGTATGAAGGATTTACTTCCTATGAAGTATTTTTTGGTGTATAGTATTTTCTTGGTGTATTTTCTTGGTGTATAGTATTTTCTTGGTGTATAGTATTGGTGTATAGTATTTCGGATAAAGGCGCACTCCTGTGGAGTGGAGCTTTTAAAGGATCTGCTGCCGGGGTATTGGAAAACTTATCATTTCTATGTTTTACTTCGCACCGTCTAAAGCCTGGCCACAGTCCTGGGCGGTAAGTCAGGCAAGTGGTGTGTTGCTATTGTGTGAGCACACCCAACTGTGTAGTACTCCCACCTGTGTAGTACTCCCACATGTGTAGTACACCCAGATGTGTAGTACATAGACTAGTGTAGTACACCCAGTAATGTAGCACAGTACGCACAATATTGTATCGTGCTCTAGTGTACTCTGTATCCCGGACTAAGGCAGGTTCATCCACGAGTGCGGTCTGCCTGTATACATATACATACATTGCGCTCTGGTGTACATCTGTATTCTAATCTGCCGCGTATGTAAATTGTTCTGTGGCGCGGGTCTGGCAGTAAAGTATTCTACAAGGCCCGCAAGCGGCCTTGTGTCCAGCACAGAGACTCGTCTGTCCGCAAACGGCCTTGTGGCCAGCACAGAAACCGTTTGTCCGCATGCGGCCAGCACAGAGACTTGTCTGTCCGCATGCGGCCTTGTGGCCAGCACATAGATTGTCGTGGGTTCTGATCTGAGGTGCTGGTCTGGGGTGCTCAGGTGTTCTTAGCGCCAGTTGAGAAAGAAATTCAGAAAAGGCAATTGAGAGTATTGCACAGTATACATGAGTGTGCGAGGCGAGGTTTGAGTGCAGTGGGTGAGGGCCTAGGGCAATGTATACTTGGTTGAGAGGTGCGTGTTGATGGTGTATTGGGCGTGAGTTATTGTGTGAGGATAGTGGTAGTGTGTGTGGTGGTGGTAGTACCGTCTGGTGGTAGTGGGTGCGTGTGTTGTGGGCTGTGGTAGTGGTAGCGTGTGGTATGGGTCATGACTTTACAAACGTATTAGCGTGCGGCCCAGGTACACTCTTATACGGATTGCAAGTCAATTTGCACTGTGATCCCACGAGTGCGTATTGAATATCATGCTGGGAAGGGCCCGATTCTCACTCACTCGCTTGTTGACTCACTCACTCATTCACTCTCTCTCTCTCTCTCTCTCTTGAATGATAAAAAAATTAAGAATATATGCATCATGGGAGGGGAAAAATAAAGCCCAAAACAGAGCTTAAAGTGGAGCGATGGTGACGAATTTGCAGACCACACACCCACCACTCTCACCCCGGCGCCCACGCCCACTCCACTGCTAACCACACGCCCACAACTCGTAACTACACGCCAACTGCTCTCACACATTCTGCCATCTCCACGGCACCTGCTCGTATTGATGTCATGTATTTCAAGCCTGCCACAGCCAGTCATCACCCACCACCACCACATCTGCCACAACCAGTCATCACCCACCACCACCACATCTGCCGCAGCCAGTCATCACCCACCACCACCACATCTGCCGCAGCCAGTCATCACCCACCACCACCACACCTGCCACAACCAGTCATCACCCACCACCACCACATCTGCCGCAGCCAGTCATCACCCACCACCACCACACCTGCCACAACCAGTCATCACCCACCACCACCACACCTCCCACAACCAGTCATCACCCACCACCACCACACCTGCCGCAGCCAGTCATCACCCACCACCACCACATCTGCCACAACCAGTTCAACGACCACCACATAAATCGCACCACCTAAATTATCGGGACATTTGCATACTAGAGCCAACTAGAACTGTCATTAAGTTCACAACGCGAAACAGAATCCCATCTCATGTTGGAATTTATGGATATTTAAAGCTACGATATTTTTGCGGTACAGGTGGAAGGGAGACCGTATTGAATCCTATTTTCCTATGACTTCTACAGGTCTAGGGCCAGATTCACGAAAGCACTTACGCAAGTACTTATGAACGTGTACATCTTTCCTCAATCTTTGACGGGTTTGGTTACATTTATTAAACAGTTTACAAGCATGAAAACTTGCCAATCAACTGTTGTTATTGTTATAAACAGCCTCCTGGTGCTTCGGAGCTCATTAACTGTTTAATAATTGAAAACAAAGCCGCCAAAGATTGAGAAAAGATGTACACGTTCGTAAGTGCTTGCGTAAGTGCTTTCGTGAATCTGGCCCCTAGAGTTTAACCAGCAATCATTATTGTGACAACGAAGATGAGGAAACTACTCTAGAGGAAGGCATTTACAAGTGAGACGAGTGAAAAGCTTCAGTGACATATCCATTTGGGTTTATACTCGAAGTTGAACTTGGTTTGGTCACATCGAACTGATTTGTTAGGTTCATGGGGTCTATTCTGCCTGTGTGACGTCAGCACCTGTGTCAAGCCAACCTCTGCGTGGGATTTGATCAATATATCAGTGTTTCATGTCTCATTTTTGTGTTATAGTAAGATATTTTCTATCATGTTCACCTGTCGTGTATTCTGCGTCGGGTGGTGACCTTACCCCACACACCTCTGATTGCCTTACCTGCACACCACGCTACACCACACACCGCCACACCACACACCGCCACGCCACACCACACACCAGTCTCATCAACGTTAGCCAACAGTCAGAAATAGCTCGGTGGAGAGAAAAAGTAATCATCGGGATCAAGGTGATCAGTGAATGTACAGCCCAGGTGAAAGAATATAAATTAAATTCATTTTATATATATATATATATATATATATATATATATATATATATATATATTGTGACGATAATCTCCTTCAAGAGATTGAGCCTGCTCTTCCCTCCACAATTACGTCGTTGAAATTATATAAAACTACTATGGAAGAAATGTCCAACAACGACAACAACACCAGCAAGGTTTGCCAGAGCGCAAAACGTTGCAGCCAGGGACACCTGTTCAGACTCAAACCGCCAAACTACCTGTTGATCGCTACCGGCTCCGCTGATTGGTCGCCGGTCTGGCTGCAACTGCACTCCACCCCCCCCATACTACTTGATGTCTGGGGTCGCCACGACCTCAGACCTCAGAATATTCTGTGCTTTCGCAGTTATCACTCCTCCCGGCTAGACGTTAGCGTGTACTGAGAGAGGTGGTAGCTTAAAGCCAATATTCCAGCACCTCCCTTTAATTTTGTGTTGCACTTCTTGTTATTTTATCTTAACGTAACTTTTCATTGTGTCATTTAATTATTCTTATTATTTTGATTGATTGATTTTATTATAAGAATTTGTTTGTCCATTTTTTCATGTTTTGATTTATTTAACGTAATTAAAATTTCATTGTTAAAGTTTACTTGTGTTTTGTGTGTCTTCTCCTTACCTTACCACAGACGAAGTTCCAGTTTTTCTATTTTTTTTATAACTATGTGACGAGGCCATACCCCTAGCCTTAAACAGCCGAACACCAACGCGTTACCGTCACAATATATATATATATATAATATTACACAATGAAATCACATTAAGGTTATGAATCAATGAGACAGTAGGAGCCTTGAGGAGGATTTAGACCTCTCTAAAATTTCCTAAAGAGCTGGTATGGTCATTTACTGCTAAGAACATTACACACAAGGGGGCATATTCCCTTCAGTACATTACACATGGCCATATATACCCCCCCCCCCCTCCCCATATTACATACAGAGCATGTATACCTCTTGGTACATAACACATGAGGTATATACAACATAGTAGATTACATGCAGTGCATTTATGAGGTTTACAGACATTAAATTCATCAACACTGCAAATGCATTTACGCAGGACGACTGTGCACTTACCAACAATTTAATTTACATTTCCTGACAGTGACTGCAATGTTCCTATTTCCAAAATTCGACATTACGGTGGTCATATTTTGGGTTTAGAGCTGCCTGCTTGTTTTACGCGCCATTCAGTTGTGAGAATATTACTGAGGCATTTGGAATCTGCTCTGGTCAAGGGAGGTATAGGTGTGCTTGGTTATGTCTGGTCTAGTTGTAGTTGCTCTCATTTTCCGCAGTGACTATTTAAAATTAACATTCTCTAACTAATGTGGTTATGTGGTTCGAGGGACCAAGGTTTCAATATTAGCTAATGTAGTTATCTGGTTCGACACATACACACACACCTATACAGAGAGAAATCACATTATCGTGATATATCAATAATAAAATCCACAGGAGCCGTGATGAGGATTCGAACCTCTGCGCTGAGTATTCCCAGATGCACGCTCTAAACGACCATGCCCCGACATGGTCATAAGAACTGTAACCTGGGGTGCTATTGCACCCTCGAGGATTCCCGAGGATTCCACTTAAGTCTAACCTAGGTGTCACACAATTCCCCCCCCCCCCATGTACTCAGGCTCTGTCGTCCAGTAATACAGAAGCCTCGGGAATCCTCGAGGGTGCAGTAGTACTCCAGGTTACAGTTCTTATGACCATGTCGGGGCATGGTCGTTAAGATTGTGCATCTGGGAATACTCAGCGCATAGGTTCGAATCCTCATCATGACTCCTGTGAATTTTCTCTCACACACACCTTACCTTGAGGTGCTTCCGGGGCTTAGTGTCCCCGCGGCCCGGTCGTCGACCACACACACACTCACCTTTTTCCAGGCACCTGACAATGCACAAACAACAAAGCTCCATTGAAGATCACATAATTGCTACACACACGACTACACCAGCACTAGAAAGATCCCAAAAGGGTTGTCCGGTATTCACATGTACCTTTGTATCGAAGTCATTTGTAATGTGATGTTATGGAATTGGGTTTGTGTCGACACCCAGTGACACACACACACACACACACACACACACACACACACACACACACACACACACACACACACACACAGATGAGCCACAGAGATGTTAGAAGGAACTTTTTCAGTGTCAGAGTAGTTAACGGATGGAATGCATTAGGCAGTGATGTGGTGGAGGCCGACTCCATACACAGTTTTAAATGTAGATATGATAGAACCCAGTAGGCCCAGGAATCTGTACATCAGTTGATTGACAGTTGAGAGGCGGGACCAAAGAGCCAAAGCTCAACCCCCGCAAGCACAAATAGGTGAGTACACAGTATTCACTCTCACCAGCATCAGTTAGTGTGGTGTTTACCCTCGTTGTTCTGTATGCCCTGCTTCACACCTGCCCCAGTCTCACAAGTTGCCAATCTCTGTTCAGCCTTCTCATCTTAACTAGATTTTAATTTTTATCTTTCGAACATTACACAGGAACATATACCCCTCAGAACATTACACGCAGGACATACTCTTCCTCTCCCTCCTCCTTCCCCCCCCCCCCCTGCCGTGTAGGTCTGGCCAAGACGGTGACTGCTCCATATTGTGTGTGGACGAGAGTGGTATTGAGAGGGGGCGTCTTTAACGGCCTATCCAGCTCACATGGCCGAGCCAGGGCTAATCCCCATCCTTCCTCCAGGATTGGACGCAGTGTTGGCGAGTCCCTCTTGTCCTCACTCTGGCCTTTGCCGGACCTCTGCCTGTCTCACGGGTTACTCCTTCCTCTTCTCCTCACCCCTCCTCCTCCTCCTCCACCCCTTCCCTACATTCCATTTCGTCTCCTCCACTTTTCTTCTACCAGCCTCTCTCCCTACTCCTTCCTCTCCTCCCTGCCTTCAAGCATCTCTATAATAAGTTCAGTTTTATGTTTTCTCCACTTGTGCTTTCCCTTGTGATTTATGTTATTTTGTTTTGCTCTCTCGCCGTCTGTTCAGCATTTCTTCTCGTTTGTTATCATGTTGAACTGTTCTTTCCTGGCAACCTGTCTCCTGTCTTCGTCCTTCGGCACTGTTCCCTCGGCAAGTTCTCTCTCCTCAGAAGGCGCTCACTCTCTTATCAATAGCTGTCCATACACTTTGTTATTGAATATATATTTCAATGCGGAACTTAAACAGAGCAACACCCCGAGTTACATCGTCCTTATGGAATGTATTTATGTGTAGATATTTCCGTTATCGGAGAAAGGAAGACTGTATTTAGGCTTCTTGAGGCCTCCCTATATATATATATATATATATGTCGTACCTAGTAGCCAGAACGCACTTCTCGGCCTACTTTGCAAGGCCAAATTTGCCTAATAAGCCAAGTTTTCCTGAATTAATATATTTTCTCTAATTTTTTTCTTATGAAATGATAAAGCTACCCATTTTATTATGTATGAGGTCAATTTTTTTTTATTGGAGTTTAAATTAACGTAGATATATGGCCGAACCTAACCAACCCTACCTAACCTAACCTATCTTTATAGGTTATGTTGGGTTAGGTAGCCGAAAAAGGTAGGTTAGGTTAGGTAGTCGAGAAACAATTAATTCATGAAAACTTGGCTTATTAGGCAAATCGGGCCTTGCATAGCAGGCTGAGAAGTGCGTTCTGGCTACTAGGTACGACATATATATATATATAATATATATATATATATATATATATATATATATATATATATATATATATATATATATATATATATATATATATATATCTTTCGCATGCTTAACAATAATGTACAGAGTCAAATCACTTTGAGCCATTATTTAAGGAGCTTCTCCTAGCGTCTCCCCAGCACAGACACGTAGCGCTTCAACAACTTAAATACTTGCACTTTAAAAGTGACTTTTAATTTCTTTAAATACCTCGGCCATCCATTGCTATATATCCATCACTTTTCTAAAGGATGTCGCCAAAGGAATCCAAATTGCCTTTAATCGGGCGAAGCATTAGATGAAGATTAGTCCGACGCTCAGAACAAATGGGTGAAGTTAAATTTGGTGAGAACGTGTAAGGAATGGAGAGGAATGGGAGGGAGGGAGGGAGGGAGGGAGGGAGGGACAGGGAAGATGGAGAGAAACGAGAAAGGGAGGGAAGAAGTGAGAGATGATTAGATTGGGGGATGAGAGAGGGAAGGAGCGAAAGTAAATAGAGTAATAAAGCAAGAGAGGAATTGAGGAGGGGGAATTTATTTTCTTTATTAAATATTGCCTCTTTATTAGATATTATTTTCTTTATTAGATACTTTATTAGATATTGATTAGATATAGATATTACCTGTAAAATTTCTTGAAAGTTTACTTCGCTTGGCATTCGTTAGTACATGTAAGAGTTTACCATACCTGATAGTGGCAACTAATAGTGTGATCAAGACCAGAATTAATCAAGCATTAACGTGTCCACTTACGAAACCTGTACATCTTACCTCGATCATGATGGATTAGTTTTCATTTACGAAGCAGTTTGTGAGCTTGGAAGCGCTACGAGGTTCGCTGTAGCAGTGATAATCTTGGGCTGCGATACTTCGAAGCTCGTAAACTGTTTAATGAAGAGCAGACTTGATCGAGGAAAGATGTTCATGTTTCTTAAGTAGTGGCCTTAATTGGTTGATGAATTCTGGCCCTGGTAATTGAACTTGTGTAGGGTGGAGAAACAAAACAATCACTCGAGACATGATTACCACATACAAAATTCTCAGGGGAATTATTAGGGTAGATAAAGACATTATTTAACACGGGTGGTACTTGCGAAAGGGGAAACAATTGAAAACTGAGGACCCCTATGAGCCAGAGAGATATCAAAAAGATTTTGTTAGTGTCAGAGTAGTTAATAAATGGAATGCATTAGGAAGTGATGTGGTGGAGGCTGACTCCATACACAGTTTCAAATGTAGATATGATAGAGCCCAAAAAGGCTCAGAAATTTGTACACCAGTTGATTGACAGTTGAGAGGCGAGAGAAAAAAAAAAACGCCGAAGCTTAACTCCCGCAAGCACAATTGAGTACAGACACACACAAGAGACCAATAGGCTCAGGAACCTGAACATGAGTTGATTGACAGTTGAAAGGCGGGATCAAAGAGCCAGAGCTCAACCCACGCAAGCACAACTAGATGAATACAACTAGGCGAGTACATACACGTAACCAAATAGTTTAGAATTTGTTCAATAAATGTTCGCTAAATGTTCGTTCAATAAATGTTCAAATTTATTATAGTCATTTATAAATATTTGCTTTCTTAACGTAATTATCCCTCTCTACATCCAGGTGAGTGACGACTCCACTCGGTGACTGGGTTAAGGTAAGTGTAAGGTAGCTGTCTTCTGTTATCTACCTTGAGACGTCCGGTACACGCAGGGAGGGAAGAACCAGACGTAGAAGAAAACAAGAACAAAAACTTTTTTTCTTATTTTCTAAAGAAAACAAAATAAGAGGCAATAAACACGATATTCAAATTTTATTTTTTTAGGTAATGGGTTCAGAGTGTTCTTCACTACCAGCTGTTATTGCAAGTGTAGTGTTGTGTAAAACAAATATTTGTCAATAAGATATTTCAGTTTTAGCTTATTGGCTGTAGCACCAGCTGTCTGGAGGAGTGTGGATCAACACCAGCCGTCATGGAAGGAGTCTCTGGACACTGGCTGTGAGTGTAGCGAGGAGTGTATGGTTTGGTTGAGTGAAAGGGGGTGGGGGAAAGCGCCAAGCCATTACGACTATCTAGCACTTGGAAGAGGGGTTAGGATACGGATTTGGGATGGGACGGAGGGTAAGGAATGGTGCCCCACCACTTGGACGGTCGGGGATTGAACGTCGACCTCCATGAAGCGAGACCGTCGCTCTACCGTCCTGCCCAAGTGGTTGGTTTCGTTGAGTGAATGGCTCGACTCTTGGCTTCTACTCTTACTAGAAACCTTCACTAGCAAGATTGGTGAACTTTTGTATTAATTCCCCCGCTTTTAATATTATTGTTTTTTTGTTTATGGTTTTTGTACATTTGTTAGGAAAACGATATATATTGTTGCTTAAAGGCTGTTGTTGTCCAAGAAGTCAGATTGTATCTTTGTAATTCTTGTATCGCCTCTGCGTTGCAGCCCTGTGTTCGATTCCAGGGCTGCAACTCTGGGGCCTGCAACCAGACCCTAACCCAATTCATGTCATCAACTAACCTCTTCTTCTAATGAGAGAGAGTAGAAGGCGAGACACAAGATTAAGAGATCTGAGAGAAAGGAAAGAGTAAGAGAAGAGCAATCAATAAACGGAGATATGAGAGGAATGCAAGAATGAACAACAGAATACAAGGGTCAAGGAAGGTGATGAAAAGCAGGAAGCAAGAATAGTTGCAGGTCTGTGTTGTTGTCAATGAATAGATGAAGGGAACGTAGTTGTTTTCACAGTTGTCCAGGGGCCAGATTCACGAAAGCACTTACGCAAGCACTTGCGAACCTGTACATCTTTTCTCAATCTTTGGCGGCTTTGTTTATAATAATTAAACACTTAATGAGCTCCGAAGCACCAGGAGAATGTTTATAACAATAACAACAGTTAAATGGGAAGTTTGCACGCTTGTAAACTGTTTAATAAATGTAACCAAAGCCGTCAAAGATTGAGGAAAGATGTACACGTTTTGTAAGTGCTTACGTAAGTGCTTTCGTGAATCTGGCCCCAGGTGAGTAGGTAACACTTGAGGTATTGTGGGTGACGTGACACAGAACCCGGGTTGTTAGTCTAGTGTGACCTCGCAGCCCGTCCTCCTAAGGGTTCCCAACGTCAAGAAACTATCGAACTAAAATGCTCTGGATTAACCTACTAAAGGACCTAAAACAGAAAACGAGACAATATGTCAATTTCGTGAGCCGTTATCATTTTCTAGTACGACAAATTTTGCCCTTAGGTGGAGTGTACGTCAAAATGCGACGTTCTATTAGGAGGACGGATTGGATCTCGTGCGTTGTTTGCTCGGGATTTCAAGTACTGGACATTAACGGGCTCCTCGCAGCTAACGAGACACGCAAGTGTAAAAGTCTCGTGTTGAAAATCGGGGTTATCTCGCCCTATTGCCGTGAAACATAAGGGTTATATCGCCATATTGCTCCCAACTTCATCTGGTTCTTCCTGTATCTGAAAGATTACGTCTAAAAGTTAATTATCGCGGGTTCGGTTTGCCCTCCTCTGCTTAATTGGCAGTTAAGGTATCCTCCGTGATTATTGGTCACAGATTCTCTTGACTTGCGGCTCGTCTTCCTTCCTACTTTTCATCATCTTCTTTGACCCTTCTAGTCTGTTCTTCATCCTTGCATTCCTCTCATATCCCCGTTCATTGATTGCTCTTCTCTTACTCTTTCCTTTCTCTCAGACCTCTTAATCTTGTGTCTCGCCTTCTACTCTCTCATTAGAAGAGGTTAATTGATGTGAATTGGGGTAATGTATGTGAGGTGTTGTAATCCTGGTTCACTGATGTATCACAGTGTACCAGGATTAGATCCTGTGGTACACATCCTGTGGTAACATGTGACATGTGTGTAAAGGAAGAAAATGGATGTGTATTACTCACAATATTCGTAATATGTTGATTGTGATGTGTGTCTATATATTTATGAACACGTTGTACTGAACAGGAGCGAGAATAGATTGTGGTACTTCGTCTCTCTGTGTGTGTTTATTCTTCAATAAACTTATTTGAATTCCATTCTCTCTCTCTCTCTCTCTCTCTCATTCCTGACAACCATTACGGTAGTAGTGAAGTTGGCGACTCGGGTTCCCGAGAGTTTAAACGTTCGGATATAGCGAATTCGGTAACATACGGGAACATTACGCACTTACTGTAAAAAGTAAGGCATTCAACTTGTCTAATGAAATTTGGAAAAAACCCAGCCTGTTCTGTATATTTTTTGTCACTTCGCCAAATATACTACAATTTTTTGCTTAACCAGGAACGTACGATGGATAGAAAGCGTCATTATTACGGTGTATGAATTTTTACTAACTTTACACATTTTCAACGGATGGAACGATTCCGTAAAACTGATATACTTGGTGCGAGGACAGGTTGAAGGCCCGTATATATTGACACGTGCACGGACACACAGGGGCGTGCAAGCTACTGAAGACTGAGGTAAACACCACTATGACACGTGCACGGACACACAGGGGCGTGCAAGCTACTGAAGACTGAGGTAAACACCACTATGACACGTGCACGGACACACAGGGGCGTGCAAGCTACTGAAGACTGAGGTAAACACCACTATACAAGACAAAGGACGATTAAACACAGTAAAGCAAATTCAAAAACACATGGGTAAACCCCCATTGAACGCTAACAACACATGGGTAAACCCCCATTGAACGCTAACAACACATGGGTAAACCCCCATTGAACGCTAACAACACATGGGTAAACCCCCATTGAACGCTAACGAACACGGAAGAAAAGCTAGCTGGGAGGATGTAAGCAGGGCTCAACATACGTAAGCGCAGAGGTAATCAATTAAACATGCTGGATAACGTATTACAAACAGGTAAATATGACGGGTAAACTGAGGGAGTTTCCGGATAAACAAGGTCAGCTTTCCAGGCCACTCTGCGATTGCTCAGATACCGCAGCTGGATAAGCTTGCCAGGGAACAGCTGGATACGCTTGTCAGCGGGCAGCTGGACGGGTGCAAGAAGAAGATTTGCATGATGCGCACTACAGGACACCACACACACACACACACACACACACACAAACACTTACGGCCACAATGGGGTCGCAACCGGGTTCTTTGCTGGTGGAACTAAAGTTCTGGTATCCGGCCCAGGAGCTTCTTGCAACTCGCTGGTTACACTCCTCCGTAGCACCTTACCGTCAGTCGTCTCTTCCGCTAGCCAGTCTCGGGTACGCCGAATTCTGTCACTGCCACTTCACAGGCAGACAGTAAAACACTACACAGTTCTTCTCCGGCTGCGGCTCACTGCTTCCGTAAAGCAGAATGGAGTAGAGATATATTGGATGCCCTGGGTAGACTGGCAGTCCTCGTGCCACAGCAGCCCTACGTCGACTCTGTGGATACAGACACGTCATCATAACACTGGTCAGTACATGGGACACTAGGAAACATCACTTACGGACTCTGACATAGACATACAACTCCTCCTATAATAGATGGCGCTGATTTTCTAGGCGCCACCTCACCAGAGGTCAGCACCAGCTACCTCTCGAGCTGAATAGGACAGGAATCTAGCGCCTCTTGCTGGTATAATCCTGTCACCACTAGATGGCGTCGTCCAAATTGTGGGGGTTTCGGGAGCGGACTCACAGATGGCGTTGACGTCGCTGCTCCGTGCTCCGACGATGGAATCGGGTTCGTAACACACACACACACACACACACACACACACACACACACACACACACACACACACACACACACACACACACACACACACACACACACACACACACATACACACATACACACACACACACATACACATACACACACATACACATACACATACACACACACACACACACACACATACACACACACACACACACATACACACACACACACACACACACACACACACACACACACACACACACACACACACACACACACACACACACACACACACACACACACACACTCACACACACACACACACACAAAAAGTAGTTAGTAAACAGTTGATTGACAGTTGAGAGGCGGGCCGAAAGAGCAAAGCTCAACCCCCGTAAAAACACAACTAGTAAACACACACACATCGGCAGGCATTTGGGCTTCTTCTGGTGGATGAGAACCTACATCTTGTGGACTCTGTCTAGTCCTTCTCATACTTCGCCTGCCGGGGGCAGCTCATGTTACTACATTGTGGCGCAGAGAACTTAAAACACAATCTTTTTATGTATTCAGTCCGACTGTATCTTATTTTTAAACACCGGAAAGTATAGCTTTAGTATGTATCCCCTGGAGCTCTGCGGTAAACTAACATCACCCAGGTGGAAGCAAAGAGAGTAGCACATTATCAAAGACACGGCCGCTAAATTGTGCTACATTCGAGGAGTAATTTATGTAAACTATGCGTGGCATGTGGGCGTGTGTATGTTCGGATAACCCAGAGGCAAGTGTGTGTGTGTTTGTGCGTGTAAATTGTGTCCAGACAGAGAGGAAGGGAGGGAATGAAAGGGGAAGAGGAAATGAAAGGAGAGGGCATAAGAGGATGAAAACTGAGACCGCTGGGTGTAAGGAAGGCGGAGAAGAAATATTAGCAAGCGCGGGCCTTTGTGCAACTTGAGCGACAAGTTGTTGCAGACCACCATAGTCACCCCTCACTCGCCCTCGGTTTTCTTTCGCCGCCCTCAGATATCACCCACCCGCCGCCCAACATAACTAACCGTTATCTAACTAATCGTTATCTAACTAACCGTTATCTAACTAATGTTAGGTGGTTTGGTCAACATCTAACTAACCGCCCACTGTATCTGTAATCTGTGCACTCGTTATTTTGCTCTATGGCGTTTGACAAACCTAGTCCAACTCATTCATTAGTGCACATAACATTTTTATCAGGAGTGAGTTCATACAGTAGCACTGGCTAACTATCCTCCAAATATATGGAAAATATTGTGACTGATGCACTTGTGGAAAATATATAACATGGTGTCAGACATGTGAAAACAATATATGATTGTCCAAATTTTATAATTCTCAGATATGTATATTATAATGCAAATGGAATAGAAACGTCAACTATTGAAATTGGAAAACAATGACAAGCAAAGCTGTCGGTGGCTAAATTTAACATAGCTTAGGCCTAATCAGTGACATAAACTGCTATCCCTGGGACGAGTTAGTTATATCTTTTTTGCTAGTTTCTTTTCAGCTTATATGGCGATGTTAAATTTTGTAATTAACAAATTCACCGGTTTAAAATTTTCGATGTGTTTCATAATTTGTACAAGTTGCTACATGTTCTGTTATTATGGAAGATGGGCTCTGATTGGTGAAGTTTTCTGCCAATCAGAGAACATTTCCTGGAAGACAGGACATACGAGCAAATGTATCTCCAATACGCTTTCTCCGAAGTCATCCTGTGTGTGTGTGTGTGTGTGTGTGTGTGTGTGTGTGTGTGTGTGTGTGTGTGTGTGTGTGTGTGTGTGTGTGTGTGTGTGTGTGTGTGTGCGTGTGTGTGTGCGTGTGTGTGTATTCACCTAGTTGTGTTTGCGGGGGTTGAGCTTTGCTCTTTCGGCCCGCCTCTCAACTGTCAATCAACTGTTTACTAACTACTTTTTTTTCCCACATCACACACACACACACACACCAGGAAGCAGCCCGTGACAGCTGACTAACTCCCAGGTACCTATTTACTGCTAGGTAACAGGAGCATTCAGGGTGAAAGAAACTTTGCCCATTTGTTAATACCTGGTGCGGGAATCGAACCCGCGCCACAGATGATATTCGGGTGTTACTTAGGAGGGAACTATATTTTCGGGTATGGTTGGTTCTCTCTCTCTCTCTCTCTCTCTCTCTCTCTCTCTCTCTCTCTCTCTCTCTCTCTCTCTCTCTCTCTCTCTCTCTCTCTCTCTCTCTCTCTCTCTCTCTCTCTCTCTCTCTCTCTCTCTCCACCGCCGTTGTCTCTCCAGAATAAAGGTTGGTGTTGGAGGTTGGGACAAATACACTATGTAACTTCCTTTAACAAGGTTTGTGATCACTGTAAACGAGGTTACTGTAACGTCTCTCTGACCCCACAGTGTCCGTCGCCCTTTCATTCTCTCCTCCTACTGCTGTCCCCCACCGTTCTCTTAATCTACCTTCTAATTCTTCTCCCACCTCCCTAGCTCCCACGTGGTCCTGCAGTGGTAGTTTGGTAACCTCCGCGGCGGTGAAGGGGCCGCCTGCTGTGATATTCGTACACCTGGAATGCTCCGGCATCTCGCATATTCCCAGCTTTAAGTTTGTTTTAGGGAGAGTCGTTGGATATTCACGTGTGGCGAGGGATAGAGGGGTCTGGGGGGGGGGGATGTTACCTTGGGATTGGGAGAGGGCTGGATAGTTGTCTGTACCGAGTCGTTTTGTACCACCCCCAGACCCTCCAGGCCTGGAGGGTCTGGGGGTGGGGTGTTACCTTGGGATTGGGAGAGGGCTGGATAGTTGTCTGTACCGAGTCGTTTTGTACAGGTTTTCGCAGCGTCCGTGGACTAGCCTGAAATGGATAAGGGGTTAGTGTGCATCCCCTCCCCTGCAAGTTACTATCCTCTCCTCTCTCACCTATCCCTGCACTCATCCCTTCCTTTCCCTCACCCCAAGTGATCCACTACCCCTCCCCTACCCTCTTTGCAGGTGGGGGGTGGGGGGGGGGGGGGGATGGGGGGGGGACCGCCCGCTCCCAATGTACCCCCCTTTTCTACTACATCTCTCCATGTCTGCTGTCTTGCCTATTGCAGCCTCAACATTGCATCACTTCCTGCAGGTCTCTCACTTCTGGTTCTCTTGCATATCTCTTTAATTTACTTCTTACAGTAAAATTCTTAGGATGGCATTCGCTTGTTTGCTTCCTGTTGCAAACTGCATTTATGATTGTATAGATTTTTCCCTTGTTTCTTGCAAAACTTGAGTCAAGTGTGTCAAAAAGTTTGTAGATAGTCTTGTGAGCTGGTTGGTTTTCCTTCATGGAAGTTCGTTCTCTTAAATAACGAAAAACATGAATATTTGCCAACAATCGGTATTCATCAATCTCTATTCGACTCATCAGCTTTTCATTGATTCGTCATTTGGGCTCTTCACACCTCAACTCTGTGGGCTAGAGTTTAAGTCTTTCCGCCACTGATCGCTGGACCCCACCACTGGTTTCTGGACCCCACCACTGATCACTGGACCCCACCACTGATCCCTGGACCCCACCACTGATCACTGGACCCCACCACTGGTCGCTGGACCCCCACCACTGGTCGCTGGACCCCACCACTAATCACTGGACCCCCACCACTGGTCGCTGGACCCCACCACTGATCACTGGACCTCACCACTGATCACTGGACCCCACCACTGATCACTGGACCCCACCACTGATCACTGGACCCCCACCACTGATCACTGGACCCCACCACTGGTCGCTGGACCCCACCACTGGTCACTGGACCCCACCACTGGTCGCTGGACCCCACCACTGGTCACTGGACCCCACCACTGATCCCTGGACCCCACCACTGGTCGCTGGACCCCACCATTGATCACTGGACCCCCACCACTGGTCGCTGGACCCCACCACTGGTTGATATCTCCGGCTCGTCACTATTCTGCACACATGTATCCGTGAGAAAGCAGTTGGGAACTGCTGGATATTGCTTTATTCTTGATTATTCATCCCTGTCTGTTGTTTGATCTGTTCACGCGCGCCCTCGTGTCTGTTGGTCCTGGCTGGTCGGGGAGAGAAAGAGAGCAAGCAAGCAAGCAAGTAAGCAAGCAAGCAAGCAAGCAAGCAAGCAAACATGCAAGCAAGCAAGCAGGCAAGCAAGCAAGCAGTCAAGCAAGCAAATACTATTGAATGTTGACTGCACGAAGTTATTTTCCTTACAACATAATGGCGACTGCGTCCATAGTGAAGCATATACAACAAGATTGTGTGTGTGTTCTAACGTAGTTGTATTTGCAGGGTTGAGAGCTAGCTCCCAAGCTCCACTTTTAGAGTTCGGGTTCTCTTAAATGTTCTTATCATATTATATTTAAAAGTGCTTTTAGTCACCAGGGGTACGTGTATCCCATGGTGCGTTCTAGTGTATGGTTATCTTGAGGTTATCTTGAGATGATTTCGGGGCTTTTTAGTGTCCCCGCGGTCCGGTCCTCGACCAGGCCTCCACCCCCAGGAAGCAGCCCGTGACAGCTGACTAACACCCAGGTGTTTTACCAGGAGTAATTTTACTGCTAGGTAATAGGGGCATAGGGTGAAAGAAACTCTGCCCATTGTTTCTCGCCGGCGCCCGGGATCGAACCCAGGACCACAGGATCACAAGTCCAGCGTGTTTTCCGCTCGGCCGACCGGCGCCCCTATGGGTATACCCTATGGGATGGGTATATTTGTATAATATATTCTTTCTCACTGGCATGCTTATCTCCATCACATTGGGAATCACTGGGGATACAGTGAGACACAGATGACATTGTGCATATATGGATTATTGGCAAGATAGCGAGTTCATTATAATGATAGCACTTACAGTATCGAGGCGTTGGAACTATGTCTGGGAGTTATGAGAGTGTCACACGACACCATTACTAACGTAACTATGATTGTCTGGCCCTAGGGACGGGGTGGCTCTTTAATCTTGCCCATGGTGGCACTCATGGCACCCCAGAGTCATTCATGTAATGACGTTGTTCGAATCCCTTGGTACTTTACATGTGACGCGCGCACGCGCGCCTCACTTTCATGTTGACCTCCATGAGAGTTAGGCTATTCATACCCCCAGCCTTTATGTAGCCTCGATATCACAAGTTTCGTTATTTTTACTGACCCCAACACGCGCATATACCGACGTGCGTGTGTAGTGGAGAGTTCGTTCGTTCGTGTTCATCGCAGACGTGGTCGGTGTAGCTGGTGTTACAGCAGTTACGGAGGTCGTATTAGTTGTAGAGAACGGTAGTCCGAACATCTTACAGCCTTCGTCGGCCGTTATTTGTTCTCAAGGGGGACGACCTCCATTAGGGGGTCCGTCTGCAAGAAATATCTAAGGGAGGTTGGTGAGCGAGGCAGCTGGTTGTGCACCTCGGGTGAGAAAGGTGGAGAATACCGGCTTTAGGAGTACACTGGATTCCTTGGGCCAGCGGTCCCATTACCTCTAGCAAAGAAGCGTTAGATCATTGCATTTATTGTATACACTATTGCCGTCATAAGGACACAAGAGATAAAGAAAATGCAGAAGATCAATTGGTCCAAACGTGGCAGTTCCTATTTATATCTATCCAAGCTCACTCATGTATGTCTAACCTATGCTTGAAACAATCCAGGCACGGTTCCACAAATTAAGAACCCAGTTTCTAAACCAGTATTTACCCAGGTCTGTTTTTAAATTTAAATTTAAATTTAACCAATTTATACTCTTTTGTGTTGTGTGGAGGAGTCCTTGGTTGAACAGTGGAATGTGGCATTAGGAAGGGTGGAAGTATACAGATAAATTATTATTCTCTTATTATGTGTATGTATACCTTGACAGTCGTCAGATAATATTCATATTAAGATATTCATATTAAGAGGAGTGTGATGGCGAGTCAGTTGGAGTCAAGAGCTTTAGTATTTTGTCTGTTGTTCATAAGACGGAATTATTTTTGTTGCCTCTCACTTTTAATATAATTAGTTCTTTTCTTTGTCACTTTAGCACACTGGATTTAATTATGTGTGTTCCCGTGCACAGAGTTCTTTCTCAGCGCTGCTTCCGTTCTCGTGCGGCACGTTGGGCAGGCATGCTGAGGCGGAGCTCCGGTGGGATGGGTGGGGGGGGGGGGAGAGGTGGAACGGGAGACAGGGAGGTCAGGGAGGAAGAAAGAGAGTGTGAGAGAGAGAGATCGGAATTAAAGCCACCCACTATGTTACTCTCGATAAACTACCCATGTTTATATCAAGTTATTTACGTCATAGCCCAATTATTCCGGGGTGGGAGTCGAAAAATGGAGCTTTGTATTTTGAGGTTTAATTATGAGCAAAATGTTGATTATATTCTAAGGCGTTTGTAGGTGTGTGTGTGTGTGTGTGTGTGTGTGTGTGTGTGTGTGTGTGTGTGTGTGTGTGTGTGTGTGTGTGTGTGTGTGTGTGTGTGTGTGTACTCACCTAGTTGTACTCACCTATTTGTGCTTGCGGGGGTTGAGCTTTGGCTCTTTGGTCCCGCCTCTCAACTGATGTGAGACACACACACTCAACTGTGTGTGTGTGTGTGTGTGTACACACATATTCGTGCTTGCGGGGTTTGAGCTTTGGCTCTTTGGCCCCGCCTATCAACTGTCAATCAACTGGTGTGTGTGTGTGGATGGGGGAGGGGGGGTGACGTTTGTATGGAAGACCTGGACTTGAGAATGGTCCAGGACGGACCGAAACGTAGCCGTTTCTCCATCTAATGTGTGGTTTGGTCATTATATCTTCAGCCCCGTTATTGTGACTCACGGGGGGGGGAGGGGGGAGCGGGATCGTGTATAGGTGTGAACGTCAACTGATACAATGTAGGAACGATATAGCAGAGTTTGTTCTAATACTGTTTCGTATGCGCGCGTGAGAGCTGAGTGCGCAGGTCACTTTAAATTCATCAAAATAATGTAATATCTCTCTCTCTTGGTGGGTTTGATTTTGTTCTGTTTTGAGCGTACGTACTTCCTTCCGAGTTAGTAACCCCCAGCTACCTCGCAGAGCTTTTAATACTGCAGCTTTCAGGTCTCTGGGCATTTCTTAGTTCTCCTAAATCCCATTTTGACGTCTCCTGCCAGCCGCATGTTTAGGAGTGTGTGTGTGTGTGTGTGTGTGTGTGTGTGTGTGTGTGTGTGTGTGTGTGTGTGTGTGTGTGTGTGTGTGTGTGTGTGTGTGTGTGTGTGTGTGTGGAGACCAAGCCGGCATCTCCCACTCAACTTTAAGATTTATGCAGGTTGGCCGTGAAAAAATCACGCGATATGTGTCATATGCATTACAGCGGAGGAAACGGTCGGGAGTGGCGTAGTGGATGCCAACAATTTATTCAGGTAAAACTGGGTGCAGGCGTTGCTTAGGGACGAGTGTGGCCGTGGTGTGTGAGTCTGCTGCTCGGGTGAGATGTGGTGCTCATGTGGCTTGGGCTTCTTAATTAAAAAGGGGCTGGGAGCCGGGAAGAGCAGCTTGATGTTATGCACTAATGTCAATATTTATATTTTAAGGACGACTCCAGTGTTGCTTGCGTGTGTGTGTGTGTGTATATATATATATATATATATATATATATATATATATATATATATATATATATATATATATATATATATATATATATATATATATATATATATATATATATATATATATATATATATATATATATATGTGTGTGTGTGTGTCTGTATTCACCTAGTTGTGCTTGCGGGGGTTGAGCTCTGGCTCTTTCGGCCCGCTTCTCAATTGTCAATCAATCAACTTTTTTTTCACAGACATCACCCTCCCCCTGAGGAAGCAGCCCATAACAGCTGCCTAACTCCCAGGTACCTATTTATTGTTAGGTGAACAGGGGCATCAGGGAAAAGAAACTTGCATATTTGTTTCCGTCATCGCCGAGGATCGATCCCCGGTGCTTAGGATAACGAATCCAGAGCGCTGACCACTCAGCCACCGGGCCCCCAGTGTGTGTGTGAGATCAATTATTCTGGCTCAATTTTTGTTTTATAAAGTTTTTCTTCATTTGGGAAGGAAATAGACAAATTAATTAGCTAATTTTCATTTTCCATTGACAATGAGCCTGACGATTGGTTTTGCTAACTTCCACCTAGCATCCTCGGAGGTAGATTTAAACGCAAATGATTCACGAGTAAGCCAGAGCACTCAAACAGAAAACGGGTAAGTACATCATTTTTGTGAGCCGCTTTCATTTAAAATTACGACCATTTTTTGGCCATAGCGCGCATAAGAGCGAAAAGTGACGTTATTTTTTAAGAGGACGGGTTGAATGATTAACACGGCAACACCTGGCCCTCGTCTGTGTACTTGTTAATCTCAGTTGACTTGTAGAAGAGACCGTACAGGGTGTTAGAGGAAGCCGTTTCCATGTTGTAGGTATAGCGCTCTCCATCACGTGTTCTCCTGGCAAGAGCTGACCCAGCTAGGACGGGTTCTCTCCCATGTTATAGTAGCGAGGGAGGTGTTGTACCGGGTGCTGTGTCCGTCACAGCACAGTGTATGGGGGGTGAGCTCCTGGAGGGATGGGGGGACGGGTCCTATAGGGACTACCACAGCGTAGTCTGTGAGACAGGTCCTGGTCCTCCACCTGTTGTCACACTCTCAAAGTGATGTAATTACATTTTTTAAATCCTCGTTTCCAGGATAGAGTTTTTATAATGGTTTCTGCAGCACCTTGTTCGCGTTCTCTCTCTCTGTCTCTCTCTCTCTCTCTTTCTCTCTCTCTTTCTCTCTCTCTTTCTCTCTCTCTCTCTCTCTCTCTCTCTCTCTCTCTCTCTCTCTCTCTCTCTCTCTCTCTCTCTCTCTCTCTCTCTCTCTCTCTCTCTCTCTCTCTCTCTCTCGTTTGTCGGCATATCTCCCCGAGGCAGTCAACTTCACCCTCTTCCTTCCTATCCCATGTTTTTCCCTGTAAATCTCAATGGCATTCGTCCTCTTCCGCGTGAAGCCTATACAGTTTGTTGTGAAGCTTCTCTTTATCCTCTCTCCTCCCTCTGCAGGGGCTGATGGCACCATTGGCAGGATTGAACACTCCCTCCAGCTTGCCTAGCGGCCTCGTGTTCCACCACACATGTTTTCATGTGGGTGGAGTGAGGCGAGGCTCAGATGCTTGTATTCACAATTGTGTGGTTTTCAGTTTATGCCATGGATGGTTGCAGGGATCAGTGTCCCCGCGGCCCGGTCTATTTCTCACCCAGACCGTGCTTGCGGGGGCTGAGCTTCGGCTGTTTGGTCCCGCCTCTCAACTGTCTGTGATGACTGTGTGTCGACAGGCTACGGAATTCCATTGGTTACCGTTGTGGTATTGAAGGGAAGGATTAGAGCATGGGTTTGGGTAGCAGTCTACAGGAAATAATTTAAAACTTGGATATCCATGAAGAATTCCGCCAAGGACTGACTTCTTCCAACACAGTTTTACCAAATTCCCGGAAGCATTCTTGGCATGAAATAGGATTTTGTTATCCATATGCTCTAAATCATCAATGAATCTGTTACAAATGCAGGCGATGAGTCACAATAACGTGGCTGAAAAATGTTGACCAGACCACACACTAGTCACAATCTCAATTCCTTCACTTGATTCACAATGTCAATAGTGTCATTCTCAAGTCACAATCGACTTGAGAATGGTCCAGGACGGACCGAAACGTCGTCGTCCCTTCACCTTCTAGTGTGTGGTCTGGTCAACATCGGTTACAAAATCTTGTGTTCCATGCCATGCTTGCTCCCGGGAATTGGATAAAACTGGTTAGTAGGTGTGTTGCCTTGCCTGTCCTTAGAGGAAGGGAATCCTTGGTCGATCTCCAACCAAGGATTCTACTGTGGATTAAAACCAACTCCTAATTTTTATTTACTGGCTCAATGGACGGTGTTTCGAATTGGCAATAACCAGGTTGCAAAATCGAACCCAAATTATTTATCTTTATTATATGTATCTTATATTATATATATATCTAGATTATATGTATCAATCTTTATTATATGTAGACAGACACAAAGACTGGGTCGAGCCCGTCACCATCATATATTCCTTGGTGTGTGCGTGCGTGGGTACGTGCGTGCGAGCGTGCGTGCGCGCGAATGTGTGAGTGAGAAAGATAATGTGAGGTGCTCAAAATGGCAGAAGAATATAATGAACTTCCTGGTAAGAAAAGGTAACAACAGCTAATGATTATGATAAAACAATATTTTACAAAGTAAGGATGTGTAGGAGGGAGACTAATGAACGGGTAAATGGCAGTGATAAAAACAGACATGAGAGAATAGTGATGAAAACAGAAACTCGAAGCAGGTGGAGAGAATAAGCTAACAGTGTATTGGTTGGCAACCCGGCCTCGACTCAAGGAGTTGATCTCAACCTCGACCTCAGTATTTGATCTTACACATAAATTGTATTATGTATATTCTGTATAATGTAACATGCTCAAGTATTCATACGAACTAGGCCTCCATCAGTCTCGGGAGACTATGGAGTTGTGCTCTGGTTGTCGGTCTGGAGTGGCCTCTCCAGGGCGCAAAGTCAAGGTAGGTTAATATGGAGGAGAAGCTGTCACCCATGCAGCTGGTCCCCTCCCCCCTTCCCCCCGTCTCCACGGCGCCTAAAGTCTCCACATTATACAAACATACATGATGTATAATTGGTGATTATTGTCGACACGCAGTTCGCGTCACCCATTTGAGAGAGGTATTGTACTGTGTGTTGACGAAGTTGGCAACAGCCATTCTCTCCTCTCTCTCTCTCCCCCTTTCTCTTTGCCTCACTCTTTGTCTACCCATCGCCCTCTCCTCCCTCCTTTTATTCTATTGTTGGTCTCGGGCCGTGTATACTATCACTTTCACTCACTCTTCCAGCCCCCTACAGCTGTTCACTCCACCTTTCTCGTTTTCTTTGCCGGATTTTTTTTTATCCAGTTTGCAGGTCTTCCTCTTCTCTTATCTCGTATCAGGAAGGAATAGGACTTATCTTTCCAGGTCTCTGATTCCGTGTCTTATACCTGGCAGGTGTGTCCTCTTTTGGGATTTTCTCTCGTGTTTTCCTTTGCCGCGTATACGTTGTTAATTCGCTTAAATATACCTTGCGTTACTACTCGTTCCTATGTATAACTTGCGTCCTTATTCCTGTCATCTAAGTTGTCAAGGATTATCGAGGGTGTAGATTATCGAACTCTTGTTTATCTGTGATGTAGTGGTTTAACTGATCCCCCCGCCTCCCCCCCTCCTCTCTCTCTCTCTCTCTCTCTCTCTCTCTCTCTCTCTCTCTCTCTCTCTCTCCGTGTTCATTCCTGGGAGTGGTGGTGGCACGTGGTCAGAGCCGGTGCGTCTCTGGCAGTGTTGGCAGAGTGGTACACGCCTATTATTCCTTGTTGACACAGTAGTCGACGGCTATTGTTGTCACTGCGGCTCCAATAACTGGGTCCTCAGAGACTCCCCATCCACCACGTTCCTCTTCCCTCTCTCCTCTTTTGCCATTCTAACCCTTCCCTCTCACCCGTATCTTGGCTCTTTCTCTCTTCCTCTTCTCATCCTCCTTTCATGCACGGACCTCGCTCCCATCCCACTGAATACCTGCTCTTCCACCTATTTCCTGTTCTCTTTTTTTGTGTTCTTCCTCTTCTCTGGTGTTTTCTGATTCTTACTGTCTATAATATCTCTCTCTCTCTCTCTCTCTCTCTCTCTCTCTCTCTCTCTCTCTCTCTCTCTCTCTCTCTCTCTCTCTCTCTCTCTCTCTCTCTCTCTCTCTCTCTCTCGACTGTCGACCACTTTTTCCATTTACCTTTTACCTCAACTTTCCCAAGTCATCCTTCCCATCCTACCGTTACTCCCTTCTTTATCCTTTTTGTTGAGTTTTTTGCCTATTTCACACTGTCTTTCGTCACCCCTTTTCCACCTTCCTCTCCTTTCTCCACCCCTCTTTAGTCAGTGCTCTCCCCCCCTCCCCATCTTCTTTCTTCCTCTTGTGTGTCATTGCTTTCCCTCACACGTACCCTCTCTCCCATCCTCCTCTCCCATCCCCCCCATCGAACGTAACTTGCTGTAAAACCCATCCTTCCCAAGGCCTCTTCTCCTGTCCCTCCTACCCCTCCCTAACCCCCCCTACCCCTCCCTAACCCCCCCCCCCTCCCTCACACCATCGGTTTAGTAATTTCTTCATCGTTTCCTTTGTGGTGAGGGTATCTGGCGCCCTCCAGCAGGCTGGAGGGTCGTTCACAGTCTCTGAAATCTGTCCATTCATCTTGGTCTCCTCACGTACTCCAACCCCTCTCCCTCTCCCTCCCCAACACTCCCCCCCCCCTCTCCACCACCCCTCCCTCATCTCTCTCCCTGCCACTCATCCACTCTCCCCCCGGGAATACTCTTATTCATCGGTCGATAACGGAATGCTTTCTATTCCTTCTGTTGTCTGTGATGGGCGTAATGACGCGTTGCTTTTGTGTTGTTTTTTTATATTCTCGAGAGGGGTGCAGGGTTCGCCTGGCCCAAGGTGGCGTGGTTCCGGAAGGTCCGCCTTCAACCCACGGGAGTAAATTTCACTCCCGAATCCGTTTTTTTCGTATGTGACTCAACGTTATTCCTTCGTGTAGTTATCCATGCTGTTTCCCCTCGAACTGTCCCTTCGTGTCATCCCACGAAACATTCGGCAAGATCCTTATCACTAACCGTGATTACTGTGATAAGGAGGAAGCTGATGTATGGTGAACTCTAGGGAAGGTTTTGTGTGTTTGCTCACTTATTTGAGCCTGCAAGATCGTACTTCAGCTCTTGGACCTCCGCTCTTTCAACCACAAGTCGTGTAATGCAATTATTCTCTAGCTGCGTGCATGCTGTAATATCTCCTTCAAGTATTGTGGCAGGATTTATCGTCTCCCTCCTCATTTAAGTGTGCCTCTTGGGATTATAATTAGTTATAGGTAATCTTTGCTCTTTTCTTTAGTTCGTTCTGGGAGGGAGTTTCCCCTCATTTGTTACCTTCCCCATGGTCTTCTGTCTCTTGTTTTCATTACCTAGTGAAATATTATTCAGTTCCTGGTATTATTATCCTACTATCATTATCCTGGTATTAAATTCCAGTTGTCATGTATGGGACTAACATGTGCAGCTTACTAGGTGTTCATAGTCTTTTTCTCCCTCGAATCTTCTCGTTAATTTTGCGTTATCTGCGAGCATTAAGACGCATCGGGGAAATTATAAGGTTTAGCACCAATCCATAAGGGGAGGAGTCAAGGTAACATGTGGGATCGTTGGAGTGTTTCTAGCGTAGGTTAGACATATATCTGTATGAGTTTGGTAGGGAATTAAAAGGAGAGATGCCTCATATGGGTCAATAGGCTTTCCGTAGTTGCCTTTATTCTGCTGTTCAATCCGACTATTCCTCTCTCACTGTGGTATTCGGCCTCCTATCTCTGTTGCACACACTCTCACTCGGTTCCTCACTCTCCAGGTTGGTCCACCCTGCTGGTCACCTATCAGTAAGATATTATTTATACTCATCTCATGTCAAGGACGTGTTGAATGTCTATAGAAATGTTCAGTTTGTCATTCCTTCTCCACCCGGAATTATTTACCGTGCTGCCTTTTAATAGGTCGGTAGGAATAATTTCCCTTCACAAAAGCCATGTTCGTTTTTGTGAAGGTTTTTTGTTTATGCACTTTAGTAGTGTCAAGGGGTCCACTTGTCAGGCGGATTGTTATTTTAAGTATTTGACAGTGTTTGGCCGCCAGTGACACCGGTCTGTAATTTAATGTGGTGACATTATGTATCTAGCCAGCCCGTCCTCTTAAGGTTTCCCAACGGTGAGAAAACGGTCAAATTACAGTGTCCTTATCCTTACCTACCAGAGGACCCAAAACAGAAAACGGGACAGTACGTCAATTTCACCAGCCGCTTCCATTTTCTAGTACGACAATTTTTGGCGTTAGGTAACACATACGAGCGAAAAGAAAGATAGTAAGAGAACTTGCTACACGTACGAGAGAGCTTTACCTCAGCAGCAACAGTTGCAAGGCTGCCCACAGTCGGGGGTTGAGACTGTGCCGCCCACAACCCAGGCTTGTGGGCAATTTCTCAAATGCCGTCTTGAATCCTCCTCCATCCAGCTTCACAAATTAAAGTCCTTCTGGCTTTCCCAGAAATCTTTGCAGAGGGAATTTTGTCTGAAAACCTGCATTTAACGATTTTTATGAATAATTAATTATGTAATGATTTCATTCAAGGAACTGCTCATTATAGTCTGGGGGTGTGGGGAGGGAATTGGGGGTAGGCTGGGGGGGATGGGGAGGGAATGGGGGTCAGCTGGGGGGGGGGAGGGAATGGGGGGTAGGCTGGGGGGTGTGGGGAGGGAATTGGGGGTAGGCTGGGGTGTGGGGGTGGTACGGTGGGAGTGTTGGGGTGTGGGTAGGGCAGGTTTCCCATCCTCTCATCAGTTATACCATATCTACCTTCTTACTTTCATATTACCTGTTTTACCTTCAAGTTTTTTTTCCGCAAGCCATCTGTCCATTCCCTTTGGCCACTGTCATTGTGTAGACAGTCTCCGCTCCTTGATATCTTCACGGGTTCCGTCTCTACCAACACTACTTCCTTCACTACATCTTTTCTTCGTACAGACTCCTGTTCTACCTCATCTCCCTCACTACCCGTAATCTCCAGCCCGGCCTTGTCTTCCACCACCACCTCTACACTTCCTTCCCTCTTCCACCACCGCCTTCCACACCCATCCCAGCCAACCTTGCACTTGGACAAATTACGGGCGAAGGTGCCTAGTGATTATAATAGTTCGTGTGTCATGGTGTTTCCTGCAGGGTTGAGCTTGCCTCACATTGTGTAGTGTTGAGTGGTGAGCTTTAAGGCCTCACGTTCCCTACTTTGCCTCCCCCCTCTCTCCCTTCAACACACACACACACTGTCGTCCCTCGTCTCACGGCGACCTGCTCCTCCACCACGACGACGACGACTCGTATTGAGGTCGAGAGGGGGGGTAGAGGGAGCGAGCAAAGGATGTGTGTGATGCCGGTGGCCGTGTCGTTCTGTCAATTGTGGCCTCAGCTGTTGTTTGTCTAGATTGACAGTTCGTGGGGGCTTGTGTACATACGAGAAAGTGAGAATTCAATTTTGTGTGTTGCGTATGTGTGTGTGTGTGTGTACGTACGTGCGTGCTAGCGTCTCTTTGTGCGTGTACTAGCGTGCATTTGTGCGTGTCAAGCCGCTTGGTGGGCGTTGCGGAGGGGGGGGGGGGGGGGGAGGGTTGAAACAGAGTAGTGCTGTAGTCAAGTTTCCACCTGAAAACTCTACGGTATATTGTTGCCATGTTTCACTTCCTATTTTTGGTCGTCGGGTGTTCTAGGACGCTAAAATATAGTGAACTAGAGTTTGTGGAGAAGGAACCTTCGAAGTTATTATAGTTCACTTATTTTCTCTAAGGGTTATTGGCGATAATGAGCTGCCTTCCCTCCCGCCCACGCTGCCTTCCCTCCCGCCCACGCTGCCATTCCTCCCGCCCACGCTGCCTTCCCTCCCGCCCACGCTGCCATTCCTCCCGCCCACGCTGCCATCCCTCCCGCCCACGCTGCCATTCCTCCCGCCCACGCTGCCATTCCTCCCGCCCACGATGCCATCCCTCCCGCCCACGCTGCCATCCCTCCCGCCCACGCTGCCATCCCTCCCGCCCACGCTGCCATCCCTCCCGCCCACGCTGCCATCCCTCCCGCCCACGCTGCCATCCCTCCCGCCCACGCTGCCATCCACTCTCCCTGCCTGAATAGTTCTCGCATAAATTAAAAGAACTCATTGATGTAATTTTTCACATTACTTGCATATCATCAAAGATTAAAGTACTTTGAGAGGTAAGAGAGAATGTGGCGGTCTCTGTCGTTCTTTTATCTATTATATCAATTGTGTTGCTGTATTTAATGTAAAGGAATAGAAAATAATTTAGTTTAAACACTCGGCTGATCTTCACACTCAGTACTCCTCGATACCTCTCTTTCAATACTCCGCCTCGCTATGCTTCCCACTCCGCCATGCCTCGCTAAGCTTCCCACTCCACCATGCCTCGCTAAGCTTCCCACTCCGCCATGCCTCGCTAAGCTTCCCTCTCCACCATGCCTCGCTAAGCTTCCCACTCCACCATGCCTCGCTAAGCTTCCCTCTCCACCATGCCTCGCTAAGCTTCCCACTCCACCATGCCTCGCTAAGCTTCCCTCTCCACCATGCCTCGCTAAGCTTCCCACTCCACCATGCCTCGCTAAGCTTCCCTCTCCACCATGCCTCGCTAAGCTTCCCTCTCCACCATGCCTCGCTAAGCTTCCCTCTCCACCATGCCTCGCTAAGCTTCCCTCTCCACCATGCCTCGCTAAGCTTCCCTCTCCACCATGCCTCGCTAAGCTTCCCTCTCCACCATGCCTCGCTAAGCTTCCCTCTCCACCATGCCTTCCTCTCTACCCCACGTCTTCTTTACGCCAATTTGTTTCATAAAAGAGATATGCTAAAAATGAGTTAGTCAAGGCGATATTTTCTCCCTGATTAAAGTGGTGTCAGAAGGGTGGGGGATGGCTCTTGTTCGCCCTAGTAAAACCTTTCTAACCCATCCTAGTGCAGCCAAGCCTAGTGTAATCTAGTAAAGGCCAGCCTAGCCTAATCATACCCAACCTGACCTGAACCACAATCTGGGCTTATCCAACTTAGCCAAACGTACCCTGTAGTAACCCAACTCAACCCAATCACCCCACCTTCAGTGGCGACCAACCCATTGCTCTCTTTCTCCATGCAGAAACTGGTCTATGAATCTACCAGGAAAAATGATTTCTGTGTTCTCAATAGATTATTTTGTTTATTAACATTGCTGGGTACAGCAACAGACGACCCATCTGACTCTTGGTAGTAGGACGATAACTTTTCCTTCCCATAGCTCATGTTAAGTCTTACCAACACGTTTTGCCCAGAACACGATCCGGCGATAGGTTTACAACCCAGTCCGTCTTCGCAAGATTTCCCAACGTCCAGAAAACGATCAGTTGAAAGTGTCATAACCTACCAGAGGACCCAAAACAGAAAACGGGACAGTACGTCAATTTCGCCAGCCGCTTCCATTTTCTAGTACGACAGTTTTTGGTCGTATGTAACGCATACGAGCGATAAGCGACGTTCTTTGTAGGAGGACAACCACTAGTATTTGGTTGTTAATTACTAATGGGCAAACAGACACGAGCAGTTAAGGATTGGCGCCTCGTCAATCCTCCCTGACCAGGACTCGAACCCAGACGAAATCGTTGGCGGGACCAGTGTGTAAACCAATTGCGTTTGTTTACGGGGTGTCATATCTAGAGAAGGTAGTGGTGTACCGTCTCCCTTCGTCGCTCCTGGGGAGGACCCGTCTGGAGGAGGGGAGGCCAGTCTCAGCTCTGCTCCTCCGGTGTCACTTTACAAGGGTAGCGGGGGTACCAGGCCCTCCAGTGGCGCTGGCAAGGACGCCAGCACAACAGCATGAACCACAGCATCACAACAGCATGAACCACAGCATCACAACAGCATGAACCACAGCATCACAACAGCATGAACCACAGCATCACAACAGCATGAACCACAGCATCACAACAGCATGAACCACAGCATCACAACAGCATGAAACACAGCAGCACCGGGAAGTACAGCATCACAACAGCATGAACCACAGCATCACAACAGCATGAAGCACACCAGCACCGGGAAGTACAGCATCACAACAGCATGAACCACAGCATCACAACAGCATGAAACACAGCAGCACCGGGAAGTACAGCATCACAACAGCATGAACCACAGCATCACAACAGCATGAAACACAGCAGCACCGGGAAGTACAGCATCACAACAGCATGAAACACAGCAGCACCGGGAAGTACAGCATCACAACAGCATGAACCACAGCATCACAACAGCATGAAACACAGCAGCACCGGGAAGTACAGCATCACAACAGCATGAAACACAGCAGCACCGGGAAGTACAGCATCACAACAGCATGAAACACAGCATCACAACAGCATGAGACACAGCAGCAGCCTCTTGTCTAGCTCTATACATAATTCCTCTTCTCTCACTCCACACTGGGCTTCCTGTATGTTTGTCTGCCTCTCCTCCCAATCCCACATAAAAATTGGTGTAGTGAAGTAACCGGGAGATTGATGTTAGAGCCGAGGCGCTTAATGGAGAAAAGGTTCAAGCAGGGCTCGATATTGTTACCATTAAGGCTGAAATAGGTATAATGGGTTGGGTTAATTGGTATGGTTGATCTTATTCTTAGAGATTAATTAAGGCTCTTCATTTATTATTATAAGCTCAATTGTTATGAGTGGTTTAACAGTTGTTAGTAGGGTTAGTGTTATTAGTAGTGTTCATTTAGAACATTTTAAAATTATAAGAGTAAAATTGAAATTTAAGGGTGTATCGTGGCCCTGCTCCAAGGTGTACCTGTTGTTGTTATAGATTCCCTACCTGGAAAAAAAAGTTCCAAGTAGCACGGTCTATGGTGAGCCCATAAAAAAAAAGGTGTGCCGTGGTGCAGCACTCGTTAATTAACCTCAGCTGGATCACAGCTGCTCTGTTATAATTAGTTGTGTACTGGCATTTGGGCGCTCCAGGTGTGTGAAGACGCCAGATGTGAACTAGACTCCAGCGAGCAACTGACGCCCCCGGCCGGCTGTTTGGCTGAGGATG
>NC_091164.1:2340046-2347546 GCF_040958095.1 Procambarus clarkii
TTATATTAATTTTGAAATATATAAATAAACACACTCACAATCACGCACGCACGCACACACGACCGCACTCACGCACGCACTCACGCACGCAACACCAGATATTGAAATGAGCGGTAAAGTTCCTAAGTGCTGCCTGGGGCCATTTTGGAAGGCATAGTAAGCAGAACTGAGAGAATGTTACACCGTCACTTATCATAACGATCTCTGACCTGTTTCCTCTCCTCCTGTTCCATTTATTTTCATTCTTGCTATTCCTCCTTTTATATTTTCTCTCTACTTTTTATCCTTTTCTTTCGTCCTCCCCTCTTTCACCTTCCCTCTCACTCCCTTCTCTTTTTTACTCCTCTCCCCTTTTCTTTCTCCTATTTTTCTCCCATTATCTCCTTTTCTTAATTTTCATCATAAAACGCACTTTGGGCGCTCCAAGACTCCCACTATTAGGTGGGGCCATTGGGCTAGGGGTGGACCATTTGGCCCAGATGCGGGTCAAACTCTCCAGGATGGACCACTATCTCGCGGTGGACCAGAATTCACGGGATGGGGCCGTAATAACCCGCTATTACATACACTATCCGGCACAAGTCACTTCATCCGCTCACCAGGCTTTCTAGGCGGGGCCACACACACAGACACACACACACGGACTACTAAGGATGGTCCACATTCCCCCCGAGGTGGGCCTCAACCCCAGGGACGGGCCTCTACCCCCAGGGACGGGCCTCAACCCTCAGGGACGTTCCTCAACCCTCAGGGACGGGCCTCAACCCCCTGGGACGGGCCTCAACCCTCAGGGACGGGCCTCAACCCCCAGGGACGGGCCTCAACCCTCAGGGACGGGCCTCAACCCCCTGGGACGGGCCTCAACCCTCAGGGACGGGCCTCAACCCCCAGGGACGGGCCTCAACCCCCAGAAACTATCCTTACGCGGCTACACCGCAGTTCACTTACTACTGCCTCTGCTCCGTGTTCTCCACGAAAATGTTTAATATTTGTATTGGTAACCAATACATAGCTCAGCTGGGCGATGCGTGGCCCCTGGCCTGGGATTATGGCGGCATACAGCCGCTGGGATGGCTGGGGGAATCTGATACGACTGGGGGACGGGAGTTGGGGTACTTGGAAGATAGGTCTGGGGGTACATGGGGTATATCGGAGGCAGTCTTAGACGGCAGGGAAAAATGCTTGGGTACTAAGAATGTCTTAGACATCAGAGGGTATCTGAGAGACGGGACATGGATGAAAGCGACTGAGATATTTAATTTTAAGTTTAGTAAGGCAAGATAACTAACTCTGGAACATGTCCACGGAAGATGCTGATAGCAGATATGAAACTTTGTTTATCTTCTCGGCTATAAGGAAATTCCTCTCATGTAACACTTCATAGCTCAAAGCCCTGTGTTGTTGGCTTCTGCTCATTCATCTCTTCTGCTCATCATATTTCTCTTCCTTCTATTCATCATATTCCAACTAATCCTGTTCTTTCTCCTCCCACAACACGGCACACCTCGCACACTGTCGGGGTCTCACTCCACACACACACTACTCGCATCTTAAATATTTCCTCAATGATTATTTTCTCGAGTTATCTTTGATGGGTTTGATAATGTAATTTGCATATTGCTCCTGGTAGTGAAAAGCCTCATCAAATTCACTTTTTAAAGACTTGTTTTATATGTGACACCCTTGAGCTATGGCGCCCTGTAACAAACTAGGCTGTTGTAAGAATTATCCAGAGTGGTTTATCGACAAAAGAGAATGGGAAGCTGAGCCGCATGGTGACCTGACCCCCAGGGGAATTCGCGGTGGAAATAACCGACGCTTTGTTCATATCTGCGTATAATGAATCATCCTATAGTATTCAGTAATTTAGAGAAAATTAGCCTTTATTCATTTTTATTAAAATTGTATTGTATAATAGTACTGGATACAATATCAAGAGTATTCTAATTATTGAGTTTAAGTCACCATCAGTGACGTCACGAATCAGATCTAACTTTTAAAGCGGAGTGACCGGCGGTCATAGGTCATCAGGGGTTGACAGGTCTACTATTTCTACTATTTCTACAAGTTTTAATAACCATTTTGTGATCGGGAACAGCTCTGCCGTTAGATGTTTGTAATTTAATTCAGTAAAATAATTCAACCAGTCTGGATCAATTCAGTATAAACAGAGGATAATTGTTATAACTTAACCTTGCTAAAGTAACTGGGTAAGCGATGCGGAACAATACAATACTCTGTCTGGGGTAGTCCAGACAAGGAAAAAATCAGTGTGAATACGGGAGCAGCTGGGAGAGGTCAAACATCTTACCTCTCCCCAAGACATCTAGCTGGTCGCCCAAGGTATAGTTGCTATGGTTATGTATAGAAATAGTCTTCTCATTTGCCATTCAGGTCAAGTAGGGAGTGTTAAAGTGATAGGGAGTGAACACATTTAGATTTTGTTTTAGTTTTCTTTTAATAAATTAAATTTGTTATTAATTTGCATTTTATTGTTTCCATTTGGTTATGTGTAAACTTGTCCTGGTCACGTGGTCCACACGAGGCAGAGTTGTATTGGGCGCCGATTCTAACATCGAATCGGAATCATCATTACCGTGTAATTTATTCCACACTCAAGGTCATCGTTTATAGTGGGGATCAAGCCCCTAGGTTGATTAATTAGCGTGATCGATCCAGACCTCGATCATTGCTCTTGTATTACTGGTCTGGTGGTGGCAGCAGAGGTGACTCTAGGGTTTTGTTCAGAGCTTAGGTCACGTCATACTGGGTGTAGAATCCTAAGTCGGTCAATCGTCTTAGGACCACGTGGCGTGGAGTTGGCTTTGTTAAAAGTTTTGGAGTCCCTTGGTTTAGAAATAAAGTAAGAATACGGGTAGAGGGAGTAGAAAGAAGGAAGAAAAGAGAGAGGAACCCAAACCCGTGTTACAGCCCTTCATATGTGGCACCCTTCACCTGTGGCACCCTTCATATGTGGCACCCTTCATATGTGTCACCCTTCATATATGGCACCCTTCACCTGTGGCACCCTTCACCTTTGGCACCCGAGATCATAATTGAAAGAAAAATAATCGGCGCCAAAGTCCTTAAATGTTTAATTGATCTATAATTTGTTTATAGAATGAATTATAACTTAAATTGCATCTCGCAAATTTTTCAGCTGGTGTATTTTAATATCAATGGTGAGATGGATATTAATGTGGGCCGCAGTGCGGGGAACGTTATCTTGTGATGTTAATACCTCCTGATAATATAGTTCTACGCTCTGTGAACGCCAGGAACCTGTGATAAAATATTTACGGCATGAAATGGGATCGAACCCGCGTACCTGGGGCCCGCGCACACTCACCACCGACTAGACCATGTTGGTCTTGGAAGCATCTCGACTAGTAGTACTAATATAATTATATAATAATTGTACCTGTGTTGTTCGTATGCGTCAATATGTCGTTATTACGACAAAATATATATCACTTGCCACTCCATGAGTAAATCAATATGTAGCATAAACAATTTCTGGATGTTCTTCCAACCTGTGCCTGCTAGCAGCTGGCACAAACGGTTTTTCTTGACCTGGGAGGTTGGGGAACAAATCTGTCTGATTCCTTGACGGAAATTTGTGCTGAAATTTAAATACCTCTCAAGTTACCTGTATTTACGTAGATTTATTTTCCTGTTTATTGTTTAGTGAGTTAGCCAGCAGGTGAGTGAGTGATGAGTTACCTGTGAGACACCTGTGAGTGAGCTTTGGAAGGTCTTGCGTGTAACACCAATACAAAGGAGAAATCAATTTGTGTTCCTAGTTAACAAAGTAGTTGTGTGGTGGGTGAGCAGTGGTTTGGTACTGCGCCTTCAGCGCCCCCTTCCTCTGCGGCCCTCACAGCTCAACCTGTGGACGCACGACACACGAACCTCTGTAATTAAATCTCCACGCAGCGTGAGTGAAAGATGCAGGTAAGTAATTAACCTGCTATCGTGGTACATTGCGGTTAGTCGTGAGAGAGGTGAGATAAAAAGTGAGTGTGAGTTTTAATGAGTGTGTGGTCGACAGTTCCGTCTGGACTGGCGTAATTACCATACGCCCACAAAACTCCCCAGTGTCATCATAGTTCAAACATTCACCAAGAGCCCGACGAACAAACGAACACTCGAACGAACGAACGACACCACTCTTGACGAACAAGAGTGGTATCAGGAGATCGGGGGGGACATTAACACGCCATCAAATACCTGTCGCTAACTCTTACACTCACCTCGCTCAACGTAAGAAATGGAGCCTTAAATGACTCCAGGAGCGTAATGCCGTCATGACGCATTCCCCATTGTGTCTGCGCGAGGTCTCTGGAATCTCGCAGACTTGAGGACACACACAAAAACTTTCCCAATTATCGTGTTTCCAGAGGGTTTTTTTCTCTCCATTTTTTCTTTTCTTTATTCGCCATCAAAGTCTTCGCTTCCTGTGGGCGAGGTTCTGAAGGACTGCGGCCGTGAAAAGGTTTCTTTATTCATGACTTATATATCTTAGGTGAGGCGGCATGTGCTTGTTGGGTGAGAGGTGTTGAATGACTCGGAGGTGTATGATTAAGATCACACACGCGATTGTTTATATATATATATATATATATATATATATATATATATATATATATATATATATATATATTATATATATACACACAAAGAGCACAAGAGTAATTTTTCAATAGTTTTTATTGTTTGCGTAGCATTACTTTGTGCGCAGTAACGAGGCTTTTGCACCAGGGGTGTATGTAAACAATGTTTTACTGTATTACATGGTTGTATGAGGCTTATGAGAGTTGTCGTTCCAGTGGGAGTAGTCGTTTCAGGGGGAAGAGTCCTTCCTGGGGGTGACCCATTATAAATTGTCTTGAGATTTGAGTTGAACGTAGACCGGTAATTGGTGCTGAGGGTGGAGCCAGGCCTGATGAGTTGGCCCTGAGGTGTCTGCAGGGCTTCATTACTTGGGAGGAAGAGTGCCTTGATTAAATGAAGGCTTACTTATTGACACGCACACACACACACACACACACACACACACACACACACACACACACACACACACACACACACACACACACACACACACACACACACACACACACACACTCTCTCTCTCTCTCTCTCTCTCTCTCTCTCTCTCTCTCTCTCTCTCTCTCTCTCTCTCTCTCTCTCTCTCTCTCGCGCGCGTCCCTTTTTTTCGGGAAAAGGGACTCTCAGCCTTCAGGGGTTCCAGGTAAATTAGGGAAGAGGACGCTGGACTGTAGGGGGTTCCAGGTAAACTCTACGGACAATGTTTGATTGTTTTCAAAATCGCTCATTTTTCAAAGATTTTCAGATAGTGTTTATAGATATTTGTTAAGAAAATCTTATGGGGAAAATTCAGGGGACAAAGTCCACTTTCATATTACCGAGAATAAACTGTACCGTCATAATTAGATATTTAGACTGAATTCTTTTAAGTATAACAAATCCACAAGGGCCGTGACGAGGATTCGAACCTGCGTCCGGGAGCATCGCAGACACTGCCTTAATCGACTGAGCTACGACAGGAGTAGCTTTTGTTCATTTGATGCATCACGTTAGTGTGATCTCTGTGTGTCTTTTAAGTAGAATTCTTACTTAAAAACGAGTATGTCTATATAACTTAAATGTAGCATTATCCAGCTACATGAGACATTATCAATTACCTGGCCGGCGCCTCCCTCCCCTGCGCCACCTTACCTTACATTCCCCTCCCTCCCCACCTGTTCCTACCTTACCTCTCACCCGCATCCCTTCCCCACCCCCTGCCAGACCAGGTCTGAGGACGGGTTGGTATTCAAAACTTGATGTTAATTGCCTTTTTGTAATGGACACTCATCACCTGTTCCACCACAAACCACTCAGTGGGCTTGAGATTATGAGGATGATCGCCAACATTTCTTACCGGTATAGGTCTGATTTTTTGTGGGAAGGAGGAGGGTTTTGAGAAGTAGAATTGTTGAGAAGTCATTTAACATAAATTAGAATAGTGCGTGGGAGGGGGGGGTGGTTAATCTCTTTTTTAAAAGTACATAGTTTAAGATTGTTCTCTCATAAGTAGAGATGGGCCTTGTTCATTTCTCATAATAAGAATATTAGCAGTATTGGGTCAGCAAATAATAGTTCGTCGGCATTTTGTATTCCAGCGATATTTTGTAACTGTTTACGAGAATATTAGCAAGATGTAAACAATGATGATTAGCCACAGATCTTATGAGGTCAATGTACCATCTACGGGATGATTGTCATTGGCTCTAAATTCATTACCAACATGAATGTTAAGAGAGTTAAGTCACTCAAAAAGTTGTTTTTGTGATGGCTGTTGGTGAGATTTGCATCTTTGCCCTGGAATCCAAGATTCACATGTTTAAGTAAGAAGAAATATGGTGAGAATTGCTTTAAGTTATCAGAGGTTAAAAAGGCAGTGATAGGGAGATAAATGCTCGATAGGGAGATAAATGGGAGCCGGTCGGCCGAGCGGACAGCACGCTGGACTTGTGATCCTGTGGTCCTGGGTTCGATCCCAGGCGCCGGCGAGAAACAATGGGCAGAGTTTCTTTCACCCTATGCCCCTGTTACCTAGCAGTAAAATAGATACCTGGGTGTTAGTCAGCTGTCACGGGCTGCTTCCTAGGGGTGGAGGCCTGGTCGAGGACCGGGCCGTGGGGACACTAAAAAAAAAGCCCCGAAATCATCTCAAGATAACCCTGCAAGCACATGTAGCTGAACACAACTAGGTGAGTATACCAACACTCCACTCCTCCCTATCTAGTAAAACGCGCTTTGAAAAGCCCAATTAGCAAGTGGACAGCGTTTTCCAGCAAGCACTCGATTCTCGTCCTCACTAATTGCCCTCCGTGGCCGCGTTCATGACAGGGGTTATATGGTCAGCCATATATCCAATAGTCTGACCTATGACCTTCCATATCAGCGTCACTTGCCTAAACGACCCCGCCACCGACGAATTGTTAGTCATGATAACCTCTTTAGCTAGTAAGAAGGAAGGAAGGAATTATCAGAAGCGCCAAGCCATTATGACTATATAGCACTGGGAAGGAGTCAGGATAAGCATATGGGTAGCTAGTAGAAATGCTTTCTTGTTAGCTGGTAACGCACTACTTGCCTCCTCCAGACATCGGAGACCTTGTCACACAAGGCTAGCGTTACCAGTTACCCGTTACCCGATGCCATGCTGGCGTTGCCACTCTGGTAACGCCTCACTACTCTTGATAACGTGTTGACCAATATAGCAACGTGACCGCCTGTCAGGAATACACCGCGAGAGACTCCCTCGGGGCATCTGGTGCTGAACCTTCTTGAGTGGTTTATCTGAGATGATTCGGGGCTTAGTGTCCCCGCGGCCCTGTCCTCGGACCAGGTCTCCACCCCCAGGAAGCAGCCCGTAGCAGCTGTCTAACTCCAGATACCTATTTACTGCTTGGTAACGGGCATCAGAGT
>NC_091164.1:2352546-2400046 GCF_040958095.1 Procambarus clarkii
TCTTCAAAATTTCTCAAAGTGAATTATGACTCGTTGCCATGTCTGGGCTTAGAGGTCACCGTGTCATATTCAGACTCGTCCAATCCATCGTTGGCTGAATGAGTAATTTAGATACTCGTCCCAGCGAGAGTATGTACTGGTGGACAATCCCTCTGTCAGACTCGCGTTAAGCTCGAGATTCCACTTAGGCAGTTAGGAACGAACAGTGTCCGTTAGCAACGTTAGCAACACTTTCCCCGTTAGTATCTGGGAGAATTGTGCTCTGAAGGCCTTGGTAACGTATCCCTACACTCTCCACTGTTATATGACAAACTGGTAATATATATATTCTATAGTAATTACACTGGGGTCATATATAATCATTGAAGACAAATCCATAGCGTATATTTTATATATATATATATATATATATATATATATATATATATATATATATATATATATATATATATATATATATATATATATATTCTATGTGTGTCTTGGGGTGACAGTCGTTACAGCTCCTTGGTTGCATACTTGCAAGGTTCTGCGTGCAATAGTGAGCCTTTTTCCCAGTCCAACTGCACCCCGACGTCCTCGCTGAACACTGAACATTAACCATTCCTTCCTTCCTTCATTAGCCCCAGTAGTTACGTCACACCTTCTATCCGGGTTAGATACGTTCCTGCAAGAAGTACCGGACCAACCGGGTTGTAGTGGATATGTGGGCCGGCGGGCCGCTCCAAGCAACAGCCTGTTGGACCAAGCTCTCATAACACAAGCCTGGCCCCTAGAGCGGGATTGGGGAGTAGAAGAGCTCTCAGAACCATTGCTTCAAAACGATATATTCATGTAGAATATATATACAAATAGCAACCACACAACATTGTAGAAAATAAAATATACGGTATGTAAAAAAATCACCACACAACATCGTGGACAGTCGCATATATGTTATGTAAACAAAATAGAGAAAAACAGTTACTTTTCGACATTTCCCAAAGCTGTGAGGCCAAGGTGCATCCTCTTGTTGCAGGTCGTCACCCCTAAATCAACAACAATAACCTTAGGCCGAACACAATCGTTCTCCCCCCTCCCCAATCCCCTAACCTCCTTCTTCTTCTTCTTCGGGTGGCTCTTGCTTCCTAGTCCAGGTCTTCTGCAAGAAGTCACTGGAGCGATCTCCCGCCAAACGTAAGCGTCAGCCTGGGACATTACACCACTCGCCCACCGCCAGGCGCCTTAGATCTCTCGGTGTTCCAGGACGCTCGCTTGGTTTCCAGTGCCTTCTTGTTTTCCAGGTCGCTTGTTTCTTGCTCTTCACGTGGTTGGCTTCGTGGGGGGCTACGAGAAACTTTCTCCTTATTCTTTTTCCAGGCGTGTTTCTTGGGTGTAGAGTTCTGCTCTTTGATTTATGGTTGCCTTGGCTTTCGTGTTGCAGAATGCTTGTTTTCCGTGTTCCAAAATGTTCGTTGCGTCTGTTCCAGGACGATTGGTTCTTCTGTTCCATAAGGTTTCTCGTGTGTGCATTCAGCATGCTTGTATCTTTGTTTGAGAATCCTTGACTTTTGTGTTTAATATTCATTTACATTATTGTCAGACAATTTGTTTCTTGTGTGGATTGGATTTTATATTTGCTGTACCAAGTGTACAAGTGTGTGTACCAAGTGTTGTTTCCTGGGTGGCAGGTCGCTTGTATTTTGTTTTGTTTTTCGTGCTCGCGTATGTGGTGGTTCAAGAACGTTTGTATATTGTGTTTTAGATGTGATTTGTGTTGACGGTGCTTGGGTCTCGTGTTGCAGAATGTCTTCCCTTTGAACTCCATTAGGCTCCTGTGGATCCTTCATCGATGCTGTCAGTTCCCTCTTGTACGTTCAGCTGATTAAGAGCTTGATCACTTGTACTATTAAATGTATATAGAGATTTTTCCCCCTGGGAGCCGGGCCGGGCCGGCCAAGCTGTAGTGGGTCGAGTCAACAGCCATCCCTCGTTTAACTACCAATTTATCGAGAAACCCAATACATATGTAGTGAGGGGGAGGGGTCTGGCTGGTACTGGGTCAGCGTTGGTGGGGTCTCTGGCCCTTCGGGGTAAAGGGTGCTTGGTTAAGGTGAGTGTATATCCCCAGTGTGCGTGCATGTGTACTCACCTGGATATGCTTGTAGGGTGAATTGTCAGCTCTCAAAAGTCTCACACACACCTTCCCCGTGTGTGTGTGTGTGTGTGTGTGTGTGTGTGTGTGTGTGTGTGTGTGTGTGTGTGTGTACACGTGTGCGCGTCAACCTCCAGCCTAGACCCTCCTCCTTCGTCGTTCCTCTTCCTCAATCACATCAATTCCCACTCACCTGGCCTATTCCCTCCGCCGACCCTACCCCTTTCTCCTCAATCAAGTTTTCTCTCCACTACTCCCCTTCCATCCCCCCCCTCCCATCACTCTCCTCTCCCACCACTCTCCCCATCTCTATTGACCCCACTCCCGACCTGGGTACGTCGCTGCGTTACACACTCTTGAACACATGCCTCTTCTCTCATTCTCTACCTCGCTCAAGTGGGAATTTTTGCTGATATAAAATTTGATGTTGAGTGGTTTTGAGTTGGTCTAAATCTGGTTTATTGGGTACTTGAGATGTAAATAATGTGCCTGACCCTCGGGTTTTCTCTCTCTCTCTCTCTCTCTCCCTCTCCCCCCCCCCCCCCCTCTCTCTCTCTCTCTCTCTCTCTCTCTCTCTCTCTCTCTCTCTCTCTCTCTCTCTCTCTCTCTCTCTCTCTCTCTCTCTCTCTCTCTCTCTCTCTCTCTCTCTCTCTCTCTCTCTCTCTCTCGCTCTCTCGCTCTCTCGCTCTCTCGCTCTCTCGCTCTCGGTCAGAAGGTGTGTTAGTGAAGGCAGGCAGGCTGAGAGGGGGCAGTGTTGGGCCGTCCTGACTTGGACGGTGCTGATCTCTTGTTAGTAGCGTCCGCGCTGACATGTTTATATGACAAGGTCGGTGTCTCCTTTGTCTCTCTCTCTTTCTCCTCTCTCTTCTCTACTCTCTCCTCTCTCCTCTCCCCCTCTCTCCTCTCTCTCTCTCTCTCTCTCTCTCTCTCTCTCTCTCTCTCTCTCTCTCTCTCTCTCTCTCTCTCTCTCTCTCTCTCTCTCTCTCTCTCTCTCTCTCTCTCTTCTCCTTTTTCTCTCTCTCTCTCTCTCTCCATGGTGTTGTATGCTACATATATTGCTCGTTCTTATCCAAGAATTTTTTTTAATTTAGTTTATAAGTTATGTTGTAAAATAATGTTCGTGACTGTTGCCATACTGGGAATGGTAATGACATCTGAGAATTGTATGAAATTAGCCGTCATGAGCTCGTGGGAGTAATGCATAGGAGAATGAATCCTTCCCTCCCTCCCTCCTTATTCTTAGTGTCCTGGCTCTGTTTAACCTTTTCCTCACTTCTTGATTATATCCTTTCCAGTCTCCTATCTTGTTTCCTTTACTCTCTACATATATAGGTACATATGTAGGGTTCTGAAATGAGGTTACATTTCAAGAATGGGTATTGTTCTTCAAAAATTGGGTCAAACGAGTTTTTTTCAGCTGGATCATTTTCAGTCTTATATTGATGCAGTGTTTGCAACAGCCGGGGCCGGGGGCTGTGACACAACTCTGCGGCTTGTGGCACCTGCGCTGCTCGGCCAGGTTTGGCTGCGCCTGACAAAGATGCTGCGAAAAAATGTAGAGAAATATTTGAAATTTGAATATAGTGCTGAAGATACTCTCATATTCAATCCTAGTAAATGTGCTGCCGTTTTTATGTCACTGAGTTCTTAATATCCAGGGTCAGGATTCATTAAGCCTTTACGTAGCCACTTACGAAACCTGTTCATCTTTAAACAATCATGGCGGCTTAGTTTTTATTTATTAAAGATTATGAGGACAGGTTGCTGAAGCACCACGAGGTTTTTCATAATAATAATAATCTTGGAGTGAGAAGTGTCTGAGCTTGTAAATTGCTAAATAATTGTAAACAAAGCCGGCGTGATTGTTGAAAGACGTATAGGTTTCGCAAATTAATGCGGAAATGAAGCATCCTGGCCCGGATTTTGAGCTAAAACTAGGTAGAGATTCCAATATTACATTCTGTTGAGCATTTGAATCATATTGTCTTCACTGGGCGGGTCTTCAGATTGAGACTTCAAAGGAAGAAAGTATGTCATACTAAGTAAATATGGTCATCCTGACACATGGATGTACTCGCCTAGTTGTACTTGCGGTGGTTGAGCTTTTGCTCTTAGGCCTCTCGACTGCCTTTCAACAGGTTCCAGAGCCTGATGGGATTTTATCATATCTACATTTGAAACTGTGGATGGAGTCTGCCTCCACCGCTGGAAACTGTGGATGGAGTCCGCCTCCACCGCTGGAAACTGTGGATGGAGTCTGCCTCCACCGCTGGAAACTGTGTATGGAGTCTGCCTCCACCGCTGGAAGCTGTGTATGGAGTCTGCCTCCACCGCTGGAAACTGTGGATGGAGTCTGCCTCCACCGCTGGAAACTGTGTATGGAGTCTGCCTCCACCGCTGGAAGCTGTGTATGGAGTCTGCCTCCACCGCTGGAAGCTGTGTATGGAGTCTTCCTCCACCACTGGAAACTGTGGATGGAGTCTGCCTCCAAAATTGGAAGCTGTGCATGGAGTCTGCCTCCACCACTTCCACCAGAGGGCCAACCCTAGCTAAGGTGGGTATGGAGGAAGTGTTCAAGACAAGTCCTGGGGTGACAGTCGTTGCAGCTCCTTGGTTGCATACTTGCAAGGTTCTGCGTGCAATAGTGAGCCTTTTATCCAGTCAAACTGCACCCCGACGTCCTCGCTGAACACTGAACATTAACCATTCCTTCCTTCCTTCATTAGCCCCAGTAGTTACGTCACACCTTCTATCCGGATTAGATACGTTCCTGCAAGAAGTACCGGACCAACCGGGTTGTAGTGGATATGTGGGCCGGCGGACCGCTCCAAGCAACAGCCTGTTGGACCAAGCTCTCATAACACAAGCCTGTCCCATAGAGCGGGATTGGGGAGTAGAAGAGCTCCCAGAACCTACTTCAGGTATAATCTTGGTATACTTCAGGTATACTCCGGGTTTACTTCAGGACTTGTCGTTATCGTCGTCTTTATTCGCAGCAGCAGATGCAACATGTCATCGCATACTCAGATATCGTTGCAAGGTGGTGAGTGAAGGACCTCATGGAAGTAAGATTCACTCATTTGCTTGTATCATCGGCGAAACATGTTCATCTTTACTGACTCAAGGCGCCTTAGTTCCGAGCAAGGAACTTGTCTATAACAATAACTTTGGAGCGTAAACTGCCTTACAGCGTTTCCAAGCTCGTAAACTGTTTAATTATTACAGACCTCCGCCATGATCGAGAAAAGATGTACAGGTTTCGTAAATGCTTGATGACTCTAGACCCAGTTCATGATAACTGGTCCGTAGCGGCGTATCTCCGTACGCAAGTGGTGTGCATTGTTGTTGATGTTGTTTTAGATTCCGCTAATTTGAACAAAATGTTGCAAGTAGCACGGGCTATGGTGAACCCGTAGTGGACTTACCTGGCACAGGAGCGGGGCAAATAGCACGCGCTATTGTGAGCCCGTAGTGGACCTATCTGGCACAGGAGCGGCAAGTAGCACGGGCTATGGTGAGCCCGTAGTGGACTAACCTGGCACAGGAGCGGGGCAAATAGCACGGGCTATTGTGAGTCCGTAGTGGACTTATCTGGCACAGGAGCGGGGCAAATAGCACGGGCTATGGTGAGCCCGTAGTGGACTTACCAGGCACAGGAGCGGGGCAAGTAGCACGGGCTATGGTGAGCCCGTAGTGGACTTACCAGGCACAGGAGCGGGGCAAGTAGCACGGGCTATGGTGAGCCCGTAGTGGACTAACCAGGCACCGGAGCAGCAAGTAGCACAGGCTATGGTGAGCCCGTAGTGGACTAACCAGGCACCGGAGCAGCAAGTAGCACAGGCTATGGTGAGCCCGTAGTGGACTAACCAGGCACAGGAGCAGCAAGTAGCACAGGCTATGGTGAGCCCGTAGTGGACTAACCAGGCACAGGAGCAGCAAGTAGCACGGGCTATGGTGAGCCCGTAGTGGACTTACCAGGCACAGGAGCGGGGCTGTAACTTTGCGTGCATTATTCCTTCGCGGTTTAATTATACCATCGTAGCCGATGGTGAAGGGCAAAAAGCGCTATGTTTTCGTGGCCTTTTGGGCGAGGTGGCGCGGCGCTCTGGCTGTTTGCACTACCAACACGCGGGTTTGGTACGCCTGGTTAATCACATTGTTTAGTTTTTCTCTTTTCCGATTGATGCTTTACGAGCCGTTGTTGGGCTAGCGCCATTAGGTGTAGCGTGAAAGCTACTCTACCATAATAATATGGCGTTCGAATGGCATTAACAAAATTAATTTGGCGTTGGAATAGCTTAAGCAGTTATAATTTGGCGGTATAATGGCAAGCACCTCTACACTTTGGCGTAGAATTGCGTTCGCTGTTCGATTATTTACCTTGCGTTCGATTATTTACCCGGATATTGGTGTTGAGTCTTACCCAAATAAACAATTTTATTCGACGCTGCAAGCATATCTATGTGAGGACACAAGCGCAGGGAAGATGAACACGCAAGACGAGGAACACAAACTCGAGCATGTAAGCAGGATCATCTTGAACTTATCCTCCCCACAGCAACACATGTTCCCACCCGGGAAACCCTTTTCTCCCCCACTAATGAGGTGAGAAGGAACGACTCAAAGGCAAACTACTCACCCCCTCCTCCACCCTCCCCCCATCACTTCCTCGTGAACCAAGATCAACCATGCAAGGACAAAGCCTCCCCATTAGGGATGATCACTCTGTATGATGAGGTTATATCGCAAGAGTTGGGATATAACCTCACCAACTACAAAGGTGCTGGTGCCACAGATTATTATTATAATAATAACAATTCCTTATTATAATGAGCCACTTATCATTGTAATTAGGAATGTGATCGCCCTTAAGAGGTTATCAGGTAAACGGGAAAGATCAAAGGGGGTGGAGGAATGTCTTAGTTGATGTAACACTGGAGTAACTTAAAGTTAAGCAACCCTCAAGACTACATAATGGACATGGGAGCAGAAGAGATGGTATTAATGGTCACATATAAAACACCCCCCCTCCTCCCCCCCTTCCCCACTGAATAAAGGAAGGGCCTTGGAAGAGTAAGATGGAAACTTGCCTGAATACCATTGAAGAAGGCATCCTTCATTTCAAGGTAAGCGAAAGCGAATCCCCCAATTCTTGACGGCTTTAATCGTAAACAAATTATTAAACGAGGAATCCCAGCAGTGGGATGAAACGTAAATAGAATGAGTATATACAACAGAAATAATATTTATTTGGAAATTTATCTAAATCTAAAGCAACAAACATTTCTTTAGATGCATTAGGCAGCCAACCACGAGACGAGGAGCAGACGCGCCAACAACCAAACTTAAGACAAAGGTTGTTGAGGTGTAATTAGAACCCACAGGCAACAGTCGACCATTGTCTTATACTGTTTGAATATGATGGAGAGGAACTGGTCAAGGCACGTGGTGAGGAACACAAGACTAGTACAGATTTTTTTTTTTTTTGCAGGGATATTCCTGCGCGGGCCCTAAGCCTATGGCTGATCCACTAAGTGTTGCTTGTTTCTGTTTTACTTGGGCGGAGTATGAGTATGTTCAGGCTGCAGGAGGTCAGTGGCCTTCATACAGGTCGTCTCTTGTCACAGTGTCCCAGGAGGTGTTGCAGCGATTGAGATGTTGAAATAAGTTGCAAGATTCCATCCCACGCAGGAAGGAAGCAGACGAGAAAAGCAGCGTTAACCATGGTTCAGCAGACCGCTGGGAAGGGGGAAACAGGAGCTCAAGGACATTGGAAAAGCAGAGAGCAGAGAATGGAGGTCAGCAGAAAGTTATTAGCATCACTATCTACAAAATACTCGGTGGAATAGACAAGATGAATAAGAACAGCCTTTTCTAAATGGTGGATAACAAGACGAATGGAATGGAAATATCAGGAGAAAGCGCCAAGTAATTACGACTATATAGCACTTGGAAGAGGTCACGATAAGCATTTGGAATAGGACGGGGGGGGGGGGGCAAGTAATGATGCCCAACCACTTGGACAGTCGGGGGATTGAACGACAACCTACATGAAGCCAGACCGTCGCTCTACCGTCCACCCCAAGTGGTTGGACGATAAGACGAGCGAACATTCAATTGAAGAAAGAAAACATATGAGTAAGATAGCACTCGCATGAAGGTAAACAAAACACTCCAGTACAATGAAATAATCCACAGCTTCAAGTTCAAACGCCACAGTGCAAAAGGGAGTCAAGATATGGAAAATTACCAAGTAACATTAACCAAGAGTGTTGGGGGAGGGGGCCAATAGACTAATAGGCAAAGAGAGAGAGAGAGAGAGAGAGAGAGAGAGAGAGAGAGAGAGAGAGAGAGAGAGAGAGAGAGAGAGAGAGAGAGAGAGAGAGAGAGAGAGTGAGAAAGAGAGAGAGAGAGAGAGAGAGAGAGAGAGAGAGAGAAAGAGAGAGAGAGAGAGAGAGAGAGAGAGAGAGAGAGAGAGAGAGAGAGAGAGAGAGATCGGGGGGTGAGAAGCCAGCGCCAATCATAGCAAATTACAGTGCAGCAAGGTGGTGATTTGTGGTGCTGGGGGGTGGAGAGGTGGGCGTGGAAGGGGTGGAGAGAAGAAAGTGAGCAGGTAGGGAAGAGGAGTGGATACAAATGAACTGGGAGAAGGGATGGGAATGGAAAGATGCAGGTGAGGTTGGAAAAGTGAGTGTTGTCGCCAGTAGCGGCTAGTTTATTGTGCACCCCATACTCATCCTGTGAGCGGTAGTGTATTGTGCACCCCATGCTCATCCTGTGAGCGGTAGTGTATTGTGCACCCCATACTCATCCTGTGAGCGGTAGTGTATTGTGCACCCCATACTCATCCTGTGAGCGGTAGTTTATTGTGCACCCCATACTCATCCTGTGAGCGGTAGTTTATTGTGCACCCCATACTCATCATGTGAGCGGTAGTGTATTGTGCACCCCATACTCATCCTGTGAGCGGTAGTTTATTGTGCACCCCATACTCATCCTGTGAGCGGTAGTGTATTGTGCACCCCATACTCATCCTGTGAGCGGTAGTGTATTGTGCACCCCATGCTCATCCTGTGAGCGGTAGTGTATTGTGCACCCCATACTCATCCTGTGAGCGGTAGTGTATTGTGCACCCCATACTCATCCTGTGAGCGGTAGTGTATTGTGCACCCCATACTCATCCTGTGAGCGGTAGTTTATTGTGCACCCCATACTCATCATGTGAGCGGTAGTGTATTGTGCACCCCATACTCATCCTGTGAGCGGTAGTTTATTGTGCACCCCATACTCATCCTGTGAGCGGTAGTGTATTGTGCACCCCATAATCATCCTGTGAGCGGTAGTGTATTGTGCACCCCATACTCATCCTGTGAGCGGTAGTTTATTGTGCACCCCATACTCATCGTGTGAGCGGGGAGTGAAGAGCGTGGCGGAGCAGAGGAACGAAAAAGAATTCGTGTGAGGAGAGAAGAGACAATGAGACTCATTATATCAACGTATGATGAGTATACTATATTCACTACTCAGAATGTTTGGTAATATGTTTATTGTTTGTGATGTGTGTCTATGTATGTATTAACACGATGTACTGAACAGGGTGATATAGCTTGAGCTACCTCATCCCTTTGTGTATTTTACCTCAATAAACTTATTTCAATTTCAATTTCAATATTCACTACTCCACTACCGTCCCATGAGATGTGATGAGGAGGGAATGCCGCATCTGGTCAGCTACGATCATAACACTCCAAGTTCTATAATGTCCTGCCATTTGGACTAGTCGGTACAACGGCCGAGTCGCTTCTTGCAGGGTCGGCGTTCGATCCCTAATGGTCCTATTGGCTGGGCACTATTGTTTCCCTTCGCCCTCATATCCCAGCTTCTTATCCTTACTTCCCTTCCATTTATACTACAGTCGTGATGACTTGAGCACTTTCTCCTTACAAGAACTTTATAAAGTTATCGTTGTGGTGTGTTGATATTAATACCCAGTCCTCAGCATCAGAAATTTACCCATAAATCATAAGGTCCGTTTTTTTTATAGATTCAACGAGCTTTTTTGAGAGATGGTAAATATGATGGTAAGATCTGGGAGGCTCCGAGAGGGAGTTGGAACATTTTACGGTCTAAAACATTTGATTTCAGAGAACTCCCAGAACCCCATCAACCAGGTATCAACCAGAGATGTGTAAATATTGCCCCTCGTGCTTCGGGGTGTGCTGTCCGGTGTGTAGTTACCTGTCTCTGCCTGAAGGATCAAGGTCTTAGCTCTTGGACCCAGTCTCTCCATCCGTCCGTTGGCTAATGTTCCGATTCCCAAAGTAATTTCTCTGATCATATCTACTATATATTACACACACATTCATTCCCGGGATGCAGTTCGTAGAAGCTGTCAGGTACGTATTTATTGCTAGGTGAACAGGTGCACTAGGATGAAAGAAAATCTGCTCATTTGTTTCCGCCTCCGTCGGGGATCGAACCCGGGACGGGCCCTTAGGCCCGGCGTGTGTACTCACCTAGTTGTGCTTGTGGGGGTTGACCTCTGGCTATTTGGTCCTTACATCCTTGGTCCTTGGTTTGGGTGTGTGTGTGTGTGTGTGTGTGTGTTTGTTTACTAGTTGTGTTTTTTTGCGGGGGTTGAGCTTTGCTCTTTCGGTCCGCCTATCAACTGTTTACTAACTACTTTTTTTTTTCCCACACCACACACACACACACACCCCAGGAAGCAGCCCGTGACAGCTGACTAACTCCCAGGTACCTATTTACTGCTAGGTAACAGGGGCACTTAGGGTGAAAGAAACTTTGCCCATTTGGTTCTGCCTCGTGCGGGAATCGAACCCGCGCCACAGAATTACGAATCCTGAGCGCTATCCACCAGGCTACGAGGCCCCTACGAGGTGTGTGTGTGTGTGTGTGTGTGTGTGTGTGTGTGTGTGTGTGTGTGTGTGTGTGTGTGTGTAAGTGTAAGTGTAATTTGTTCCCTGTATACTGATGCAAATAGATCATCGTTATTGCAATTTTTGTATGTATATTAATTATTTGATGATACGCTCGTTTATTGCAGCAGTGATGAATGTTCCTCTCTCGCGAACACTGCTAACGATACGTGTATGAATTTTCCACTTTTGATGGGCTGCTGTTTTACCGTGGGAAGGCATTTCCAGTTGTCTGTTTGTCGTTTGTGTCTCTGGTGTTGTGTTTATTTTGTTTGGCCTGGACAATATTTCGTAACTTTTTGTTGTGTGTGTGTGTGTGTGTGTGTGTGTGTGTGTGTGTGTACTCAACCAGTTGTGTTTGCGGAGGATGAGCTCTGGCTCTTTGGTCCCGCCTCTTAACCGTCAATCAATTGAGCTCTTGTGTGTGTGTGTGTGTGTGTATGTGTGTGTGTGTGTGTGTGTGTGTGTGTGTGTGTGTGTGTGTGTGTGTGTGTGTGTGTGTGTGTGTGTGTGTGTGTGTGTGTGTGTGTATGTGTGTCCTCCAGGAGCATGGGAGAGGTGCGATCGGTGGCTGTACTTGACAACATTTTCTCTGAAAATGTTCTGTGAAGCCTACGTGATCCCAGGACCACAGTGTGTGGACGCCTCTTGTGTTGCTTCCTCTCTTGTGTTGCTTGCTCAATTTTCACTTGTCATCAGTCTTCTTTTTTTGTTTTTCCTCCTATGACTTGTTATCATGGGCTTCTGTCATCCTTGTGTGTCCTTTTCCCCCTTTTCTGGCCTTGTCATTTTTCTTCCCTTTTCTCTTTTGGGACCTTATAGGTGGACCCACTCGTAGGGGTGTTTGCTGGTCGTGAAATTGAAATTGAAATTGAAATAAGTTTATTGAGGTAAACTGGTCGTGAGTTCTCGCCATCTTCTATTACACACACACACACACACACACACACACACACACACACACACACACACACACACACACACACACACACACACACACACACACACACACACACACACACACTTTGGAAACTGAGTACTCACATGAGCCACAGAGACGTTAGAAGGAACTTTTTCAGTGTCAGAGTAGTTAACGGATGGAATGCATTAGGCAGTGATGTGGTGGAGGCTGACTCCATACACAGTTTTAAATGTAGATATGATAGAGCCCAGTAGGCTCAGGAATCTGTACACCAGTTGATTGACAGTTGAGAGGCGGGACCAAAGAGCCAAAGCTCAACCCCCGCAAGCACAAATAGGTGAGTACAAATAGGTGAGTACACACACACACACACACACACACACACACACACACACACACACACACACACACACACACACACACACACACACACACACACACACACACACACACACACACAGCAACGACATATGAATGGCGGTTGATATTGCCATTTGACAACTCACCAGCCAATCATGTCTCTCCCAAAATACTTGTGTTCTCTTTGTACCAAGGAATTTTTTTTTAATTTTGCCCTGAGGGGCGAGTTTACTGGGCAGCGCCACTCACCTTGTGACTGAACATACCGCCATAGTACCATGTACAACCCCTCCCCCCCCCCCTTTGTATGGAATGAGGCCCTTGTATGGAAGAAAACCCGCTGGGTTCAAGTTCAAGTATGTTTACTGAGACAAGAAAAAATGCATCTCAAAGAGATAGAGTAGCTTAGGCTATTTCTACCCCCCCCCCTCCATCCTGTCACTTGTACCCAGACACAGCTGGGACTTGCTTAACTGTCTCAAGTGAACAGCTAATCGAGCAAGAAGATTAACATTTGCCAACCCCTAAATTTACGTTATCTTGCGGGTGCAAAATTGGGGAATCGTTTAAGAACAATATCTATATTTGACAAATGGTGTTTTCCAAACTCAAACAATGTGGGGTTTATTATTCTACACATATTTTTAATGTCTCTTAAAGGTTCACATTTACTCAGGTAGTGGTCAAGGCGGAGTCAGTCACTCTTACTACAAATTCTATAACTCCGCTGCTCAACTGTTGTTTCCATTCCGAATCTCCATGGATATTTGTATCCAAGACGAATTCTTGCTATTACTGATTCCCTCCCGCGGCCGCCACCTCTTCGTCTATAATGTTTGGGATTGCCAGCTGTAACCACTTTGCAACAGCGAAAAGATTGATTTCTTCTTCTATGGGGCTGTTATCAGATCTGTGAGCTTGGGGCACACGACGAGTAACTCAAGTGCATCATCAATTAGAATCGTTGCTGCGGTGTTATCTCAGATCAACTTCAATTGGCACAGTTCAAATTATTGTCAAATATAACCCAAGCAAGAAGACTATTCTGGGTAGCCTATGGCATTAGTTTCACATATAGGTATACAAAATAACGTAGACCTGCTTGATACCTGGTTGATGGGGTTCTGGGAGTTCTTCTACTCCCCAAGGCCAGCCCGGGGCCAGGCTTGACTGGTGAGAGTTTGGTCCACCAGGCTGTTGCTTGGAGCGGCCCACAGGCCCACATACCCACCACAGCCCGGTTGGTCCGGCATTCCTTGAAGAAAACTATCTTGTTTTCTCTTAAAGATGCCCACGGTTGTTCCGGCAATATTTCTTATGCTCGCTGGTAGATGTTAAACAACTGTGGACCTCTGATGTTTATAGTGTTCTCTGATTGGCTCAGACCTTTTGGTAAGGTTACTTAAGCGATCAGTACTACTATATATGTAATTTTTTGCGGTTATGGGTACGTTTCAGGCAATTCAAGCTTGTTATTTATATTTTTTATAATGGGAAGCTTTGAGTGGGTTGCACACTTAACGCTCTCTAAATCATTTTCATGCCGTCCATTGCAAACGAAGTTTAAAGCTTGATCTGAGGGTAAGCTTAACATGTTGCTGGCGTCCACTTGTTGGTGCTGGCGTCCACTTGTTGCTGGCGTCCACTTGTTGGTGGTGGCGTCCACTTGTTGGTGGTGGCGTCCACTTGTTGGTGGTGGCGTCCACTTGGTGGTGGTGGCGTCCACTTGGTGGTGGTGGCGTCCACTTGTTGGTGGTGGCGTCCACTTGTTGGTGGTAGCGTCCACTTGGTGGTGGTGGCGTCCACTTGGTGGTGGTGGCGTCCACTTGGTGGTGGTAGCGTCCACTTGGTGGTGGTGGCGTCCACTTGTTGGTGGTGGCGTCCACTTGTTGGTGGTGGCGTCCACTTGTTGGTGGTAGCGTCCACTTGGTGGTGGTGGCGTCCACTTGGTGGTGGTGGCGTCCACTTGGTGGTGGTGGCGTCCACTTGTTGGTGGTGGCGTCCACTTGTTGGTGGTGGCGTCCACTTGTTGGTGGTGGCGTCCACTTGTTGGTGGTAGCGTCCACTTGTTGGTGGTGGCGTCCACTTGTTGGTGGTAGCGTCCACTTGGTGGTGGTGGCGTCCACTTGGTGGTGGTGGCGTCCACTTGGTGGTGGTGGCGTCCACTTGTTGGTGGTGGCGTCCACTTGTTGGTGGTGGCGTCCACTTGTTGGTGGTGGCGTCCACTTGTTGGTGGTGGCGTCCACTTGTTGGTGGCGTCCACTTGTTGGTGGTGGCGTCCACTTGTTGGTGGTGGCGTCCACTTGTTGGTGGTGGCGTCCACTTGTTGGTGGTGGCGTTCACTTGTTGGTGGTGGCGTCCACTTGTTGGTGGTGGCGTCCACTTGTTGGTGCTGGCGTCCACTTGTTGGTGGTGGCGTCCACTTGTTGGTGCTGGCGTCCACTTGTTGGTGCTGGCGTCCACTTGTTGTTGGTGGCGTCCACTTGTTGGTGCTGGCGTCCACTTGTTGGTGCTGGCGTCCACTTGTTGGTGGTGGCGTCCACTTGTTGGTGCTGGCGTCCACTTGTTGGTGGTGGCGTCCACCGTTCTCCCGTGGTGGTGCTTCACCACCTCCACTTAGACCAGGATGGATGACCTCAACACAACAAACACTGACCACTTGCCCCATCCCCCCTGAGACCCACGCTCCGGCATCCCCCCTCCCCTGAGACCCCAGGTCGAGCGCCCCCAGAGAGAGAGGACCCCAGATCGAGCGTCCCCACAGAGAGAGAGGACCTCAGATCGAGCGCCCCCAGAGAGAGAAGACCCCAGGTTCAGCGCCCCCAGAGAGAGAGGACCCCAGAGAGAGCGCCCCCGGAGAGAGAGGACCCCAGAGAGAGCGCCCCCAGAGAGAGAGAGGACCCCAGATCGAGCGCCCCAGAGAGAGAGGACCCCAAATCGAGCGCCCCAGAGAGAGAAGACCCCAGGTTGAGCGCCCCCAGAGAGTGGACCCCAGGTCGACCACCCCCAGAGAGAGTGGACCCCAGGTCGACCACCCCCAGAGAGAGAGAGGACCCCAGATCGAGCGCCCCAGAGAGAGAGGACCCCAAATCGAGCGCCCCCAGAGAGAGAAGACCCCAGGTTGAGCGCCCCCAGAGAGAGAGGACCCCAGATCGACCACCCCAAAGAACGCTGATTTTTCCCAACCTTTCGCTTGTTTGTGTTTCTGGATTAAGCTTTAGTTTGTTGTGTATAAGGAGGGAGGGACGGGGGGGGGGCGAATATGTTGGCGCTCCTCCGAGGTCACTCAGCTCTGTAAGTACTCACCTATTTGTGCTTGCGGGGGTTGAGCGTTGGCTCTTTGGTCCCGCCTCGGACCAAGGCCTTTATGTGGACCTTGGTGTGTGTGTTGTGTGCGCACCTGTGTACGTCATGCACACGGACGCCTGACAGCTGGGTGGGCAGCGCTTCGGATTCGTAGTCCTGAGGGTCCGGGTTCGATGCCCGGTGGAGGCGGAGACTAATGGGCAAAATGTTTCGTTTACGCTGTTGCCCCTGTTCACCTAGCAGTAAATAGGTACCTGGGAATTAGACAGCTGCTACGGGCTGCTGTATATCGCCCCCTCAATGCGTATCCAGTAATACATCGTCCAGAATTTTAATCTTAGTTATTAGTAATTGCTTTTTGTGTGTATATATGAAACTTGTTTTTAACTTATTAATTGTTAATTTAGATAAATATGTGGTTTGTTATATTTGTATTGATTCTGTGTTTTGGTTTAGGCCTATGATCCTACCTGACCAACCAGGCTGTGACTAATACGTCAGGCTGCGAGCAGCCGCGTCTAACAGCCTGGTTGATCAGTCCAGCAACCAGGAGGCCTGGTCGACGACCGGGCCGCGGGGACACTAAGCCCCGGAAGCACCTCAAGGTAACCTCAAGGTATGAACTATGGGAGGTCACTACAATATCTTACTGACCAACCAGCAAATATACTTCACCCTTAATAACCCTCCAGAGGTTGATAGAGCTAAAGTATACTCAGCTGGTTGAGTATACTCAACCAGCATACTAAAGTATACTTCCTGGTTGGCCAGGAAGGTAGTGTGGTGACCCTAACAAGAGGTTGTTAGGGCCACCACAATTACTGACCAACCAGCATGTATCTTGAGCCCTAAACATAGTCCACAACTGAGGTAAACTGTGTAGAGCAAGAAGCAGCAGGGTAAACTTCTCGAGTGTGTACACCCTTTGTGAATGTGTATTTGTGGCCCCGTCCATGAACTCTACGCAGCTGCCTTGTTGGGGTTTGTTGTCCAAAATTGCAATTTTTGTTTTTTTTTCTCGCAATTTGTGGTATAGAGAAAATTAACTTTATCGTTTAACTCGTGTTTCGTAGCCACGGACATTGCCCGTTTCTCTTTGCTTCTGTTTTTTCAAAGATTTTAATTCAACTTGAAATTTAAGTCTGGCAGCGTTGCTGGAACAGCCTCCTGCTTCCCACCAATAGACTTAAAAGTCCATAAAAGATGTTCGGGCGTAAGTGGCACTTAACTTAGAATTTCTGACTTATAAAGACCTCCAAATTTTAGGCGGATCCTGATAATGATATCAAAACTTTTTTAAGGACCTCGTGTTTTGGAAAATATCGTAATATATTGGCAATATAAAGACTCGAAAGCCAATACCTTGCAAGCTGGCCTGTTTCGGGCCGTGTGAGTTGGTTTCCCACTGACCTTACCACGTCAGACAGGTGAACCAGATTGGGAGAGAACGGTGAAAATTGCTGCGTTTAGGGATAACTACTTTATTTAGGGGAACCACCTTTATTGTGGGACTCCTCCTCTATTTAGGGGAACCTCCTTTATTATGGGAACCCCTCCTCTATTTAGGGGAACCTTTATTATGGGAATCCCTCCTCTATTTAGGGGAACCTCCTTTATTATGGGAACCCCTCCTCTATTTAGGGGAACCTCCTTTATTATGGGAACCCCTTCTCTATTTAGGGGAATCTTCTTTATTTAGAATAACCCCTTTTGTTAGGTGGATTCCCCTCTATTTAGAAGAATCCCCACCACCACCTCTATTTAGGAGAACCAGCTGTATGTTGGTGAACACCCTTTTGTCGGGGCGATGTCAGACATCACTGGATTATTATCTAGCACAGTGTCTAATTCAAAATCGTTAAATTTCCACTGTTATTCAACAACTAACATTTAAGAGCCACCAACGCCCATTCACCGACCAAGTAATACCGTTACTACTAACGCATAACGGGCCAGTCGGAAATTTAGGGCCCGTGCCGGAATATCTTCCCCCAGAGTGCCATATGCGAAATCGAGTCGCATGTGGCACTGATATTTACCTTTGCTTGACTATGAATTGAACTCCTTACGTACTTGATGTTAGTTCCAACACTAACACCGGAGGCACACAATAACAGGGTAACATCAGCGGCATATGAGATGCTCTCACACATTAGTACATCGGTTAGTAACCTAAATCAAGACCCCTTTTAAGGTAATCTCTATAAAACATTCGTTAGACAAATACTGGAATACGCAGCACCGGTATGGAATCCACACCTTATGAAGCACGACACCAGGAGAAAGTAGGATAAGAGTACCTTACTTTGAGGTGCTTCCGGGGCTTAGCGTCTCCGCGGCCCGGTCGTCGACCAGGGACCAGGCCTCCTGGTCAACGTAAGTTGAAGCGGAAAACGCAAGCTACACCTTTACGAATGGTTAACGAGTGGAATGTACTGAAAGAGTTAGTTGAGGAAGCCACCTCCATCCACAATTTTAAATCCAGATTCGACATCAGAATAGATAAATTATAACGCAACAGGTGCATCAAGGCTGGTAGGCGGGGCATGAAGAGCTAGACCTCACCTTCCTGTAGTCACAGATAGGTAAGTACTGATATATTAGTACATTGACCGTTATATATATATATATATATATATATATATATATATATATATATATATATATATATATATATATATATATATATATATATATATATATATATATATATATATAAAGTTTGTGAGGGTACCACCTCTGGTGCCAATGTGGGGACCCATAGCCTCGGAGAAGAAAATAAAAAGTATTCAGAGGAGACCTTGTGGTTTCTCACTGAACACTAATATTATCTTCTCCTACCACCCCCATTCTTTTGTATGTACACATATATATTTACTTTATTTGAACTTTGTTACAAAAAAGGAGTTACATATGGGTTACAAAGATGGTTATCATAGGTTGTCGAGTTCCTCCAGCTCCTCAGATGGCGGGCAGGAACCCTGGATGCAGTGCGCATTTCCCCTCTGTATCGCCACACTGAGGCGCTGGAAAAGAAAGCTTGCAGCTCTTGGGTCCCTTGTTGTTTCAATGAGCCTAGAACCCAGTTCCTTCAAAAAACTGGTAGCACTTTTACCCCAGGCGCCGAGTGTCTCAGAAGCAATGGGGACAAAATTGTAGTGGTGATCCAGTTCACTATACTTACGGGATTTGGCTGCTTCCCTGTGGGTGGCAGCGCCACCTGGTTGTGCAACACTGAGGTTAATGTAGGTGTTAGCCAGGGTTGATACGCACGTGTAGTCCCATACCAACTGCTTGCCATTCTTCCAGGGGTTCACTGTGATACCATCCGGGCGACCAATAAGAGTAGCGACGAGTATTGTATTGGGCGAGTATTGGGCGACCAATAAGACCAATATATATATATATATATATATATATATATATATATATATATATATATATATATATATATATATATATATATATATATATATATATATATATATATATATATATATATATATATATATATATATATATATATATATATATATATATATATATATATATATATATATATATATATATATATATATAGTTGCAAATTATTGGGTAAAAAGCCAATGGTTACCGTACCTTGAACAAACACACGTGAGCACAATTAGTCGACGGGGGTCAGAGAGGGAGAGTGAACAGCGAAACAGTAACAAAAAATGTGACAATAATGGGAAACTATGTCATTCAAACGTATACATGTTAACCATATAAATTACAATAACACTAAACGCGCGCATACGTACATATGTCAATCAACTTACATAAATAAACATTCACTAATATGTACCTTTAAAATGGACACATACAGATAATTACCGTACACATGTCAGTTTAATTACAGGTACACATAAACACATATAGCTTCACGTGTCTGTCGGTCATGACAATAGTACACATGGATACGAACACAAAACAGTCCATTATCAACTAGTGTGTGTGTGTGTGTGTGTGTGTGTGTGTGTGTGTGTGTGTGTGTGTGTTTTATCCTTATATTTACTATATGTATCTGCAGAATCGAGTTATTAGCTCTTGGACCCCGCCTATTAAATAAATGTATTTATCCTCTTTTATATCTACTACATCTATTTCTCTCTCTCTAACACACACACAAACACACACACACACACACATACACACACACACACACAAACTGGAGGCGTAGCGTCTAAATGGAGAGAGTTCGATGGTTATAATCCTAATAGTCCCCGATCGAATCCCGGTTGATGCAATAGCAAATCGAAAGATATTCTTTAACCTGATTCGCGTATTAAAATATATATAAAAAACGCGATTTTCGCCGCTTGCGGCCTAAAACCGTGCGGTTATCGGCGCTAGCGGCCAGAAACCCGGCCGCGTTTTTAAAATCGCGTATATATATATATATATATATAACTGAAAACTACCCCAGGAGTGACTCGAACCCATACTGCCAGGAGCAACGCAACTGGTATGTACAGGGACGCCTTAATCCGCTTGACCATCACGACCAGACATAAGGAAGTGATAGCCGAGGCTATTTGACCCACTTCCCCGCTGGGGTGTGAGTTTTCAGTTGCATATTGTCCTGGGGACCATTCAGGCTTGTTCGCATATATATATATATATATATATATATATATATATATATATATATATATATATATATATATATATATATATATATATATATATATATATTTATATATATATATATATTTATATATATATATATATTTATATATATATGTACTGAATTATAAACATAAATTACGGGCATTGACCCCCTTTGATGACCGGTATGTAGCCAATTCAATGACATGCAAAGAAGGGTGCCAGCAATTGGCCTAATTAGCAATGGCAGGTGCCACGCTCCCTATGTAAATTAGCTTGTTTGTTGGATTAGCAGCTCAGATTCCCAGGCGTATGTTTGGTAAATATTTAATTTATATGCTTTTTGGGGGCTAAGATATGTTTTTTCACATTGGGGAGAGAAAATTACGTGGTGGGGGAAGGGGGTGTTAGTAGCTAGCTATTCCTGCAATATTGTGTTTGTCAAATGAACAAATCCACAAGGTTTGTGCCTCGGAGAGGCTACGGGATCCAGTAAGTTCAGTAGAACTTCGGTTTCAACTCTTTTTAACCCTGTCGTAGCTCAGTCGATTAAGGCAGTGTCTGGGATGCTCCCGGACGCAGGTTCGAATCCTCGTCACGGCCCTTGTGGATTTGTTCATTTGATCATCAGAGAAACCATGACAAACACAACCACAATATTCGACAGATACAGCCACAATAGGAGATTGGATAAGATAACTCCCAGTTACAACCATCACTGAACCATGAGGGATTGTGAGCCCCAGTGGGCTTATGAGTCCATAGTGAGGTGTTTCACCTCATTCTCGGTTATATATTCAACTGCTCCAAATTGTATAAAAAAAAAAAAATTTGTACCACTTACGGGCTATTCGTGCCCGTGCCACCTCTTGGGAGGCTTAATCTTAATCAATCAATTGTATCCATCCACGGGGACACAGCACCGCTCCTGTGCCAGGTAAGTCCACTACGGGCTCACCATAGCCCATGCTACTTGGAACTTGTTCCAAGTAGCACGGGCCATCAACACTGCCACACTTCTGGTCAAAAGAGGTGTCCAGCAGTCCAGAAATTGGTTAGAAAGGCGGTGTCCAAGAGCTAATATCTCGTCTCTGCAGATACAAATAGTAAATACACACACCAGCTGGCTTGGGTGGGGCCAGCAAGCGGATTTAGCAAGCAAGTCAGTGATTTCAGCCCTCGGATACTCGCGTTGACGATATGTCTTCTTCAGGAGGTTACTTTCTTCAGACATATTGCCGTGAGAGAAAATAACTAGGGCTTACTGATGGAGGCATGCCGTGTGCTGGGCCCGTCAGTTACTACCGGGGGCAGCCAGGTCCCCCCACCTCACCCCCCTGGCATAATGCATCATATCTGAATTGTCGCTGCAAAAACACCTGGTGTGATTCGTGTGTTTATGCGGAGTTGGGTGGAGTGGTGCGTTGGGTGGATGTGCTGTCTTGGTTGGGTGGATGTTACGTGGGTGTGAGGGTGGAGTGGGTGTGAGGGTTGGGTGGGGTGGGTGTGGGTGTGTTGATTACGTGAGGGTGTTGTGGGGGTGTTGATTGTGTAAGGATGGGGTGGGTTATAATAGTTGTTGTGATGGTGGTAATTGTTGCGATGGCCCTGAGTTGTGTTGGTTATGGTGTTAGTCTCATGTATGCAATGTATTAAATGATTAAATACACGAGCTATAAGATGACAATTCAGACATGTATGCCAGAGTAGTGTTTTGTTTAGTTTATAAGCTAATATACATACCCTAACCTCGTAGGTTGCATTCATGTGATTCCTTTTAAACATATGGATATGACTTCAAATTATGGTACAATGACTCCTGTTTTACCTTAAATAAAAGTCCATTAAGGAATAGATTTATAATTTTTAGAAGGTAAATTACATAATGAAATAATTACTTTGATCACATACTCTACACATGTGTCAAATGTCTCCACCCTTGCCACACCCTACACACTACTACACCTCACACCCTCTCTACACCTCACACCACTCTACACTGTTGCCACACACCTACACAGTCTCCAGTCAACTCAGTCTCATTTCCACTTAGGCGAGTCTTAGCACGCTCTTATTTCGTGCTCACTAATTAAATTATACCCCGTGATGTGGAATGGGGGCACTCAATTATTCTGATCTTCCCCTCAGGTAAGGAAGAGCTCGGAGACCCGCTCTTCGAGCCAGCAGTGCTCGCAGTCACCAGGCCATCTCAAGGTATAGTAAATAATTGTTTTGTTCGGGAGACGGGGTGGGTGAAGATGTCTTAGGTCGGTCCCTTACTGAGACCTGGACGCTGAGAGATCGTCTACACCAGGAGGATATGGGAGCTTCACATTTGGCCAGGCGTACGAGGTATGATGGATGTTATTCTCACAAGGCTCTTTGACTCTTAGACTCACAAGGCTCATAGACTCTTTGACTCACAAGGCTCTTCCTTGGAAACACAAACCGAAACTGTGTCTATTTTCCGCTTGTTATAATTTGTAATAAAGTTGTTACATCTTGGCTGAACGTGTTTATGACGTATTAGAACGTTGTTACAACTTGCTATATTGGTTGTTATAACTGGTTAGGAAGTGTTAAAAAATCTTTCGAACGTTGTACCAACGTCGTAGTTTCGATGTGTGTTTGGTGGGATTAGACTCTTAGACTCACAAGGCTCTTAGACTCACAAGGCTCTTAAACTCACAAGGCTCTTAGACTCACAAGGCTCTTAGACTCACAAGGCTCTTAGACTCACAAGGCTCTTAGACTCACAAGGCTCTTAAACTCACAAGGCTCTTAGACTCACAAGGCTCTTAGACTCACAAGGCTCTTAGACTCACACTCTTGTGGCAGAGTCAGGGCAGCACGGTTTCCGTACTAAAAGAAAGGTATACAGTAGTCTTGGTGTATTCTTTTGTATTTGATTGAATTTGAACTGTCAGAAAGACAGTACTTATAGCTACTGTGAATTAAATGCACAAAATATGGACTTCATTCACCCAAAAAGTCCATATATTGTACTTTGGGAATTCTGAAGAGCATAAAAGCTGAAACAGACGAACAGTAAATCGATCTGTGGCCTAACCTAGGCTTAAACAAGCAACTGTAGGCCTAACATTTGTAAACTTAGGCTTAATTGAATAGCTTTTCTATAACATGCCTGGAAAAAAGTTAACCTTTTTCTTCAAAAGTTAAAAAAAAAAGTTATGTTGGTACTTTCTGGTGGTCCATCACTACGTGTTGGTACTTCCCTGTGGTCCATCACTACAGTATGATCTATCACGAGCATATTTAAGTATGTGTTGCATTTAAGAAATAAATAATGTGTGGGCGTGCTTGAATTTAACATATTAATCAAACTGTCGTATTAGTGACAGCTGGCAGCTCACTCATTCCGCTTCTATGTTGTGTAACTTTCTGGAAAAAATATACATGAATTATGTATTTATGCATTTTATACGTTATCGCATTTATATTTTAAATACAGTAATGCTGAAAAAAAATGGAATATCTTTTTGTTACTTGAAAATTGAAAGTTTTAAAATTGGATGATGCTACAGAGTTATATTTTGTAATGTATCAAATTCGTGTATCAAGTTTTCAACATTGCAAACTTAATGCAGCTAGACATCAAAGTTAGTGTATTTTTTTTAGGTGGGAATATATTGTAGAGTTAACTTCATCAGGAAGTTGTGAAGTGACGTTTGCAGCGGTCCAAGTAAGACCATTAATTCTGCTTCAGAGGCTTGGAAACACGTTCAGGAAAGGGCGAGTCTTAGGTGCCTGTCAAGGCAAGGAGACCACGAAAGAAAACGGTGTGCTGTCCGTATAGAAAACTGGAGCTGGTTTAAGTATGTTTATGGAGACAAGAAAGAAATACATCTTAAAGGTGTATAAGTCCCTTCGTCGTCGAACGTCGTCGTCCCTTCACCTTCTAGTGTGTGGTCCGGTCAACACATCTCAAAGGGATAGAGTAGCTTAGGCTATTTCTATCCCCCTCCCCCCCAACAGGAGCTTGTAACGATTTCTCAGCCGTGGAAATATTTTCAGGAACCGTTAAAAATGGCATCAATCGCCTAGTTCTTGCGACGAAAGGCGAATGGATGCAACTCAGTTCCTGCAGAGAAAACATTCCGGTTTAGTGCAAGAAAACGAGTTTCGGGCCCAAAAATGGCTTCGCTCCATTTTTTCTTTTGAACTTTTTTCCTCGAACCTCGTATGTTTTTATTTGTTTTAATCATGTTAAAATATCAAACAGTAGCCAGTGTCAAGAATGAAGAGTAAAGGATAATGTTAAAGTTCCTTTGACAGTGGTACTAGTACACTCCGGCCTCCCCCCCTCCCACGCCTTGCAAGCGGTTTGACCAGGGTTCGAGCCCTTGCTGGGAGGATTCACTGGGCACCAATTCTAATCTGTTCACCCAGTAGTAATTAGGGGACGCAGTTGTACCCCGGGGTGGTGTTCCAGGGGAAGACACCTAATAGGGTGAACCTTACCTTGTGGGAAGGTAATACGGCTGACCTTCGATAGGTACAGGCCGGTATCTTATTACCTTGATTACCTTGATTGTTCAAACACTCTTTTTTTTCCCGCTCCTTACCTCTTGCTGCTGCTTCTGTTCCTCCTGTTACATTTTCTTGTTCCCAATTCTCCCTCCGTCTCATTCGCACCCTTTTCGTTCTTCATTACCCTTATTTTTTAAAGTCTGTCTTTACATTCTTTCCCAGTTCTTTATCCCCCCTCCTCTCTTTCCTCTGGCACTGTTCCATTCGTTGCTTCCTTTCCTCGCTCACGTATTCTTCCCTTAAGGGAATGGGTAATTTGGGGTTTCCTTTCATACGTTATCTTCACCTTGAATAAATCTTGCTTTGGAAGCTGTCTCTAGCTTCAGTTTTATTCGTGATCTACAGCCTAAAAATGTCATTCGGCTTCCCATCACTTGTTCCCTTTCCCTATCACTTTTCCCCATCACCTCCCCACTCCACCCTACCACTCCTACCCATAACACACCCCAACACACATCACTCCCTCCCACCACCCATTACTCGTTCCCTATTCATCACTATTCATCCCTAGCATCAACCCCATAACAGCAGAACCAGCTTCCACCTGAACCTCTTCCCTATCACCCATCAGTTTGGGATCTTTTTTAATTATTTTACTTGAGCCTAGGGAGGGGGGGGGGAATACAAGGAGTAAGGAAACAGTCTGGTACAAAAGTTCCCCCCACAGTTAGTATCTACCAATCATCAACCCCATTCGAGCGTCGTGTCCGCGAGGAAGCGCTTTTTCCCTTGGGTGAAAGGTTGCAAATCGCGCTGATTCGCAAGAGGCTGTGTTGTTGCATTATTATTATTAACATCTTTATTGACAAAATTAATTACAATTTTGCCTAATCTGAGGATTTTGATAGGTCTTATTAAAGTGAGGATAATGCTAGTATTCACTGTCACGCAGGACAGAGGGTCATACATAAGACAATAGGTCTAAACTGTAGGCTGAAGCACATATATATCATTATTACAATCAATGTTTTGCATGCGATCACCACGTGCCTAGCAAGTTGGGCGGCCACCTGAGGCCTGACCCTGGTTGTGTTGTTGTTGTGGTTGTGGTTGTGGTTGTGACGCTGTGGTCGGAATTTTGATTCTCCCCATTTCCTAGATGATTCGAATTTGATACTCTATTTTGATTTTTATGTGGCAAGGAGGAGGGCTGTTTTTGTAAGAGGGATGAAGGCTGTTTTGTGGAAGGGAGGACGACTTGATGTTGTCCATATCCAACACTCCACTTTGAACCTAGGATATGAGGCCCGGATGAAGAAACGTTGAACAACCAATTGGGCCAACGGGGATCGAACGCAGACCTGCAAGAACGAGCTAGTCTCAACAGGTATATTAACTCCTCTAGAGATACTTCTACCTACACATCAGCATACATATTTGAACGGACAGCTCCTGCATGGTATCTCATCCTGAAGCATGATTAAGGGTGTTTAAACAGCTGCGTGAATATTTGATATATCGCCACCGGTGCCTTTGGTTAAGGTTTTGGATTCTATGTTATTTGCAGTTTAGCTAAAGCTTGGGAAGGTGTTGTAGGTCGAGGCTCAGTGAAGCATGAGTTTCATCTAACAATGGTGTAGTGTGGCTATTTAAGGACATAAGAATAAGGGCACATTCAGAAGATGTGTTGGCCCATGTGAGTAAGTTCCTATTTATATTTACACAAACTCTTTCAAATTACGTGTCTTGAAACCCAGTGTGTGTTTCTTTACTGATATTCAGATAACGACTTCTTAGTTTAGAATAAATTGTAAGAGTGTATGTTAGATTTTTTTAATAAATACAAATGTGAGAAAAAGGTTAAAGGTTCTTCGATTCCGTTTAAGCCCTTCTGCGGTTGACAGAATTACATCCATTTAGACTCTTCGGTAGAGCGACGGCCTCGCTTCTTGCAGGCTGGGGTTCGATCCCCCAGTGCTCCAAGTAAACCACCCGCTCACTCCCTCCCTTCTCATACTATTTCCCAAATCCTGGTCATACTGGTTTACTGATGTCCCCATTAATTACTTTCGTAAGACCTGCTCATATAAAGAGAGTCGTTTTGGAAAGACTGTTAAGCTGCTTGATAACCTTTGAGGTAAACCTTTACCTCAGCTTGGGGTACCAAGCTCAGCTTTACCTCAGCTTAGCTTTACCTCAGTACAGGCGTCTCCATTACTCATTAGTTCATCACTGAATCGCCTTGGGTCACCCCCGCGCCTTCAGAAATATCTGATCACTTTTTGCTGCCTTCGTAACATAAGACACATTAGTAGTGTTAAATAATATATTTTTCATCTTTTGCCGACTACTTACCAAATACTAGTGTATCTGAGGCAGGCAGCTACACCTCCATTCTACCGCAGTTTCCCTTACTCTCGTCATCAACCTGTTTTCTATATAGCACGTCGCATTTTGACGTATACGTTACCTAAGATCATACACTGATGTAGAGGAAAATAGTGCGGCTCGCGAAAGTGATATAATGTTCCGTTTTCTGTTCGGGGGTTCCTCTGTATGGTTAGGTTAGGGTACCTTAGTACGACAGTTTCTTGAAGATGGGAACGTTCGCGAGAACGTTCTGCGTTTTGACCCGCCCTGAACCCTTACGTGACGACGTTTCGACCCGCCCTGAACCCTGCCGTGACGACGTTTCGACCCGCCCTGAACCCTTACGTGACGACGTTTCGACCCGCCATGAACCCTTACGTGACGACGTTTCGACCCGCCATGAACCCTTACGTGACGACGTTTCGACCCGCCATGAACCCTGCCGTGACGACGTTTCGACCCGTCATGAAACCTGACGTGACGACGTTTCGACCCGTCATGAACCCTGCCGTGACGACGTTTCGACCCGTCATGAAACCTGACGTGACGACGTTTCGACCCGCCATGAACCCTTGCCTGACGACGTTTCGGTCCGTCCTGGACATGATGACAGTTGGCAGAGAATAAAACACAAGACCAACAGAGAACATAGACCTTTGACTACCAATACAAGGCGCTCGATAATGAAAACATCACACATCCAATAAAAGCGGTTTTATTGCAAACAGAATAACGATTAGACAACCAATAGAAATCAGCCTTTAATAAAATCACGGGGTCCAAGAAACGAATTGGAGCCAAGTTTTCTTCAGTGGCGTCTCAAAAATATCTTCGCGTACTTTGCCGGGGAAACTGTTTGAAATTGCTGAATATACATAAAGTTTAGTTGTACATGTCTATATTGGCAGACAAATTCTGCATATGTCAGATGAATAAATCATGCGTACATTTTTCAATTTCGGGCAAGCCTCAGGCTGTAGCCTCATTCTCCTACACTTTCCAGCTTTTTCCGAAAATATTTCCTTTCCTGAAGAACCAGGAATTTTCCAGCGTTTGGCGAGAGCATTCACACAAGTCTTCATCACCTTGTTGCTCAGGCGACCACATTGCGTGCACTGACACTTGCGTGCACTGACACACTCGGTTGTTTTCCTGGTGTGTGTATGCGAATATCTGCATGTGTGTGTTTGTATTATAATAGTTTTAGATTTTGTAAATGTTATATTCAAGTCTGCTTACCACAACATGCTGGTTGTAACAAACAGACTGAAATAACACACGTACAGTGCCAGTGCCATTAATAAACTGACGTACAATAACAAATTTAATCACAGGTTTCCTTAATTGGTCAGTTTGTTGCAAGTTTTGCTTCATGATATATATATATATATATATATATATATATATATATCCTAGGAGACCAAAATCCGGATTACCTCGCGCTTCGCCTTGATGGCATCACCATATACTCCTGGAAAATGGGCAAACAGTTGGTGTGGGACTACACATGTGTATCCACCCTGGCTGACACCTATGTACACTTCGGTGCTGATCAAGCAGGTGGGGCGGCCAACCACAGAGAAATAGCAAAATCAGCCAAATACAGGAGATTGGAAGGTCAGTACAGGGCAGTCTTTCTTGTAAACACACGTTGTTCAATATGACCGAAAGGGTAAGATTAATGATTTTAACATTAATCTCACTATTTCTTATGTTTGCCTTCACTGTCGAGGGTAGTTGAAAAATTAACTCTCCAAAGTTCATTTTCACACTTTATTTATAATCTGACGCCTAGAAGCGTTTTGCAAGACACTTCTTACTTTTTCAAAGACAATTTTTCATACTCTGTTTCATGCTTATATTCGTTTTTGGGTGAGGTGACAGGACACAAATCAGTAGGTAATGACAATTTTACAGTGTTAATTTTATTGGGTGAGGTGATAAAACAAGAATCAATGGGTACATTTCTTGTTTTACCTTCTTGTTTGTGTGTTAATTCGGGGTCTTGAAGTGTACATGATGTACGTGAGTGTACATCAGCGACATCAGCGAGTCCCCACACATCAAAAAAGTCAACACCAGCAATCAACAGCCATTTAACACATAATCACATTCTACCCACGTCAAGACCCCGAACCAAGCACATAAGTTGTGCTTGTCCATTCGCCCATTACCTTCCTCCCTAAATTCTCATCCCTTCACTGTCTCCCGCCTCGTGAAAGAGTCGCGTGACTGTGAAAAATAATTGGCAATTGCAATTCCTGTCGCTTGCTCTGTCTCGTTTTGAGTCGGATATGTGATCGGGTTCCCCTCAACGCGTCCTCTCTTCCGCCTCGCGGAAATGCGGACGAGTGCCACTGCCGTTTAAAATGAATTCTCAAACGGGGAGAAGTGCATTCTCTGTGTCTCTCAACGTGTTGCAATTTATTGTTGAAATTGCGGCTTCTGAAGAATGAAGAAGAGAGTGTAGGACATAGAGGAGAGATGGGGGTGTGGGGAGGTGGTGTACCATGTTTTTTTTTACCTGTGGGTAATTTCGAGAGTGTTTCTACTCTCGTGTCAGTATAAGTGGGATGAGCGCTCGTAACAGCTTTCGTTTGTAATAGGCAGAGAATAGTACCACAGCGGGGCACAGATACAGGGAGCTGTCAGGCAGGAAGAAGCCTGTAAGCTTCTTGACAGTCGAGAGGCGGGACCAAAGAGCAGAAGTTCAACCCCCCGCAAGCATAACTAGGTGAGTACGCTTTGGTTATGCTTATGTGATATATTTGGGTGTGGGGTGATGTGTGTGTGTGGGGGGGGGTATGGGTGTAGATATCAGTGCTTGCTCCTCAATAGTTGTTCCAAACATGTGTCCTCTCGCCTGTCAAGCCATTGCGTGGCCAAACACACCTGTTGTCTTGCCAGGCTGGTGACCGAGCTTGTCCGAGGCTCTCCCCCCCCCCCTGGCTCTATGACAAGACCATAACACTGGCAGCAACTATCAAGGTAGTGTCGACCCTGAAGCCATTACGCCTACGTTATTGGGCGTTATGGAACGGTAGTTTGATGCGTTATTGAGTTCTGTTGCGTCTTTATGATGCAAGTCTCTGCTTTATTGGGCATTAATGTGATTGTACATGTGCTTTATTGTTTACAGTTTTGGTGATGGGCGGAGATGGTGTTAAGGTTCTTTATTAACTTTGTTGGGCTTTGTTTATATGACTATTGAAGTTACTATAATTAGTTTTAATTGTTACACCTTTGTATTATGTGTTGTTTATAGCTTATAAATAATAAGTTAGTGTGTCAAGCAGCAGCATCAGTATAGTGTCTCTCTCTCTCTCTCTCTCTCTCTCTCTCTCTCTCTCTCTCTCTCTCTCTCTCTCTCTCTCTCTCTCTCTCTCTCTCTCTCTCTCTCTCTCTCTCTCTCTCTCCACACCCACACACTCACAAGCCTATTTCCTCCAATCATATCCTTCCCTCATTCTCTCCCTCCACGTTCTTATCTCCCTTCCCTCCCTCCTACCTCCTTCCTTCCATATTGAACGTCTATCCAGTTACAACATTAAATACGCCTTTGGTCCCCTGAAATCTAATTCCAGAGCTTCCATAGCGCCCCTGTTGTTGCTTTTATCACCAAGTGTACAGCTTGTGTGGCCGGGGTCTCGGAGCCCTGCTACTTTAATTAAGACTTGGGTGTCCCGCTGCCAGTCCCGGGTGATGGGTGTCTCATAGTCACTGTCCCGGGTGATGGGTGTCTCATAGTCACTGTCCCGGGTGGTGGGTGTCTCATAGTCACTGTCCCGGGTGATGGGTGTCTCATAGTCACTGTCCCGGGTGATGGGTGTCTCATAGTCACTGTCCCGGGTGATGGGTGTCTCATAGTCACTGTCCCGGGTGATGGGTGTCTCATAGTCACTGTCCCGGGTGATGGGTGTCTCATAGTCACTGTCCCGGGTGATGGGTGTCCCACAGTCACTGTCCCGGGTGATGGGTGTCTCATAGTCACTGTCCCGGGTGATGGGTGTCTCATAGTCACTGTCCCGGGTGGTGGGTGTCCCACAGTCACTGTCCCGGGTGATGGGTGTCTCATAGTCACTGTCCCGGGTGATGGGTGTCTCACAGTCACTGTCCCGGGTGATGGGTGTCTCATAGTCACTGTCCCGGGTGGTGGGTGTCTCATAGTCACTGTCCCGGGTGGTGGGTGTCTCATAGTCACTGTCCCGGGTGATGGGTGTCTCATAGTCACTGTCCCGGGTGGTGGGTGTCTCATAGTCACTGTCCCGGGTGGTGGGTGTCTCACAGTCACTGTCCCGGGTGGTGGGTGTCTCACAGTCACTGTCCCGGGTGGTGGGTGTCCCACAGTCACTGTCCCGGGTGGTGGGTGTCCCACAGTCACTGTCCCGGGTGGTGGGTGTCCCACAGTCACTGTCCCGGGGTCACGCGGTGGATAGCAAACACGTCTTAACGTGAGATAGAAACGAATAGGAAACTACCCTTAATATTTACGTCGTAACTGATAGTTTCAAATTCCACAATGACATTTTAAGACGTACCAGCAGGTAACCAGATAGGAGGATCAGATAGTATAAATAATAGTGATGTTATTGGGTAGTGTAATTGATGGTGATGTTCAAGAATGAGGTACAGGCGACGTGCGTGACTTGGTTGATGTTGTTGTATGCAAATGAGGGCATTGACTGGATCACGTAGGCGAGTCTCCTAAGGAGCAGAGAGCCCCGCCCAAGATGCGGTTTACCAGTGAAGGACGTCTACAAGGTTCGTGTTTGCTACTCTTGTTGTGTGAGATGGATTTGTTCTTAGGTTTTGACGTTCACGTGCTGTTGTGATCACGTGCTGTGGGGCTGACGCGCTCTAAGGCGTACGTGCTGGTACGTACTGGCAGTATCTTGTTCAACATTGTCTATATGTACACACACTCGGTGGTGTGGGCAGGTCTTGGACACACATTGCTATTAAGACTGTGGCCTGTAGCTAAGACAACTTGGATACCTCAAGCTTACTTTAGAGGTAAACAAGGCGAATATTGTCTATCCCCAAGCTTAGTACGTATTATGGTTTAGGCTAATTACGTGCTAAACTATATAATTTGTCCTGAACACTGAGATCCAGAGGGGTGAATAGCGCCCAGCCTGTTAGAGAGGAGTTATGAGGAGGTAAGGTAGTTAACATAAACCGTTGAGCCTTTATAACTATCACTTGGGAAGTCTATGATGAGGAGGAGGAGCTGGAATATGAGGTCGGAGGGAAAGAATGGTACCCAACCACGTGGATCATCGGGGATCGAACGCCGACCCTGCAGGAAGCGACATCGATACTCAAGTGTATGGTCGTCGTCTCTAAGAATAAAATATTTTGCTGTAGAGAATGTTGTGGTCCACCTCTTGAACTCATTCTGCTATAAAAGACTGTTGATATATATACATTAAGCTATTCACCTACCTTATCAAGACACCAACTTGCTTAGCTAAATGAATTGAGAGGTTCAGGTCCTGAGCCCATTATGTGTCTATGTAACCACTTCCACCACCGCCCACGGGATGGGTATGGGGTGCATAATAAATGAACTAAACTGAAAACTTTACTCCCTACAATCCCGCCTCCCAAGGTGTCGTGAGACGATGGTAACTTGTGGCTGAACTTCCCAGCCTTTAATGTGGTCTCTCTGGCCGTCCCCAACAGCTTCATCCCTTGTTCTTATGCCATTGAAAAACGAAACCTGCTTGAAGTTGTGTACCTTGTGGAGGGGACTCTTCCCTGACCCCTGCTCCCGCTGCCTCCGGAGGCAGGCAGGTGCACGGGGAAGGGCAAGGGAATGTTTCGTGGGGATAAAATGGGGTAGGGAGATGAAAAAGAAATAAGGATGGAGAGGGTTGATGTGAAAGTGGAGAGACAGACACAGGGCTTTCAAAGGCAACCTGTTTTATGAACCAATACATCACAGTTTTAAGCAAACTGTCAAAATTTGCGGGGTTTTAGTCAAAATTCAAACGCCGTGATAGAGATTGTATATGTGATCGTTCTCGGTCCTCTAGGTATAACTCATTAAACTGTTTAACTAGGTTATCAAAGACTGTAACTTGCTTAGCTAAAGAAATGTTGGGGGTTCGATTCCTAAAACATTGTGTGCCTCTGTAACCTTTCCACTACCACCCACGGGATGGGTACTGGGTCCATTACCACCAACAGGATGGGTACTGGGTCCACTACCACCCACAGGATGGGTACTGGGCCCACTAGCACCCACACGATGGGTACTGGGCTCACTAGAACCCACAAGATGGGTACTGGGTCCATTACCTCCCACAGGATGAGTTCTGGGTCCACTATCACCCACAGGATGAGTTCTGGGTCCACTATCACCCACAGGATGGGTACTGGGCCCACTACCACCCACAGGATGGGTACTGGGCCCACTACCACCCACAGGATGGGTACTGGGCCCACTACCGCCCACAGGATGGGTACTGGGCCCACTACCACCCACAGGTTGGGTACTGGGCCCACTACCACCCACAGGATGGGTACTGGGCCCACTACCACCCACAGGATGGGTACTGGGCCCACTACCACCCACAGGATGGGTACTGGGCCCACTACCACCCACAGGATGGGTACTGGGCCCACTACCACCCACAGGATGGGTACTGGGCCCACTACCACCCACAGGATGGGTACTGGGCCCACTACCACCCACAGGATGGGTACTGGGCCCACTACCACCCACAGGATGGGTAATGGGCCCACTACCACCCACAGGATGGATACTGGGTCCACTACCACCCACAGGATGGGTACTGGGCCCACTACCACCCACAGGATGGGTACTGGGCCCACTACCACACACAGGATGGGTACTGGGCCCACTACCACCCACAGGATGGGTACTGGGCCCACTACCACCCACAGGATGGGTACTGGGCCCACTACCACCCACAGGATGGGTACTGGGCCCACTACCACCCACAGGATGGGTACTGGGCCCACTACCACCCACAGGATGGGTACTCGGCCCACTACCACCCACAGGATGGGTACTGGGCCCACTACCACCCACAGGATGGGTATGGGGTGCATAATAAATTAAACTAAGCTAACCGCCCATCAGCCTCGATTGGTTAGATGGGCAGCTGAGCCTCGATCGTGTCTGGTTAGGGCATCAAATGCATTTTTTACAGACTGTCAAATGATGAGAAATTGTTGTTCAACTGAGCTGTGTTAGTTGACTGTTCTTAGTCTGTAGAGAACAATCATTACCTTGACCTCGCGTTCCTGTCTCCTCCAGTCAGTAGAGTGACTGGTTAGGTCTTCCATCTTTTGTTCATGAATGCCTCTAACTGTGATATTGGTATTCTGTTAGTGTGGGGTAAATTTGTCTTTCTTTCCCCAGCTAACTTCGTGCTAATATGAAACAGTTTGGGATTAGTTGTGATCACATGATTATCACAATCACATTATGTGATTAGCTGTTGTGACAGCTGACTTACACCTGGGAGTTAGTCAGCTGTCACGGGCTGCTTCCTGAGGGGTGGAGGCCTGGTCGAGGACCGGGCCGCGGGGACACTAAAACCCCGAAATCATCTCAAGATAACCTCAAGATAACATTTAGTCACTTCTCTGAACTCTAACCCAAAGTACTTTTTGGTCACTTTAATATAGGTATGGGACTCGAGCACGCCAAGCCTTCTTCGACCACTTTCATTCGTTTGGGCTCTGTACAGTACTGTAGTTAACCCATGACCATGGCTTCTCCCCATTTTTTTTGGGGGGGGTCCATACAAGGGATATACAAGAGTTGTTACAGTCTTGTACAGCCACTAGTACGCGTAGCGTTTCGGGCAGGTCCCTGGAATACGATCCCCGCCGCGAAGAATCGTTGTTACAACCAATTACACATTTTACTGTTGAGTTAAACAGAGGCTACAGTTAAGGATTTGTGCCCAGTAAATCCTCCCCGGCCAGGATACGAACCCATGACATAGTGCTCGCGGAACGCCAGGCGAGTGTCTTACCACTACACCACGGAGACTGAAATTCATTCCTCACCTTCATTCACTCCGTCCCCCCCCCCATCCCCTCATCATCTTCACCCATAATTCACTCCTGCCATACCCCTTCTCTTCATGTTCTCATTCCTCATAAACCTCCGCGTTATCCGCCCCTCTCTTCGTCTGCCATCTCCTCCCTTCTTTACAGCCCTCATCTCCTCTTCTCTTCCTCCCGTCTCTCTGCCCAAATCAGCAACTGGCAAACAGATAATTAGCTCATTTCACCTCCCCAACTCGAGATGAAGAGAGAGAGTGGAAGCAGCAAAACTCCCTTTCCGAGGGACTGCTTAATTTGGTTTTATTAATTCCTCCCTCCGTCCAGTCCTTTTCACTCGTCGATGCAATTCTGTAATTGTTATAATCCCCTTGGGCACCCAAATTTCCAAACACAATCAGGGAAGTTCCCCCACTCTCTCTCTCTCTCTCTCTCTCTCTATCTCTCTCTCTCTCTCTCTCTCTCTCTCTCTCTCTCTCTCTCTCTCTCTCTCTCTCTCTCTCTCTCTCTCTCTCTCTCTCTCTCTCTCTCTCTCTCTCTCTCTCTCTCTCTCTCTCTCCCCCCCCCCCCCCTGTGTTGGTCCTGGCCCAAGTGCGGTTTGGTTTATGTTTGTATTTGGAGGGTTTAACAGGTGGTTGATGGTTTAGAAGCGAGGTCTAATTGACGTGTAAACGGCCCTTACTGATGACTGCTGCACAGGCTGAGGGGCCCATGAACTGCTGTTTTGACTTATTTCTTGACAATGTTGCAAATTGCTTATACTTGTTTATTACTAGTCAAAATGGCCTGTACTTTTTTAACTATCATTTATTCCTATATATATATATATATGTATATATATATATATATATATATATATATATATATATATATATATATATATATATATATATATATATATATATATATATATGCGAACAAGCTTGAATGGTCCCCAAGCCCATATGCGACTGAAAACTCCTCCACACCCCAGAAGGATTCGAACCCAGATAGCCAGGAGCACTATGCACCTTGGCGTACCTGGTACCTTAACCACTAGACCACACGATTGCACAAAAAAATCTTGGTAGTGGGTAGACTATCCAAGATCCGACAGCGCTCGGTGGTCAACTTGGGCATAGATATTTCTATGAATAACCCGTAGAAATATCTACGTATTCACTTCACTTTTCAAGTGAGTAAAAGTATTCACTTTTCTAAGTATTCACTCTCATATTTATATCAAATCGAACTATGTCTGTTGTTAAATCATCCGAGGTCAACCTCCAGACTTCTGAAACCCTCATTACCGACTGGCTTTCAGAGCAATTCAACCTCCTCAGTTCATATGATATGCCCGAAATTCCTTTTTGAAGAAACGGGTCACCTCAGCCTTCAATACTTTGGCAGGCGAAGGAAAGAATCCTTAGAGCGAACTCGTTAACGCAAAAAAAAAGCAATTAATTCGTTCCTTGATCTTTGTCCCGAACTCGTAAATCAGTGTAGAAATTCGTATATAGGTCCCTCGATGAGAAATCGGAACTTGTAAATATATATATATATATATATATATATATATATATATATATATATATATATATATATATATATATATATATATATATATATATATATATATATATATATATATATATATATATATATATATTTGTGCTATAGCTTTCTCCTGGTAGATTGTTAAATCGCAACAGTAAACTCGTCCTGGGTTTCTTCAAGCAAAGTTGTAAGTCGGAAAAAATATATATATTAATCCAGTCTTTGGTTCTTTTCCCACCAGACGAATTGCAGGCAAGCACAGACACGCTCAGTCATGGGCGGGGGCAGCGTTCTTGTGTGTGTGTGTGTGTGTGTGTGTGTGTGTGTGTGTGTGTGTGTGTGTGTGTGTGTGTGTGTGTGTGTGTGTGTGTGTGCGTGTGCGCATGAGTTAATGCGTAGGTCAGTCTTGAAGGAGATTTGCGCCAAACTTCCAGTTCGGGAGATTTCTATATTGGGTGTATATGGTAAGAGTTGGCATAGAATAAAGAAGAATGACAACTTCAAAGGGTTTATTGATCAATGGGAGACAGCTCGCATTTATACCCTTATCTCTCTCTCTCTCTCTCTCTCTCTCTCTCTCTCTCTCTCTCTCTCTCTCTCTCTCTCTCTATATATATATATATATATATATATATATATATATATATATATATATATATATATATATATATATATATATCTATATATATATATATATATATATATATATATATATATACCCTCGTAGCGCTTCGGATATCATAATCTGTTCAATAAATGTCAATAAATAAGCCCTAATAATGTATGACAGATGCATAGGTTTCGTTTGGGGTTGCGTAAATGCTCGGTGAATCCCTGGCCCATGGATTGGATATGGATTGGTGGAGACCAGGATATGGTAGTGAGTTGAAGTGATTAGGGAGTCCAGTTTGATTAGTGTGTGGTGGAATGTGTGAGGGGGGGGGGTCGAAATTGATTAGTATGTACTGAAATGATTACGGATTGCAGTATGATTAGCATGATCTCATTGCTGAACATTACCCAGGAGTTGAAAGTATGATCGAAATGATGAATATATATCGTAAATTGATTGTATGACCGGAAGATTGGATATATCGTGGATATATCCAACATTTAATATATATATATAATAATATATTTAATATAATGTTGGATATATCCAACATTTATGGATATATCAGCATTTAATCAATGTGTGAAATAAAACGACAGTCGATATTTTGATCAAATAGCTGATTATATCGTTCAAGGATAGTTCAGATTATATGCTGAACTGAATCATTGCAAGTTATGAACGAATCGAGAATTAAAAATATGATGGAAATGATATATAGAATGCGAATTTAATAGTTTGAAGAAATGATACATAAAATGCGAATTGAGAGTATGACAGAAATGCCGAATAAAGTGTGAATTAATAGTATGTACGGAGATCCGGGCTAATTGGGGATTCGCAGCATAATCAGAATTCCGAAATAATTAGGACTTGTATTACGATTGGAACGCCAACCTCGTTCATATGTGTAACACTGGCAAAAATGTGGGTGTGTGTGTGTGTATGTTTACGTACACGTGTGTGTGTGTGTGTGTGTGTGTGTGTGTGTACGTGCTTGGCTGTGTCACCGTGGTTGAGATCTACCTCCTGGTCCACGCCTCGTAGCGTGTGTACGTCTAAGCAATGGCTATTGAAGCCTGCGTTACAGAGTGCAGTATGGATTAAAAAGGCGAGCGTTACTCTGTTACAATGGCACAATTGCCACTTGGGGTTGTTACCCCAACCCCAAGCTTCTTACCCCAAGTTTGTTACCCTATTAAGGAAATCGTTCCATATTTGTCAACTATGTGACTATGCGTATACAACCTGTCCTCCCACTTAATGCCTCGCATTTTTAACGTCGACCAACACGCAAAAAAATGACGTATTAGTAAAAACTAAAGTACCGTGATATTTCCGTTTTCTGTGCATCGGCTTCGATAGGTTTGGTGGGTTGCTTGGGTTCGTCCGTTTCTGGTTAGGCTAAACAGTTGTATTTTTAACGGAGTGGCAGATCACACGAATGGGCTGGTTGTTAATAACCAACAGTACTTGCTATAGTCTGTACAATGATGTCTTGTGTAATTAACAGTACACACAATGTAATTTCTGCCAGTTACATTATCGCACACATATAATTTAATTACCATCTGTTACATTATTACACAGCGTATGATAGAGGACATCAGAGTAAATTAGCCATGTCACATACCACCAGGAGGTATTTAATTTGGGGCGCAGTTAGCAATCAATCATCATTATATGAGCATGTGGCCATTATTGGCAAGCGAGCATCCTGGTGGTGCTGGAATTGGGTATATATATATATATATATATATATATATATATATATATATATATATATATATATATATATATATATAAAGTTGTGAGGGTACCACCTCTGGTGCAAGTGTAGGGACCCCATAGCCTCGGAGAAGAAAATAGAGAGTATTCAGAGAAGACCTTGTGGATTCTCACTAAACAATAAAATATGTTCTTCTGCTACATATATAATATCTATATGTCACAGTTTCACCTGGCTCTCTTCGACGGCAATCCCAACCTGTCCATGTTGGGCACGTACCCAGCAGCAATTATTGGGGAAAATTTGGTTAAGCTAGACCCCGAACATCTGGCCTCCAACTTGGAACAGAGGGAAAGACAGATATTCAGACAGACTGAGAAACATTTCAATTTATTGAGATATATAATAATATGAATGCTGGGGTGAGTATATCCCAGCAACTCTGCTGGAGCTCAGGTGGGCCCTGAAGACTTCCTCACCAACACCTGTTGTCCGTTACATCACTGTTGTACACAAATGTATTTGTTGTCAGGTTCTAGTTGCATGAGTGGCAACAGGGGTGGACTTGAGCGGTAACCGCTCTGGCCAACACAGATAACCAGACCTGATTCCCACTCAACACTATGGGCGTTGTTGTTGTTTTAGATTTAACCACTCAGAACGAAATGTCCATGTAGCACGGGCTATGGTGAGCCCGTTAACTATGTGCGGGTTTTTACACTTCATATATTTAGGTGGTTCTCTGAGGTGTACTGTTCCCCCCCTTGCTTACCTCATAACAAACAGCTCCCCCTTCCCCATGACCTTCTCTTCATCCCCCTTACCCTTTCCCCACAATCCACAACCCTTCACCTTTGATTACTCCCCCCCGCCCCCACCATCCGTACCCTCCCCCCCACACCCCCCTTCTCCAGAGCGCCAGTCTTAATGTATATTTTGTTTTCACTCAAGTTGGAATATGAATTCAGACTGAGAGCGTTTTTTGTGGGGGGTTTAAGGGGGAGGAGAGAGAGAGAGTGGGTTGGTTCTCGCTCTCGGAAATGAAACGTGGAATCGGAAACTTGTATGTGTACCCGGGTGACTAAATCATACCTCACTGCAAACGCAACGCGGATTTCAGCGCTCTTGCAAACTTCCGTTCGACTGCTGCTTGTGAAGTTTGTGGTCGAGTCATCTCGTGTAGGTTCGCTCATAATATTATTTCATGGCTTCCCAAAAGTGAATGTTGGATAGAAAGGTCTGAATAATAGCTGAGATTAAGCGGCAGTGATGGCATGGCGGCGGTGGGTCTAGCTCCGCCACTTTCAATTGGGATAAGCTTGTTACTTACACAATTTTGGTAGGGTGGTTGGATTGCAGGAAATGTGTTGTGGGTGTAGGGTGTGGTTGGTGGCCGGGTAGAGCCTTGTGCTGTATTAATATGGTTGATCATATATTTTATTCAATTGTTTAGGTAGAGTGCTTTATTTGCGTAAAAGTGACCCGGTCGGTGATTGCGTGTGTGTGAGTGTGTGTGTGACGTTGCGTGTGTGTGTGTGGGAGGTGTTGCCTGTATCCCCCGGGTGTATTGACGCAAGCACACTTGAGGGCAAGAGGGGGAGACGGTTCGCTAGTGGCGGGGATGCGTAAGTGATCCTATTCTGGTAATTCAGGTGTAAGGCTTCGGCTGGTGTGTGTGTGTGTGTGTGTGTGTGTGTGTGTGTGTGTGTGTGTGTGTGTGTGTGTGTGTGTGTGTAAGGGGGGATATACACTCAGCTGCTTTTGAAGGATTGTGCTTTTGGCTCCCAAGTTCCACCTTTTCACTGATACAACGACTCTTGATCCTTTAGTTTCTTAGGTTATTTCCTTTCCTTTTAAATATTTGTATGAAGTTGTATGAACCTTTAATACCTTTTCTACGATCTTGTTGTTAATTCCTTCCTGCTCGGGAGCCGGTCGGCCGAGCGGACAGCACGCTGGACTTGTGATCCTGTGGTCCCGGGTTCGATCCCAGGCGCCGGCGAGAAACAATGGGCAGAGTTTCTTTCACCCTATGCCCCTGTTACCTAGCAGTAAAATAGGTACCTGGGTGTTAGTCAGCTGTCACGGGCTGCTTCCTGGGGGTGGAGGCCTGGTCGAGGACCGGGCCGCGGGGACACTAAAGCCCCGAAATCATCTCAAGATAACCTCAAGATAGATGCTCTCACACTCAACGAGTGTTCACTTCCTTCCTGAGAGTCACTGGGGTCTGTAGCTTCCACTGGGAGCTTCTAATTCTGTTTTTAGTCTGAATATCTCAAGATTCCCCCTCACAAATCTTGTATATATCGGTAATGTCTTTCATTTTTATCAACTTCATTATGACGGGGAGTCTGCCCCTCCACAGAGCTCAGTCCTCTCATATCTGGAAAACAGCCTTGTGACAAGTCTCTTAACATTCTCTAGTTTTGTCTTGTGTTTATGTGAGGGTTTTTCTGAAGTCTCCTTTGTCCAAATCAGGAAATGTAGATGTTTATCTCTCAGAATGTTTGGTAATATGTTTATTGTTTGTGATGTGTGTCTATGTATGTATTAACACGATGTACTGAACGGGGTGAGAATAGCTTGAGCTGCCTCATCCCTTTGTGTGTATTTTACCTCAATAAACTTATTTCAATTTCAATTTGTCCAAGTTCATGAGGGCTGTCTTGACGTCTGTCAGTTCCGCTTTATGCTACTGGCGGCATTCTGTGTGTCTGTGTACATTTGTTGATGGGCTTGGTCTTACCTCTGCTCCTAGACTATTTCCCTCCTCTGACTATGGAAGGTAAATCCTCAATCATGGTTGAGAGTGTGGGTCCTACCTCTGGGCCTCTGGTTGCGAGGGGGAGATGAATCGGTAGGATAGTATTAAGAGGCATATCAAGAGGTAGTATAAGGAGGCTGCTCAAGTGGGGGGGTTGTTAGTAATCATCCTGGTGTGGTATGGGACGACAGAGAGACGGGAGGAGAGATGTAGGATCATTTGCATGTGTAATGGCACTGGCTCCACTCTCTCGCCTTAATGTAATATGGAGCAGTCTGTGTGTGTGTGTGTGTGTGTGTGTCTCTCTCTCTCTCTCTCTCTCTCTCTCTCTCTCTCTCTCTCTCTCTCTCTCTCTCTCTCTCTCTCTCTCTCTCTCTCTCTCTCTCTCTCTCTCTCTCTCTCTCTCTCTCTCTCTCTCTCTCTCCCTCCCCCCCCTCCCCCCTCCCCCCTGGTCTTCTGAGTTAGTGAGACACTCGACGCAGGTGTGTTATTAGTGAATAGTAACTTTACACTGCCTCGTTTAGCCAGTGTTGTCAGTCTTGACACTTCGTTAATGTTTACGCTAATGATTTTTGAGTCTTGTTTGTGTTACGACGTTTGATTTTTACCGCCCGGTGAGGCGTGACAAATTGTGACACTTAATGAGGTTTGTCACTGTGAGTGTGGCACTCTATGGTTTGTGGCACTGTGTGGCACCCTATGGTCTGTGGCACTGTGAGTGTGGCATCCTATGGTCTGTGGCACTGAGTGTGACACCCAATGGTCTGTGGCACTGTGAGTGTGGCATCCTATGGTCTGTGGCACTGTGAGTGTGGGACTCTATAGTCTGTGGCTCTGTGAGTGTGGCACTCTATAGTCTGTGGCACTGTGAGTGTGGCACTCTATAGTCTGTGGCACTGTGAGTGTGGCACTCTATAGTCTGTGGCACTGTGAGTGTGTGGCACCCTATGGTCTGTGGCACTATGAGTGTGGCACCCTATGGTATGTGGCACTATGAGTGTGGCACCCTATGGTCTGTGGCACTATGAGTGTGGCACCCTATGGTCTGTGGCACTATGAGTGTGGCACCCTATGGTCTGTGGCACTATGAGTGTGGCACCCTATGGTCTGTGGCACTGTGAGTGTGACACCCTATGGTCTGTGGCACTATGAGTGTGACACCCTATGGTCTGTGGCACTATGAGTGTGGCACCCTATGGTCTGTGGCACTATGAGTGTGACACCCTATGGTCTGTGGCACTATGAGTGTGGCACCCTATGGTCTGTGACACTATGAGTGTGGCACCCTATGGTCTGTGGCACTATGAGTGTGGCACCCTATGGTCTGTGGCACTGTGAGTGTGGCACCCTATAGTCTGGCATTCTGGGGACTGTGGCAGCTTGCAAGCCTACAAACGCAATAGGTCCTGCTCAGTGAATCTTTGATGGCATCCTTCAATTAGGTAGCATCGCCGAGGTCATCCTCTGCATAATTGTTGCTTTATATATATATATATATAGAAACGGTAACGAATTTAATGGCTTGTATGGGCTAAAACAACCTGTATTGGCAACCAATTAAATAAAATAACCTCTCCCGATAATCTGTGTCAGAGCGACGAAATTCCAACCAATAAACTACTGGTGAAATTATTGTGTCCAGTATATAGCTGGCCACAATATATCCCCCCTGGTCAGGGTATACCACCCGCTGGAATATACCTCCTCTCCTGAATATACCCAGATGGCCTGAATATAAACTGTCCGGGTTGAACAACTTGAGCCTGAATATACTCTTCTTGTCAGAGAATAAACCTTTCTAATAATATTCAGGCAAACTAGACAAGATTATATCCCTCACTAGAGTATACCTCTCGCCAGGGTAAACTGCATGTATATACCAGCTCTCTGGTACACGTGGATGATAGGGCACAAGATGGGGGATATACCCACACGATGGCCCGATATACCCAGATAAATCATTATCGTGATATATCAATGAACAAATCCTCAGGAGTAAGTTGTAGCCTTGCATAGATTAGGGCGTGCATCTGGGAACACCCATAGGTTCGAAGCCACATCACGGCTCCTGTGGATTTGTTCATGGAGGGGATATTAACAAGGTGTAGTGAGGGAACTGGTGGAGGTGTGTGATGTTCTGAGGTCAGAGTTGGAGGAACTTGGGCAGATGAAACAATATGTCTGACAGCAAGAGGAAACATAAGAGGACCCTTAGGAAGTCTTCGTCTTGGAGTGTTACGAAGGAAAGAAGACTTTAGGGCTTTCTATAGCTTTCGTGGAGACGATGGATATAAGTAGGAGCTGCTACGTATGGGTCAATAGGCCCTCTGCAGTTTTCTTCTTTCTTATGTTCTAGTGATCTATATAAATTGAATATGTTTAGAATTAGGAAAGACCTGGGTAAATAATGGTTTGGAAGGACAGTTGTTGATTTGTAGAACAAATTACCGGGTAACTATATATTGAAGTTGCCTCGTATTGAACAAAAGACCTTCTGCCGTTTCTTTAATTTTAATATTTTATATTTTTATGGGGATTTTGTTTACTAGTGATCGTCTCCTAAACCCGTTTTCTTCCGCTAATGACGAACTGTTTATCCTGCCAATTGCTAACCAACATAGTATAGTGGAACGCCATAATGAGATGTCTGGGAAGATGGGGTAGGCCCGAGTGTTTATCTAGTGAACGCTGGCCGTCTCCGTGATGAATGTTACAACTCCAAGCGCCCCCGAGACGTAATATTGTGTTACACTCGGAGGGTGTCTGTGTTGGCGGGATTACGGCCTCGGTGTTTGAAGGGGTGATGAGTTAAGATGAAGACGGTGTGTTGAGGTGGTGGTGTGTTGAGGTGGTGGTGGCGGCTCCAAGTTATAGTCAAGTGTGTTGGGGAGGGGGAGCTGCTCCACTGTCACCTCTTCCTGGACGCCCCGCCCGTATACTCAAGACCTGGGAATGCTATTATTGCTCATCAGCCCGATGGCAGCACAAGGAATATCTTATCACTCCTGAAAGGACGTTCTAGTCACATCGACTGTTTCCTGTTCACATCCTCACCGGATAAGCAATTTTGCCATCACCGCTGAATTGAGCTTTCCGTCACTACTGTCGGAAAGTTAGCGTACTCGCACAGCCATTACGATGGCCGTGCGAGTACGGTAACGGTACTTTACGTCAGTAACGGAACATTATGAGTGTCACACATTGTTGAACAAGGCCGTTGTATCCCTTAATTATGTTAATTGAACTGTGTTAACTCCAGAACGGTAGTTTCATCTCTGGAACACAACTCTTTAAATACTATAACTTATCCAAACGTGGGTGAGAGTCTACAGCAATTAGTATAATAAATTGTCCTTTAACCCAATATCTTCGATACTAAGTACTTGGCTTCAAATTAAGGCGTCATCTGGGTTAGGCCAGGTGCACGATAACAGCAGCTGTGTTCGATATCTTCACTAATACCACCAGATATTACGGTCATACCATTGAAAGCCCTTGATAGCGTAGATATAACACACACATTCTCTCCCTTACGCCTTGCCAGCCATTTAGTCTGGTCTCGAGTCCTGGTCAGGAAGGATATACTGGCATCTTGCTCCTGCAGGGTCGGCGTTCAATCCCCGATGGTCCACGTGGTTTCCCACCGTTTATTCACTCCGTGCTCATGTCCCAGCTCTTAGTCTGCTCTCGTATCCCTCCCAAGTACTGTATATAGTCATCCAGCATAACGCTCTCAAGTCAAACCTGGCGCCTCGGGCCGGGCTTGGGGAGTAGAAGAACTCCCAAAACCCCATCAACCAGGTACAATTAGGGTACAGGTACCCACCTCTTTCACCCGAGATGTAATCCCCACCTGGTATATTATATTGTTGTACTGCTCCCTCCCTCCCTTGTACTGTTTATTTTTTTACGGGCTCACCATAGCCCGTGCTACATGGAATTTTAGATTAGCTAAATCTAAATCAACAGTAGCTCCCCCCCCTCCCTCCCTCCCTTGTCAGTCGTACAATACGCGTTTTCGCACTTCTTTCCCTGAGATTTGACTGTGTGGTACTTGCTCCTGACAGCTGTATAATAAGCTCGTCCTCCTAAAGTTGCCCATCGTCAAGAAAACTGTCAATTGATAGTGTCCTTATCCTAATCTACCAGAGGACCCAAAACAGAAAACGGTACAGTACCTCATTTTCACGAGCCGCTTCCATTTTCTAGTACGAAAATTTTGTGGCTTTATGTAACGCATACGAGTGAAATGCGACGTTCTTTGTAAGAGGACAGGTTGGTGTAATACGTCAGTTTCCCCCCTCCTTGAAGATGTGTTAACGCGGCACGTTTTCTCTTGCGAGGAAGCACCAAGCACTACTCGCCCGCGAAATGCTTCAGCGTTGTACTTCACTTGTCAGACGCACGATTAGCTGCCAGTCCAGTCCCTTGTGGATTGGACTGTACAACATGATGCTGCCATGCGTACTGTGATAACGTGTTAGAGCATCATGTTCCCAGGCGTACAGCGCATCGGTCTTCCTCCACACTGTGATAGCATCTTAGAGCACCATCTTGTACAGGCTCTTCCCGTCTCACAGCCTCTTGATGCCCTCAATAAAGCCACCAAATTCATGCATACCAAATGCCGGTTCCGTGACACTATTTGGATAATTAATTTGTTTGTGTGGACCTGACATGGGCGAAATGCTGTGTATAAAGTGCGCCAGGAGATGTTAGCTCCGGTTGTGTAGTGGCGAGCCCGGGTAGTAACTTGGGTGTGGCTGTGTGCTTGGGTGTCGGCGAGTGTAATGTGCTGTTGGTGTCTCGTGTGTGTGTGTGAGTGGTGCTTGTCTGTGCTGGTTGGCGGGCTTAATGTGTCGGGTGTCGTGGAGTACTCTGTGTGGGTGTTGGTGGTTGTCGTGGGGTGTCGGAGGAGGAGGAGGTGTACATGTTGTGTGTGTGTGTGTGTGTGGTGGTCGTGTGAGTGTAGATGTGTGTACTGGTGCAGTTGAGTGATGGCTGGTGATAAAGCTGCGCGCGCTTGTCATTTAGGTGTAAACTATGCTTGGATTGTTTTATTATCGTTGTCCTGTGCTGCGCTGTGTCTATATGCGCTGAGCTGTGCTGCGCTGTGCTGCGCTGTGTCTATATGCGCTGCGCTGCGCTGTGTCTATATGCGCTGCGCTATTCTGCGCTGTTTCCATATTAAACCTGCCGTCATAACACTGCATCTACTGCACATCTGGCTCAGCGAGTCTACATCTTCAGCACATCTGCCTCAGATATGCACTAAATATATTTTTTAAGTGCAGTTTCCACTAAATATCCAGTTTCCAGTTACTGGAAAATGTAAACTTGAGAGCCATCTCGAATGTCAATTTTCGTCAATACAATTGGACCAGTGTAAAACTGTCCTTCACAACTACTAAGCCAACTCACACACAGTGGAAAGGGAAAGTGGCCACGATGCAGCCTCCACAGCTGAGGATCGAACCAACGTCTAACTTCTTGTCTAAAGCGGGAATCTCAACCACAACACTTTGGCTGAATCGTGTATGTGTGTGTGTGTGTGTGTGTGTGTGTGTGTGTGTGTGTGTGTGTGTGTGTGTGTGTGTGTGTGTGTGTGTGTGTGTGTGTGTGGGTGTGTGTGGGTGTGTGTGTGTGTGGTGTGTGTGTGGTGTG
>NC_091164.1:2405046-2407546 GCF_040958095.1 Procambarus clarkii
TGTTACGGTGTGAATGAACTTTTTATATGATCGAAAAGGCAACTTTAATGCCTATAATCTATTTCATTGAAGAATTAATAGCTGGTATGAGAAAGAGAGAATTAGTTATATTGAAAAATTCGTAATTCCGATGAAGCCGTTTTCGATATTTTGTTTTGATACGTGTTCAGTAACGATCACTGGTTGATAAATACTATGAAAAATATATGTATGATAATAATGTCACTTAGGTATCCCAAACCCTAACATTTTCCTTAATAACAATTCAAAGTGCATGGGAAATAGGCTTACAGGTTCCAGAAGATGAGAGGAAATGTCAGCACTGTAAAGAGATGCCCCACACACCACTGGAACATTATCTAACACAATGCACAGTAACAACCACAACAGACCATTGGAACATTATCTAACACAGTGCACAGTTACAACCACAACAAACCATTGGAACATTATCCAACACAGTGCACAGTTACAATCACAACAGACCATTGGAACATTATCTAACACAGTGCACAGTTACAACCACAACAGACCATTGGAACATTATCTAACACAGTGCACAGTTACAACCACAGCAGACCACTGGAACATTATCTAACACAGTGCACAGTTACAACCACAGCAGACCACTGGAACATTATCTAACACAGTGCACAGTTACAACCACAACAGACCACTGGAACATTATCTAACACAGTGCACAGTTACTAATCCAATAAGATTTTAACTTAGATTCAACAGAGCAGAAGTTGTTAAACACATGGGGACATTTTCTTACTGAAGCGACCATACGAGTCATAAATACTCATACTCCGCCCAAGTAAAACAGAAACAAGCAACACTTAGTGGGCCAGCCAGAGGCTTAGGGCCCGCGCGGTAAATTCCTAGCAACCAAAAAAAAAAAAAAATCCTATAAAAAAGACAAAATTTTCAGGCTTTTCCTGTAGGAAGGGAAATGCTGTGAGGTTAATCCTGTCCTGCGAGCATCTCCCGCTTCCCTTCTTCCTTACTCCTGTCTTGATCAACATTTTAATCACGGGGAAAATTAATGCCCAATGGAAGCCATCAAAAGACTTTTTTAGCTAAGTTAGTGACTGACTTTCCTGTGTTTCACTGCTAGTTAGTACCTGTTGTGGGGCCCCTCACTGCTAGTTAGTGCCTGTTGTGGGGTCCCTCACTGCTAGTTAGTGCCTGTTGTGGGGCCCCTCACTGCTAGTTAGTGCCTGTTGTGGGGCCCCTCACTGCTAGTTAGTGCCTGTTGTGGGGCCCCTCACTGCTAGTTAGTGCCTGTTGTGGGGCCCCTCACTGCTAGTTAGTGCCTGTTGTGGGGCCCCTCACTGCTAGTTAGTGCCTGTTGTGGGGCCCCTCACTGCTAGTTAGTGCCTGTTGTGGGGCCCCTCACTGCTAGTTAGTGCCTGTTGTGGGGCCCCCACTGCTAGTTAGTGCCTGTTGTGGGGCCCTCACTGCTAGTTAGTACCTGTTGTGGGGCCCTCACTGCTAGTTAGTGCCTGTTGTGGGGGTCCCTCACTGCTAGTTAGTGCCTGTTGTGTGGGGCCCTTACTGCTAGTTAGTGCCTGTTGTGGGGGCCCCTCACTGCTAGTTAGTGCCTGTTGTGGGGGCCCCTCACTGCTAGTTAGTGCCTGTTGTGTGGGGCCCTCACTGCTAGTTAGTGCCTGTTGTGGGGGCCCCTCACTGCTAGTTAGTGCCTGTTGTGGGGGCCCCTCACTGCTAGTTAGTTTTTTCGTTTCCATTTAACAACTTAACACAGTGAAGAAGTATTGCTTTCGTGTATGCAATTGATGTTGGTATTTTAATGGAAATACAAAGTTCGAGTGTTTGTACACATGAAGCGATTGGTTTTGGAACTGTGTGGGCTTCTGCTGGTGTGTGTGTGTGTGTTTGTGGTCGTGTTTGTGGGGCTGGGAGTGTGTGTGGTCGTGTTTGTGGGTCTGTGTGTGTGTGTGTGTGTGGTCGTGTTGGTTGGTCTGTGAGCGTGTATAGTCGTGTTTGTTGGTCTGTGAGTGTTTGTGTGGTCGTGTTTGTTGGTTTGTGTGTGTTTGTTGGTTTGTTGGTCTGGGAGTGTGTGTGGTCGTGTTTGTTCGTCTGTGAGTGTTTGTGGTCGTGTTTGTTGGTTTGTGTGTGTTTGTTGGTTTGTTGGTCTGGGAGTGTGTGTGGTCGTGTTTGTTGGTCTGTGAGTGTTTGTGTGGTCGTGTTTGTTGGTTTGTGTGTGTTTGTTGGTTTGTTGGTCTGGGAGTGTGTGTGGTCGTGTTTGTTCGTCTGTGAGTGTTTGTGGTCGTGTTGGTTGGTCTGTGAGTGTTTGTGGTCGTGTTTGTTGGTTTGTGTGTGTGTGTGTGTGTGGTCGTGTTTGTTGGTTTGTGTGTGTGTGTGTGGTCGTGTTTGTGGGTCTGTGAGTGTTTGTGGTCGTGTTTGTTGGTTTGTGTGTGTGTGTGGTCGTGTTTGTGGGTCTGTGAGTGTTTGTGGTCGTGTTTGTGGGTCTGTG
>NC_091164.1:2409297-2419297 GCF_040958095.1 Procambarus clarkii
ACACCACACACACACACACACACCACACACACACACACACACACACACACACACACACACACACACACACACACGCGCGCACACACACACACACACACACACACACACACACACACACACACACACACACACACACACACACACACACACACCACACACACACACACACACGCGCGCACACTCACACACACACACACACACACACACACACACACACACACACACACACACACACACACACACACACACACACACACACACACACACACGCGCGCGCACACACACCACACACACACACACACACACACACACACACACACACACACACACATGGTATTGGTCACCCTTTTTGGTGTCTTACAACACTGCCTCTCGCGAGGGAACTCCCAGCACCCAGCCAATCGTACTGGCTATAGTCGATATAACCACATATATATTTCACTACCTCTTTCTTTTTTAACATGAACTGTAAAGCAGAAAATCACTGACGTCACAAGGAAGCCTCGAGTCTCAGTTGTGTCCCAGTTAAACCACGATGTCGTTGGCCTTCGGTGCTTTGTTATGTGTTTATGACGGCTGAAGGCACTTTGTGAGGTATACACGCAGCGGCTTGTCGCGGAAGCCCAACCGGTCGAGGAGAAACCTGCCAGGTTGAATGTTGTGACTCTGTATTTCAATTTTCTGGGTTATTGATTCCAGATCGAAGGTTCTTCCTCACATACTGTGAGTGGGTACGTGTGTGGGTTTGGCGGGTGCATGGAATGGACTTTGGGTTTATGAGGACGGGCTGGCTTGGGTGTACCAAGTGTGGGGGTTAGAATCCTCTTCATGGCTCTTACTGATTTTCTCATATATATTATATATTCAGGTTTGTATATATATGTATGTATATACACAATTATATATATGCAGGTATGTATACTGTATACTTGTATGTATATACAAGTTTCAAGGGGCAAGCGTGTTACAGGCAGTGTTTTTGCAGACATAAGCAACAAGTCTAATCGTACGACAGTTTCTGAAACTTTATGAATCGCAATTTTGACGCAGTTGACCGTAACTTCAACAATTTTTTTTTTAACGCTGAAATACTGAAGCACTTCTGACTGAGCGTTGACCTCGGTAGACAGCCCGTCCTCATAAACAAAGACCCAAAATCTATTCCATGCACCCGCCAAACCCGCTGTTTATGATTGAAAAACGGTTTACACACGACTCACAACTGCTGACGTTCGAACACTTCCGGAACAAGTGCTTCACTGACGACTTTTGTTCGAACCACAACGCTGTAAATGCTTCACCCACGTACTACAAATAATCGCCAACAGAACCTAAACACCTAACCTAACCTATGCCTAAATATGAAAAGCACGTTAAAATGATGAATGCGTCTTTGGGGTCGACCGCTGGATGGAATGGACGTGGTCTGAGGACGGGTTGGTAGATAAGGTCGAACGCCCAAGTACACAACCCGTCCTCTGACAAAGTCCATTCTATCCAGCGGTCGACCCCAAAACGTATTCATCATTTTAACATGCTGTTCATTCAAAATAGGAATTTTCTCAAATATAAATTAATATTGTTATATATTAACATACAGTTTATATTTAGGCATAGGTTAGGTTAGGTGTTTAGGTTCTGTTGGCGATTATTTGTATTTGTAGTACGTGGGTGAAGCATTTACAGCGGCGGTACCTTTTAGCCCAGCCAGGAACGTAAGAACCGGAACTACCCACCCAACGTAGCGAGTCCGATGCATAGAAAACGTGAATATTCGTGAGCCATTACTTTTTTAAATATGTTGGATTTGTTACGTTGATTACGACAACGTAAATAACGCGACCTATTAGATGAGAAGACGGGTGGAGCTGTGAAGCTTCTACTCATGTCGCGTACTTCTAATTCTAGGAATTGTGTAATCTTATTAAAATGAATTTTTAATTGAAAATCTTTATTAAAATATACAAATCATATTATAAATGACCTTTAGAACACAACATCTTTCATCATTCGTCGTATCTGAAAACACGCACGTAATTGGTGGGTTACCTTGCAATGATTTCAGGGCTCAACGTCCCTGCGGCCCGGTCCTCGACCAGACCAGACCTCCTCGACCAGGTGTCATAGATATGGTCAAAACGTATTGAGGATTTCCATTCAAGGAGCGACACCAGTCAGAATAATGTCACTGTTGTCACCATCAATCACCGAGTTGTCTGAATGGATAAGGACCCGAGGAGGAGGTAGTAGAGGAGGAGGAGGAAGAGGTAGTAGAGGAGGAGGAGGAAGAGGTAATAGAGGAGGAAGTGAAGGAAGAGGTAGTAGAGGAGGAGGAGGAAGAGGTAATAGAGGAGGAAGAGGTAGTAGAGGAGGAAGTGAAGGAAGAGGTAGTAGAGGAGGAAGTGGAGGAAGAGGTAGTAGAGGAGGAAGTGGAGGAAGAGGTAGTAGAGGAGGAGGAGGAAGAGGTAATAGAGGAGGAAGTGGAGGAAGAGGTAGTAGAGGAGGAGGAAGAGGTAGTAGAGGAGGAGGAGGAGTGTAGCATCAGGTGTAAGGAAGGCGAGCAAGGGGATTTAGGGGCATTACTCCCGCCTCAGGGGCCTTAAAACGTCCCTCTTACGTGTCCCTGGGATTATAAGCCTAGCAAATAAAAGAAAATGCTGAGTGAGAGAAATGCAGAGACCAACAAATGTGGAGTTACTGGTATCTTTTCCACCGCGTGGAATAGATGTTTTTTGTCTTCCCAGCTGCAAGATGTTATCGCGAAGTTGGGTACTTGCCTAGTTGTTCTTGTGGGGGTTGAGCTCTGGCTCTTTGGTCCCGCCTCTCAACTGTCTATCAACAGGTGTACAGATTCCTGAGCCTACTGGGCTCTATCATATCTACATTTGAAACTGTGTATGGAGTCAGCCTCCACCACATCACTGCCTAATGCATTCCATCTGTTAACTACTCTGACACTGAAAAAGTTCTTTCTGACGTCTTTGTGGCTCATTTGGGTACTCAGTCTCCACCTGTGTCCCCTTGTTCGCTTACCACCCGTCTTAAACAGTTTCCTTATTACTTAGTTTCCTTAAACTTATTTCCTTATCCTTATCTACCCCTGCCAATTTCTCTGAGCACTTTGTAGGTAGTGATCATGTCTCCCTTAACTCTTCTGTCTTCCAGTGTCGTGAGATGCATTTCAGGCAGCCTTTCCTCGTAACTCATGCCTCTTAGTTCTGGGGGTCTGGGGCAAACACACACTCTCTCTCTTTCTCACACACACACACACACACACACACACACACACACACACACACACACACACACACACACTGTGTGTGTGTGTGTGTGATTAGTTATATTAATTTTGAAATATATAAATAAACACACTCACAATCACGCACTCAAGCACGCACGCACACACGCACGCACTCACGCACGCAACACCAGATATTGAAATGAGCGGTAAAGTTCCTAAGTGCTGCCTGGGGCCATTTTGGAAGGCATAGTAAGCAGAACTGAGAGAATGTTACACCGTCACTTATCATAACGATCTCTGACCTGTTTCCTCTCCTCCTGTTCCATTTATTTTCATTCTTGCTATATTCCTACTTTTATATTTTCTCTCTACTTTTTATCCTTTTCTTTCGTCCTCCCCTCTTTCACCTTCCCTCTCACTCCCTTCTCTTTTTTACTCCTCTCCCCTTTTCTTTCTCCTATTTTTCTCCCATTATCTCCTTTTCTTAATTTTCATCATAAAACGCACTTTGGGCGCTCCAAGACTCCCACTATTAGGTGGGGCCATTGGGCTAGGGGTGGACCATTTGGCCCAGATGCGGGCCAAACTCTCCAGGATGGACCACTATCTCGCGGTGGACCAGAATTCACGGGATGGGGCCGTAATAACCCGCTATTACATACACTATCCGGCACAAGTCACTTCATCCGCTCACCAGGCTTTCTAGGCGGGGCCACACACACAGACACACACACACGGACTACTAAGGATGGTCCACATTCCCCCCGAGGTGGGCCTCAACCCCAGGGACGGGCCTCTACCCCCAGGGACGGGCCTCAACCCTCAGGGACGGGCCTCAACCCCCAGGGACGGGCCTCAACCCTCAGGGACGGGCCTCAACCCCCAGGGACGGGCCTCAACCCCCAGAAACTATCCTTACGCGGCTACACCGCAGTTCACTTACTACTGCCTCTGCTCCGTCTTCTCCACGAAAATGTTTAATATTTGTATTGGTAACCAATACATAGCTCAGCTGGGCGATGCGTGGCCCCTGGCCTGGGATTATGGCGGCATACAGCCGCTGGGATGGCTGGGGGAATCTGATACGACTGGGGGACGGGAGTTGGGGTACTTGGAAGATAGGTCTGGGGTACATGGGGTATATCGGAGGCAGTCTTAGACGGCAGGGAAAAATGCTTGGGTACTAAGAATGTCTTAGACATCAGAGGGTATCTGAGAGACGGGACATGGATGAAAGCGACTGAGATATTTAATTTTAAGTTTAGTAAGGCAAGATAACTAACTCTGGAACATGTCCACGGAAGATGCTGATAGCAGATATGAAACTTTGTTTATCTTCTCGGCTACAAGGAAATTCCTCTCATGTAACACTTCATAGCTCAAAGCCCTGTGTTGTTGGCTTCTGCTCATTCATCTCTTCTGCTCATCATATTTCTCTTCCTTCTATTCATCATATTCCAACTAATCCTGTTCTTTCTCCTCCCACAACACGGCACACCTCGCACACTGTCGGGGTCTCACTCCACACACACACTACTCGCATCTTAAATATTTCCTCAATGATTATTTTCTCGAGTTATCTTTGATGGGTTTGATAATGTAATTTGCATATTGCTCCTGGTAGTGAAAAGCCTCATCAAATTCACTTTTTAAAGACTTGTTTTATATGTGACACCCTTGAGCTATGGCGCCCTTCATATGTGGCACCCTTCATATGTGGCACCCTTCACCTGTGGCACCCTTCATATGTGGCACCCTTCATATGTGTCACCCTTCATATGTGGCACCCTTCACCTGTGGTACCCTTCATATGTGGCACCCTTCACCTGTGGCACCCTTCATATGTGGCACCCTTCACCTGTGGCACCCTTCATATGTGGCACCCTTCATATGTGTCACCCTTCATATGTGGCACCCTTCATATGTGGCACCCTTCACCTGTGGCACCGTTCACCTTTGGCACCCTTCACCTGTGGCACCCTTCACCTGTGGCACCCTTCACCTTTGGCACCCTTCACCTTTGGCACCCTTCACCTTTGGCACCCGAGATCATAATTGAAAGAAAAATATCGGCGCCAAAGTCCTTAAATGTTTAATTGATCTATAATTTGTTTATAGAATGAATTATAACTTAAATTGCATCTCGCAAATTTTTCAGCTGGTGTATTTTTAATATCAATGGTGAGATGGATATTAATGTGGGCCGCAGTGCGGGGAACGTTATCTTGTGTTGTTAATACCTCCTGATAATATAGTTCTACGCTCTGTGAACGCCAGGAACCTGTGATAAAATATTTAGGGCATGAAATGGGATCGAACCCGCGTACCTGGGGCCCGCGCACACTCACCACCGACTAGACCATGTTGGTCTTGGAAGCATCTCGACTAGTAGTACTAATATAATTATATAATAATTGTACCTGTGTTGTTCGTATGCGTCAATATGTCGTTATTACGACAAAATATATATCACTTGCCACTCCATGAGTAAATCAATATGTAGCATAAACAATTTCTGGATGTTCTTCCAATCTGTGCCTGCTAGCAGCTGGCACAACGGTTTTTTCTTGACCTGGGAGGTTGGGGAACAAATCTGTCTGATTCCTTGACGGAAATTTGTGCTGAAATTTAAATACCTCTCAAGTTACCTGTATTTACGTAGATTTATTTTTCCTGTTTATTGTTTAGTGAGTTAGCCAGCAGGTGAGTGAGTGATGAGTTACCTGTGAGACACCTGTGAGTGAGCTTTGGAAGGGCTTGCGTGTAACACCAATACAAAGGAGAAATCAATTTGTGTTCCTAGTTAACAAAGTAGTTGTGTGGTGGGTGAGCAGTGGTTTGGTACTGCGCCTACAGCGCCCCCTTCCTCTGCGGCCCTCACAGCTCAACCTGTGGACGCACGACGCACCAACCTCTGTAATTAAATCTCCACACAGCGTGAGTGAAAGATGCAGGTAAGTAATTAACCTGCTATCGTGGTACATTGCGGTTAGTCGTGAGAGAGGTGAGTGAGATAAAAAAGTGAGAGTGAGTGAGTGTGAGTTTTTATGAGTGTGTGGTCGACAGTTCCGTCTGGACTGGCGTAATTACCATACGCCCACAAAACTCCCCAGTGTCATCATAGTTCAAACATTTACCAAGAGCCCGACGAACAAACGAACACTCGAACGAACGAACGACACCACTCTTGACGAACAAGAGTGGTATCAGGAGATCGGGGGGGGACATTAACACGCCATCAAATACCTGTCGCTAACTCTTACACTCACCTCGCTCAACGTAAGAAATGGAGCCTTAAATGGCTCCAGGAGCGTAATGCCGTCATGACGCATTCCCCATTGTGTCTGCGCGAGGTCTCTGGAATCTCGCAGACTTGAGGACACACACAAAAACTTTCCCAATTATCGTGTTTCCAGAGGGTTTTTTTCTCTCCATTTTTTCTTTTCTTTATTCGTCATCAAAGTCTTCGCTTCCTGTGGGCGAGGTTCTGAAGGACTGCGGCCGTGAAAAGGTTTCTTTATTCATGACTTATATATCTTAGGTGAGGCGGCATGTGCTTGTTGGGTGAGAGGTGTTGAATGACTCTGAGGTGTGTGATTAAGATCACACACGCGATTGTCTATATATATATATATATATATATATATATATATATATATATATATATATATATATATATATATATATATATATATATATATATATATATATATATACACAAAGAGCACAAGAGTAATTTTTCAATAGTTTTTATTGTTTGCGTAGCATTACTTTGTGCGCAGTAACGAGGCTTTTGCACCAGGGGTGTATGTAAACAATGCTTTACTATATTACATGGTTGTATGAGGCTTATGAGAGTTGTCGTTCCAGTGGGAGTAGTCGTTTCAGGGGGAAGAGTCCTTCCAGGGGGTGACCCATTATAAATTGTCTTGAGATTTGAGTTGAACGTAGACCGGTAATTGGTGCTGAGGGTGGAGCCAGGCCTGATGAGTTGGCCCTGAGGTGTCTGCAGGGCTTCATTACTTGGGAGGAAGAGTGCCTTGATTAAATGAAGGCTTACTTATTGACACGCACACACACACACACACACACACACACACACACACACACACACACACACACACACACACACACACACACACACACACACACACACTCTCTCTCTCTCTCTCTCTCTCTCTCTCTCTCTCTCTCTCTCTCTCTCTCTCTCTCTCGCGTCCTTTTTTTCGGGAAAAGGGACTCTCAGCCTTCAGGGGTTCCAGGTAAATTAGGGAAGAGGACGCTGGACTGTAGGGGGTTCCAGGTAAACTCTACGGACAACGTTTGATTGTTTTCAAAATCGCTCATTTTTCAAAGATTTTCAGATAGTGTTTATAGATATTTGTTAAGAAAATCTTATGGGGAAAATTCAGGGGACAAAGTTCACTTTCATATTACCGAGAATAAACTGTACCGTCATAATTAGATATTTAGACTAAATTCTTTTAAGTAGAACAAATCCACAAGGGCCGTGACGAGGATTCGAACCTGCGTCCGGGAGCATCGCAGACACTGCCTTAATCGACTGAGCTACGACAGGGGTAGCTTTTGTTCATTTGATGCATCACGTTAGTGTGATCTCTGTGTGTCTTTTAAGTAGAATTCTTACTTAAAAACGAGTATGTCTATATAACTTAAATGTAGCATTATCCAGCTACATGAGACATTATCAATTACCTGGCCGGCGCCTCCCTCCCCTGCGCCACCTTACCTTACATTCCCCTCCCTCCCCACCTGTTCCTACCTTACCTCTCACCCGCATCCCTTCCCCACCCCCTGCCAGACCAGGTCTGAGGACGGGTTGGTATTCAAAACTTGATGTTAATTGCCTTTTTGTAATGGACACTCATCACCTGTTCCACCACACCCCCCACTCAGTGGGCTTGAGATTATGAGGATGATCGCCAACATTTCTTACCGGTATAGGTCTGATTTTTTGTGGGAAGGAGGAGGGTTTTGAGAAGTAGAATTGTTGAGAAGTCATTTAACATAAATTAGAATAGTGCGTGGGAGGGGGGTGGTTAATCTCTTTTTTAAAAGTACATAGTTTAAGATTGTTCTCTCATAAGTAGAGATGGGCCTTGTTCATTTCTCATAATAAGAATATTAGCAGTATTGGGTCAGCAAATAATAGTTCGTCGGCATTTTGTATTCCAGCGATATTTTGTAACTGTTTACGAGAATATTAGCAAGATGTAAACAATGATGATTAGCCACAGATCTTATGAGGTCAATGTACCATCTACGGGATGATTGTCATTGGCTCTAAATTCATTACCAACATAAATGTTAAGAGAGTTAAGTCACTCAAAAAGTTGTTTTTGTGATGGCTGTTGGTGAGATTTGCATCTTTGCCCTGGAATCCAAGATTCACATGTTTAAGTAAGAAGAAATATGGTGAGAATTGCTTTAAGTTATCAGAGGTTAAAAAGGCAGTGATAGGGAGATAAATGCTCGATAGGGAGATAAATGGGAGCCGGTCGGCCGAGCGGACAGTACGCTGGACTTGTGATCCTGTGGTCCTGGGTTCGATCCCAGGCGCCGGCGAGAAACAATGGGCAGAGTTTCTTTCACCCTATGCCCCTGTTACCTAGCAGTAAAATAGATACCTGGGTGTTAGTCAGCTGTCACGGGCTGCTTCCTAGGGGTGGAGGCCTGGTCGAGGACCGGGCCGCGGGGACACTAAAAAAAAAGCCCCGAAATCATCTCAAGATAACCCTGCAAGCACATGTAGCTGAACACAACTAGGTGAGTATACCAACACTCCACTCCTCCCTATCTAGTAAAAACGCGCTTTGAAAAGCCCAATTAGCAAGTGGACAGCGTTTTCCAGCAAGCACTCGATTCTCGTCCTCACTAATTGCCCTCCGTGGCCGCGTTCATGACAGGGGTTAATGGTCAGCCATATATCCAATAGTCTGACCTATGACCTTCCATTATCAGCGTCACTTGCCTAAACGACCCGCACCGACGAATTGTTAGTCATGATAACCTCTTTAGCTAGTAAGAAGGAAGGAAGGAATTATCAGAAGCGCCAAGCCATTATGACTATATAGCACTGGGAAGGGGTCAGGATAAGCATATGGGTAGCTAGTAAGAAATGCTTTCTTGTTAGCTGGTAACGCACTACTTGCTCCTCCAGACATCGGAGACCTTGTCACACAAGGCTAGCGTTACCAGTTACCCGATGCCATGCCATGCTGGCGTTGCCACTCTGGTAACGCCTCACTACTCTTGATAACGTGTTGACCAATATAGCAACGTGACCGCCTGTCAGGAATACACCGCGGGAGACTCCCTCGGGGCATCTGGTGCTGAACCTTCTTGAGTGGTTATCTTGAGATGATTTCGGGGCTTAGTGTCCCCGCGGCCCGGTCCTCGACCAGGTCTCCGCCCCCAGGAAGCAGCCCGTAGCAGCTGTCTAACTCCCAGATACCTATTTACTGCTTGGTAACGGGCATCAGAGTGAAAGAAACATTTTGCCCATTTGTCTTCGCCTCCATCGGGGATCGAACCCGGAACCTCGGGACTACGAATCCGAAGCGCTGTCCACCCAGCTGTCAGGCGCCCTTGTATTGTATACCTTCCATGTATTGTTTCACCCGATTGTTGACGAGTAGACGATGGCACTTGGAGGGCCTGGGGACTCGTTTGGTGCTCACAGGGGGAGGGGGCATGGGGACTTGTTTGACGCCCACAGGGGGCGCCTGGGGACTTGTT
>NC_091164.1:2424297-2469297 GCF_040958095.1 Procambarus clarkii
AGGGCAACAATTTGAGGAGGTGTTCTTGACAACCCCTTGTGTCCTGACAGTTGGTTCAATCACAGCATCAATAATTATAGTTATTTACTTAAATTATCCAATCTAAAATATTTGTTCTTTCACAGTCAAAGCAATTTCCCCTCTTCAGGAACTAATAGGATAATTGTTCATTCTCAGACGTGTACCCTACACCCAGTGACATCCTCCACTGACATCCTCCCACTGCCACAGTCATCCTACTGTTGTACTCCCACCGATATACTTCGACTGGCATACTCCTACCAACATACCCGCGCTGACATACTCCTATAGGGTGGGAAACGGTGTTTCTTTGAAGTGAAATGACTGCACAGTTGTGTGTGTGTGGCACTCTGTTGTCGTCACACTCCGGCGACGTTTTATTTCTTATTGAAGAATGAAAACAATAAAAATAGTCCTTGAAAGTTTTAGCTCGTCAATTATTCGGTAGCAGCAAATGGGGGAAAACCTTCTTCAAAATTTCTCAAAGTGAATTATGACTCGTTGCCATGTCTGGGCTTAGAGGTCACCGTGTCATATTCAGACTCGTCCAATCCATCGTTGGCTGAATGAGTAATTTAGATACTCGTCCCAGCGAGAGTATGTACTGGTGGACAATCCCTCTGTCAGACTCGCGTTAAGCTCGAGATTCCACTTAGGCAGTTAGGAACGAACAGTGTCCGTTAGCAACGTTAGCAACACTTTCCCCGTTAGTATCTGGGAGAATTGTGCTCTGAAGGCCTTGGTAACGTATCCCTACACTCTCCACTGTTATATGACAAACTGGTAATATATATATTCTATAGTAATTACACTGGGGTCATATATAATCACTGAAGACAAATCCATAGCGTATATTTTATATATATATATATATATATATATATATATATATATATATATATATATATATATATATATATATATATATATATATATATATATATATATATATATATATATATTCTATGTGTGTCTTGGGGTGACAGTCGTTGCAGCTCCTTGGTTGCATACTTGCAAGGTTCTGCGTGCAATAGTGAGCCTTTTTCCCAGTCCAACTGCACCCCGACGTCCTCGCTGAACACTGAACATTAACCATTCCTTCCTTCCTTCATTAGCCCCAGTAGTTACGTCACACCTTCTATCCGGATTAGATACGTTCCTGCAAGAAGTACCGGACCAACCGGGTTGTAGTGGATATATGGGCCGGCGGGCCGCTCCAAGCAACAGCCTGTTGGACCAAGCTCTCATAACACAAGCCTGGCCCCTAGAGCGGGATTGGGGAGTAGAAGAGCTCTCAGAACCATTGCTTCAAAACGATATATTCATGTAGAATATATATACAAATAGCAACCTCACAACATTGTAGAAAATAAAATATACGGTATGTAAAAAAATCACCAGACAACATCGTGGACAGTCGCATATATGTTATGTAAACAAAATAGAGAAAAACAGTTACTTTTCGACATTTCCCAAAGCTGTGAGGCCAAGGTGCATCCTCTTGTTGCAGGTCGTCACCCCTAAATCAACAACAATAACCTTAGGCCGAACACAATCGTTCTCCCCCCTCCCCCCCATCCCCAATCCCCTAACCTCCTTCTTCTTCTTCTTCGGGTGGCTCTTGCTTTCTAGTCCAGGTCTTCTGCAAGAAGTCACTGGAGCGATCTCCCGCCAAACGTAAGCGTCAGCCTGGGACATTACACCACTCGCCCACCGCCAGGCGCCTTAGATCTCTCGGTGTTCCAGGACGCTCGCTTGGTTTCCAGTGCCTTCTTGTTTTCCAGGTCGCTTGTTTCTTGCTCTTCACGTGGTTGGCTTCGTGGGGGGCTACGAGAAACTTTCTCCTTATTCTTTTTCCAGGCGTGTTTCTTGGGTGTAGAGTTCTGCTCTTTGATTTATGGTTGCCTTGGCTTTCGTGTTGCAGAATGCTCGTTTTCCGTGTTCCAAAATGTTCGTTGCGTCTGTTCCAGGACGATTGGTTCTTCTGTTCCATAAGGTTTCTCGTGTGTGCATTCAGCATGCTTGTATCTTTGTTTGAGAATCCTTGACTTTTGTGTTTAATATTCATTTACATTATTGTCAGACAATTTGTTTCTTGTGTGGATTGGATTTTATATTTGCTTCGTGTGTACCAAGTGTTGTTTCCTGGGTGGCAGGTCGCTTGTATTTTGTTTTGTTTTTCGTGCTCGCGTATGTGGTGGTTCAAGAACGTTTGTATATTGTGTTTTAGATGTGATTTGTGTTGACGGTGCTTGGGTCTCGTGTTGCAGAATGTCTTCCCTTTGAACTCCATTAGGCTCCTGTGGATCCTTCATCGATGCTGTCAGTTCCCTCTTGTACGTTCAGCTGATTAAGAGCCTGATCACTTGTACTATTAAATGTATATAGAGATTTTTCCCCCTGGGAGCCGGGCCGGGCCGGCCAAGCTGTAGTGGGTCGAGTCAACAGCCATCCCTCGTTTAACTACCAATTTATCGAGAAACCCAATACATATGTAGTGAGGGGGAGGGGTCTGGCTGGTACTGGGTCAGCGTTGGTGGGGTCTCTGGCCCTTCGGGGTAAAGGGTGCTTGGTTAAGGTGAGTGTATATCCCCAGTGTGCGTGCATGTGTACTCACCTGGATATGCTTGTAGGGTGAATTGTCAGCTCTCAAAAGTCTCACACACACCTTCCCCGTGTGTGTGTGTGTGTGTGTGTGTGTGTGTGTGTGTGTGTGTGTGTGTGTGTGTGTGTGTGTGTACACGTGTGCGCGTCAACCTCCAGCCTAGACCCTCCTCCCTCGTCGTTCCTCTTCCTCAATCACATCAATTCCCACTCACCTGGCCTATTCCCTCCGCCGACCCTACCCCTTTCTCCTCAATCAAGTTTTCTCTCCACTACTCCCCTTCCATCCCCCCCTCCCATCACTCTCCTCTCCCACCACTCTCCCCATCTCTATTGACCCCACTCCCGACCTGGGTACGTCGCTGCGTTACACACACTCTTGAACACATGCCTCTTCTCTCATTCTCTACCTCGCTCAAGTGGGAATTTTTGCTGATATAAAATTTGATGTTGAGTGGTTTTGAGTTGGTCTAAATCTGGTTTATTGGGTACTTGAGATGTAAATAATGTGCCTGACCCTCGGGTTTTCTCTCTCTCTCTCTCTCCCTCTCCCCCCCCCCTCTCTCTCTCTCTCTCTCTCTCTCTCTCTCTCTCTCTCTCTCTCTCTCTCTCTCTCTCTCTCTCTCTCTCTCTCTCTCTCTCTCTCTCTCTCTCTCTCTCTCTCTCTCCCCCCTCTCTCTCTCTCTCTCTCTCTCTCTCTCTCTCTCTCTCTCTCTCTCTCTCTCTCTCTCTCTCTCTCTCTCTCTCTCTCTCTCTCTCTCTCTCTCTCTCGCTCTCTCGCTCTCTCGCTCTCTCGCTCTCGGTCAGAAGGTGTGTTAGTGAAGGCAGGCAGGCTGAGAGGGGGCAGTGTTGGGCCGTCCTGACTTGGACGGTGCTGATCTCTTGTTAGTAGCGTCCGCGCTGACATATTTATATGACAAGGTCGGTGTCTCCTTTGTCTCTCTCTCTTTCTCCTCTCTCTTCTCTACTCTCTCCTCTCTCCTCTCCCCCTCTCTCCTCTCTCTCTCTCTCTCTCTCTCTCTCTCTCTCTCTCTCTCTCTCTCTCTCTCTCTCTCTCTCTCTCTCTCTCTCTCTCTCTCTCTCTCTCTCTCTCTCTCTCTCTCTTCTCCTTTTTCTCTCTCTCTCTCTCTCTCCATGGTGTTGTATGCTACATATATTGCTCGTTCTTATCCAAGAATTTTTTTTAATTTAGTTTATAAGTTATGTTGTAAAATAATGTTCGTGACTGTTGCCATACTGGGAATGGTAATGACATCTGAGAATTGTATGAAATTAGCCGTCATGAGCTCGTGGGAGTAATGCATAGGAGAATGAATCCTTCCCTCCCTCCCTCCTTATTCTTAGTGTCCTGGCTCTATTTAACCTTTTCCTCACTTCTTGATTATATCCTTTCCAGTCTCCTATCTTGTTTCCTTTACTCTCTACATATATAGGTACATATGTAGGGTTCTGAAATGAGGTTACATTTCAAGAATGGGTATTGTTCTTCAAAAATTGGGTCAAACGAGTTTTTTTCAGCTGGATCATTTTCAGTCTTATATTGATGCAGTGTTTGCAACAGCCGGGGCCGGGGGCTGTGACACAACTCTGCGGCTTGTGGCACCTGCGCTGCTCGGCCAGGTTTGGCTGCGCCTGACAAAGATGCTGCGAAAAAATGTAGAGAAATATTTGAAATTTGAATATAGTGCTGAAGATACTCTCATATTCAATCCTAGTAAATGTGCTGCCGTTTTTATGTCACTGAGTTCTTAATATCCAGGGTCAGGATTCATCAAGCCTTTACGTAGCCACTTACGAAACCTGTTCATCTTTAAACAATCATGGCGGCTTAGTTTTTATTTATTAAAGATTATGAGGACAGGTTGCTGAAGCACCACGAGGTTTTTCATAATAATAATAATCTTGGAGTGAGAAGTGTCTGAGCTTGTAAATTGCTAAATAATTGTAAACAAAGCCGGCGTGATTGTTGAAAGATGTACAGGCTTCGCAAATTAATGCGGAAATGAAGCATCCTGGCCCGGATTTTGAGCTAAAACTAGGTAGAGATTCCAATATTACATTCTGTTGAGCATTTGAATCATATTGTCTTCACTGGGCGGGTCTTCAGATTGAGACTTCAAAGGAAGGAAGTATGTCATACTAAGTAAATATGGTCATCCTGACACATGGATGTACTCGCCTAGTTGTACTTGCGGTGGTTGAGCTTTTGCTCTTAGGCCTCTCGACTGCCTTTCAACAGGTTCCAGAGCCTGATGGGATTTTATCATATCTACATTTGAAACTGTGGATGGAGTCTGCCTCCACCGCTGGAAACTGTGGATGGAGTCCGCCTCCACCGCTGGAAACTGTGGATGGAGTCTGCCTCCACCGCTGGAAACTGTGTATGGAGTCTGCCTCCACCGCTTGAAGCTGTGTATGGAGTCTGCCTCCACCGCTGGAAACTGTGGATGGAGTCTGCCTCCACCGCTGGAAACTGTGTATGGAGTCTGCCTCCACCGCTGGAAGCTGTGTATGGAGTCTGCCTCCACCGCTGGAAGCTGTGTATGGAGTCTTCCTCCACCACTGGAAACTGTGGATGGAGTCTGCCTCCAAAATTGGAAGCTGTGCATGGAGTCTGCCTCCACCACTTCCACCAGAGGGCCAACCCTAGCTAAGGTGGGTATGGAGGAAGTGTTCAAGACAAGTCCTGGGGTGACAGTCGTTGCAGCTCCTTGGTTGCATACTTGCAAGGTTCTGCGTGCAATAGTGAGCCTTTTATCCAGTCCAACTGCACCCCGACGTCCTCGCTGAACACTGAACATTAACCATTCCTTCCTTCCTTCATTAGCCCCAGTAGTTACGTCACACCTTCTATCCGGATTAGATACGTTCCTGCAAGAAGTACCGGACCAACCGGGTTGTAGTGGATATGTGGGCCGGCGGACCGCTCCAAGCAACAGCCTGTTGGACCAAGCTCTCATAACACAAGCCTGGCCCCTAGAGCGGGATTGGGGAGTAGAAGAGCTCCCAGAACCTACTTCAGGTATAATCTTGGTATACTTCAGGTATACTCCGGGTTTACTTCAGGACTTGTCGTTATCGTCGTCTTTATTCGCAGCAGCAGATGCAACATGTCATCGCATACTCAGATATCGTTGCAAGGTGGTGAGTGAAGGACCTCATGGAAGTAAGATTCACTCATTTGCTTGTATCATCGGCGAAACATGTTCATCTTTACTGACTCAAGGCGCCTTAGTTCCGAGCAAGGAAGTTGTCTATAACAATAACTTTGGAGCGTAAACTGCCTTACAGCGTTTCCAAGCTCGTAAACTGTTTAATTATTACAGACCTCCGCCATGTACATCTCGAGAAAAGATGTACAGGTTTCGTAAATGCTTGATGACTCTAGACCCAGTTCATGATAACTGGTCCGTAGCGGCGTATCTCCGTACGCAAGTGGTGTGCATTGTTGTTGATGTTGTTTTAGATTCCGCTAATTTGAACAAAATGTTGCAAGTAGCACGGGCTATGGTGAACCCGTAGTGGACTTACCTGGCACAGGAGCGGGGCAAATAGCACGCGCTATTGTGAGCCCGTAGTGGACTTATCTGGCACAGGAGCGGCAAGTAGCACGGGCTATGGTGAGCCCGTAGTGGACTAACCTGGCACCGGAGCAGCAAGTAGCACGGGCTATGGTGAGCCCGTAGTGGACTTACCTGGCACAGGAGCGGGGCAAATAGCACGGGCTATTGTGAGCCCGTAGTGGACTTATCTGGCACAGGAGCGGGGCAAGTAGCACGGGCTATGGTGAGCCCGTAGTGGACTAACCAGGCACCGGAGCAGCAAGTAGCACGGGCTATGGTGAGCCCGTAGTGGACTAACCAGGCACAGGAGCGGGGCTGTAACTTTGCGTGCATTATTCCTTCGCGGTTTAATTATACCATCGTAGCCGATGGTGAAGGGCAAAAAGCGCTATGTTTTCGTGGCCTTTTGGGCGAGGTGGCGCGGCGCTCTGGCTGTTTGCACTACCAACACGCGGGTTTGGTACGCCTGGTTAATCACATTGTTTAGTTTTTCTCTTTTCCGATTGATGCTTTACGAGCCGTTGTTGGGCTAGCGCCATTAGGTGTAGCGTGAAAGCTACTCTACCATAATAATATGGCGTTCGAATGGCATTAACAAAATTAATTTGGCGTTGGAATAGCTTAAGCAGTTATAATTTGGCGGTATAATGGCAAGCACCTCTACACTTTGGCGTAGAATTGCGTTCGCTGTTCGATTATTTACCTTGCGTTCGATTATTTACCCGGATATTGGTGTTGAGTCTTACCCAAATAAACAATTTTATTTGACGCTGCAAGCATATCTATGTGAGGACACAAGCGCAGGGAAGATGAACACGCAAGACGAGGAACACAAACTCGAGCATGTAAGCAGGATCATCTTGAACTTATCCTCCCCACAGCAACACATGTTCCCACCCGGGAAACCCTTTTCTCCCCCACTAATGAGGTGAGAAGGAACGACTCAAAGGCAAACTACTCACCCCCTCCTCCACCCTCCCCCCATCACTTCCTCGTGAACCAAGATCAACCATGCAAGGACAAAGCCTCCCCATTAGGGATGATCACTCTGTATGATGAGGTTATATCGCAAGAGTTGGGATATAACCTCACCAACTACAAAGGTGCTGGTGCCACAGATTATTATTATAATAATAACAATTCCTTATTATAATGAGCCACTTATCATTGTAATTAGGAATGTGATCGCCCTTAAGAGGTTATCAGGTAAACGGGAAAGATCAAAGGGGGTGGAGGAATGTCTTAGTTGATGTAACACTGGAGTAACTTAAAGTTAAGCAACCCTCAAGACTACATAATGGACATGGGAGCAGAAGATATGGTATTAATGGTCACATATAAAACACCCCCCCTCCTCCCCCCCTCCTCCCCCCCTTCCCCACTGAATAAAGGAAGGGCCTTGGAAGAGTAAGATGGAAACTTGCCTGAATACCATTGAAGAAGGCAGCCTTCATTTCAAGGTAAGCGAAAGCGAATCCCCCATTTCTTGACGGCTTTAATCGTAAACAAATTATTAAACGAGGAATCCCAGCAGTGGGATGAAACGTAGATAGAATGAATATATACAACAGAAATAATATTTATTTGGAAATTTATCTAAATCTAAAGCAACAAACATTTCTTTAGATGCATTAGGCAGCCAACCACGAGACGAGGAGCAGACGAGCCAACAACCAAACTTAAGACAAAGGTTGTTGAGGTGTAATTAGAACCCACAGGCAACAGTCGACCATTGTCTTATACTGTTTGAATATGATGGAGAGGAACTGGTCAAGGCACGTGGTGAGGAACACAAGACTAGTACAGATTTTTTTTTTTTTTTTGCAGGGATATTCCTGCGCGGGCCCTAAGCCTATGGCTGATCCACTAAGTGTTGCTTGTTTCTGTTTTACTTGGGCGGAGTATGAGTATGTTCAGGCTGCAGGAGGTCAGTGGCCTTCATACAGGTCGTCTCTTGTCACAGTGTCCCAGGAGGTATTGCAGCGATTGAGATGTTGAAATAAGTTGCAAGATTCCATCCCACGCAGGAAGGAAGCAGACGAGAAAAGCAGCGTTAACCATGGTTCAGCAGACCGCTGGGAAGGGGGAAACAGGAGCTCAAGGACATTGGAAAAGCAGAGAGCAGAGAATGGAGGTCAGCAGAAAGTTATTAGCATCACTATCTACAAAATACTCGGTGGAATAGACAAGATGAATAAGTACAGCCTTTTCTAAATGGTGGATAACAAGACGAATGGAATGGAAATATCAGGAGAAAGCGCCAAGTAATTACGACTATATAGCACTTGGAAGAGGTCACGATAAGCATTTGGAATAGGACGGGGGGGGGGCAAGTAATGATGCCCAACCACTTGGACAGTCGGGGGATTGAACGACAACCTACATGAAGCCAGACCGTCGCTCTACCGTCCACCCCAAGTGGTTGGACGATAACAAGACGAGCGAACATTGAATTGAAGAAAGAAAAACAAATGAGTAAGATAGCACTCGCATGAAGGTAAACAAAACACTCCAGTACAATGAAATAATCCACAGCTTCAAGTACAAACGCCATAGTGGAAAAGGGAGTCAAGTTATGGAAAACTAGCAAGTAACACTAATCAAGAGTGTTGGGGGAAGGGGCCAATAGACTAATAGAGAGAGAGAGAGAGAGAGATAGAAAGAGAGAGAGAGAGAGAGAGAGAGAGAGAGAGAGAGAGAGAGAGAGAGAGAGAGAGAGAGAGAGAGAGAGAGAGAGAGAGAGAGAGAGAGAGAGAGAGAGAGAGAGAGAGAGAGGGAGAGAGAGAGAGAGATCGGGGGGTGAAAAGCCAGCGCCAATCATAGCAAATTACAGTGCAGCAAGGTGGTGATTTGTGGTGCTGGGGGTGGAGAGGTGGGCGTGGAAGGGGCGAAGAGAAGAAAGTGAGCAGGTAGGGAAGATGGGGTGGATAAAAATGAACTGGGAGAAGGGATGGGAATGGAAGGGGTTTGGAATGGAAAGATGCTGGTGAGGTGTTGGAAAAGTGAATATTGTCGCCAGTAGCGGCTAGTTTATTGTGTACCCCATACTCATCCTGTGAGAGGTAGTTTATTGTGCACCCCATACTCATCCAGTGAGCGGTAGTTTATTGTGCACCCCATACTCCTTCTGTGAGCGGTAGTTTATTGTGCACCCCATACTCATCCTGTGAGCGGTAGTTTATTGTGCACCCCATACTCATCCTGTGAGCGGGGAGTGAAGAGCAGAGGAACGAAAAAGAATTCGTGTGAGGAGAGAACAGACAATGAGACGCATTATATCAACGTATGATGAGTGTACTACTCACTACTCCACTACCGTCCCGTGAGATGTGATGAGTAGGGAATGCCGCATCTGGTCAGCTACGATCGTAACACTCCAAGTTTTATAATGTCCTGCCATTTGGACTAGTCAGTACAACGGCCGAGTCGCTTCTTGCAGGGTCGGCGTTCGATCCCTAATGGTGTGGCTGGGCACTGTTCTTTCCCTCCGCCCTCATATCCCAGCTGCTTATCCTTACTTCCCTTCCATTTATACTACAGTCGTGATGACTTGAGCACTTTCTCCTTACAAGAACCTTATAAAGTTATCGTTGTGGTGTGTTGATATTAATACCCAGTCCTCAGCATCAGAAATTTACCCATAAATCATAAGGTCCGTTTTTTTTATAGATTCAACGAGCTTTTTTGAGAGTTGGTAAATATGATGGTAAGATCTGGGAGGCTCCGAGAGGGAGTTGGAACATTTTACGGTCTAAAACATTTGATTTCAGAGAACTCCCAGAACCCCATCAACCAGGTATCAACCAGAGATGTGTAAATATTGCCCCTCGTGCTTCGGAGTGTGCTGTCCGGTGTGTAGTTACCTGTCTCTGCCTGAAGGATCAAGGTCTTAGCTCTTGGACCCAGTCTCTCCATCCGTCCGTTGGCTAATGTTCCGATTCCCAAAGTAATTTCTCTGATCATATCTACTATATATTACAGACACATTCATTCCCGGGATGCAGTTCGTAGAAGCTGTCAGGTACGTATTTATTGCTAGGTGAACAGGTGCACTAGGATGAAAGAAAATCTGCTCATTTGTTTCCGCCTCCGTCGGGGATCGAACCCGGGACGGGCCCTTAGGCCCGGCGTGTGTACTCACCTAGTTGTGCTTGTGGGGGTTGACCTCTGGCTATTTGATCCTTACATCCTTGGTCCTTGGTTTGGGGGGTGTGTGTGTGTGTGTTTGTTTACTAGTTGTGTTTTTTTGCGGGGGTTGAGCTTTGCTCTTTCGGTCCGCCTATCAACTGTTTACTAACTACTTTTTTTTTTTTTTTTCCCACACCACACACACACACACACCCCAGGAAGCAGCCCGTGACAGCTGACTAACTCCCAGGTACCTATTTACTGCTAGGTAACAGGGGCACTTAGGGTGAAAGAAACTTTGCCCATTTGGTTCTGCCTCGTGCGGGAATCGAACCCGCGCCACAGAATTACGAATCCTGCGCGCTATCCACCAGGCTACGAGGCCCCTACGAGGTGTGTGTGTGTGTGTGTGTGTGTGTGTGTGTGTGTGTGTGTGTGTGTGTGTGTGTGTGTGTGTGTGTGTGTGTGTGTGTGTGTAAGTGTAAGTGTAATTTGTTCCCTGTATACTGATGCAAATAGATCATCGTTATTGCAATTTTTGTATGTATATTAATTATTTGATGATACGCTCGTTTATTGCAGCAGTGATGAATGTTCCTCTCTCGCGAACACTGCTAACGATACGTGTATGAATTTTCCACTTTTGATGGGCTGCTGTTTTACCGTGGGAAGGCATTTCCACTTGTCTGTTTGTCGTTTGTGTCTCTGGTGTTGTGTTTATTTTGTTTGGCCTGGACCATATTTCGTAACTTTTTGTTGTGTGTGTGTGTGTGTGTGTGTGTGTGTGTGTGTGTGTGTGTGTGTGTGTGTGTGTGTGTGTGTGTGTGTGTACTCAACCAGTTGTGTTTGCGGAGGAAGAGCTCTGGCTCTTTGGTCCCGCCTCTTAACCGTCAATCAATTGAGCTCGTGTGTGTGTGTGTGTGTGTGTGTGTGTGTGTGTCCTCCAGGAGCATGGGAGAGGTGCGATCGGTGGCTGTACTTGACAACATTTTCTCTGAAAATGTTCTGTGAAGGACTGTTCTCTGAAGCCTACGTGATCCCAGGACCACAGTGTGTGGACGCCTCTTGTGTTGCTTCCTCTCTTGTGTTGCTTCCTCTCTTGTGTTGCTTGCTCAATTTTCACTTGTCATCAGTCTTCTTTTTTTGTTTTTCCTCCTATGACTTGTTATCATGGGCTTCTGTCATCCTTGTGTGTCCTTTTCCCCCTTTTCTGGCCTTGTCATTTTTCTTCCCTTTTCTCTTTTGGGACCTTATAGGTGGCCCCACTCGTGGGGGTGTTTGCTGGTCGTGAGTTCTCGCCATCTTCTATTACACACACACACACACACACACACACACACACACACACACACACACACACACACACACACACACACACACACACACACACACACACACACACACACACACAGCAACGACATATGAATGGCGGTTGATATTACCATTTGACAACTCACCAGCCAATCATGTCTCTCCCAAAATACTTGTGTTCTCTTTGTACCGAGGAATTTTTTTTTAATTTTGCCCTGAGGGGCGAGTTTACTGGGCAGCGCCACTCATCCTTGTGACTGAACATACCGCCATAGTACCATGTACAACCCCCCCCCCCCCTCTTTGTATGGAATGAGGCCCTTGTATGGAAGAAAACCCGCTGGGTTCAAGTTCAAGTATGTTTACTGAGACAAGAAAAAATACATCTCAAAGAGATAGAGTAGCATAGGCTATTTCTACCCCCCCCCCCCCCCCTCCATCCTGTCACTTGTACCCAGACACAGCTGGGACTTGCTTAACTGTCTCATGTGAACAGCTAATCGAGCAAGAAGATTAACATTTGCCAACCCCTAAATTTACGTTATCTTGCGGGTGCAAAATTGGGGAATCGTTTAAGAACAATATCTATATTTGACAAATGGTGTTTTCCAAACTCAAACAATGTGGGGTTTATTATTCTACACATATTTCTAATGTCTCTTAAAGGTTCACATTTACTCAGGTAGTGGTCAAGGCGGGGTCAGCCACTCTTACTACAAATTCTATAACTCCGCTGCTCAACTGTTGCTTCCATTCCGAATCTCCATGGATATTTGTATCCAAGACGAATTCTTGCTATTACTGATTCCCTCCCACGGCCGCCACCTCTTCGTCTATAATGTTTGGGATTGCCAGCTGTAACCACTTTGCAACAGCGAAAAGATTGATTTGTTCTTCTATGGGGCTGTTATCAGATCTGTGAGCTTGGGGCACACGACGAGTAACTCAAGTGCATCATCAATTAGAATCGTTGCTGCGGTGTTATCTCAGATCAACTTCAATTGGCACAGTTCAAATTATTGTCAAATATAACCCAAGCAAGAAGACTATTCTGGGTAGCCTATGGCATTAGTTTCACATATAGGTATACAAAATAACGTAGACCTGCTCGATACCTGGTTGATGGGGTTCTGGGAGTTCTTCTACTCCCCAAGGCCAGCCCGGGGCCAGGCTTGACTGGTGAGAGTTTGGTCCACCAGGCTGTTGCTTGGAGCGGCCCGCAGGCCCACATACCCACCACAGCCCGGTTGGTCCGGCACTCCTTGAAGAAAACTATCTTGTTTTCTCTTAAAGATGCCCACGGTTGTTCCGGCAATATTTCTTATGCTCGCTGGTAGATGTTAAACAACTGTGGACCTCTGATGTTTATAGTGTTCTCTGATTGGCTCAGACCTTTTGGTAAGGTTACTTAAGCGATCAGTACTACTGTATATGTAATTTTTTGCGGTTATGGGTACGTTTCAGGCAATTCAAGCTTGTTATTTATATTTTTTATAATGGGAAGCTTTGAGTGGGTTGCACACTTAACGCTCTCTAAATCATTTTCATGCCGTCCATTGCAAACGAAGTTTAAAGCTTGATCTGAGGGTAAGCTTAACATGTTGCTGGCGTCCACTTGTTGGTGCTGGCGTCCACTTGCTGCTGGCGTCCACTTGTTGGTGGTGGCGTCCACTTGTTGGTGGTGGCGTCCACTTGTTGGTGGTGGCGTCCACTTGTTGGTGGTGGCGTTCACTTGTTGGTGGCGTCCACTTGTTGGTGGTGGCGTCCACTTGTTGGTGCTGGCGTCCACTTGTTGCTGGTGGCGTCCACTTGGTGGTGGTGGCGTCCACTTGTTGGTGGTGGCGTCCACTTGTTGGTGGTGGCGTCCACTTGTTGGTGGTGGCGTCCACTTGTTGGTGGTGGCGTCCACTTGTTGGTGGTAGCGTCCACTTGTTGGTGGTGGCGTCCACTTGTTGGTGGTAGCGTCCACTTGGTGGTGGTGGCGTCCACTTGGTGGTGGTGGCGTCCACTTGGTGGTGGTGGCGTCCACTTGGTGGTGGTGGCGTCCACTTGTTGGTGGTGGCGTCCACTTGTTGGTGGTGGCGTCCACTTGTTGCTGGCGTCCACTTGTTGGTGGTGGCGTCCACTTGTTGGTGGTGGCGTCCACTTGTTGGTGGTGGCGTCCACTTGTTGGTGGTGGCGTCCACTTGTTGGTGGTGGCGTTCACTTGTTGGTGGTGGCGTCCACTTGTTGGTGGCGTCCACTTGGTGGTGGTGGCGTCCACCGTTCTCCCGTGGTGGTGCTTCACCACCTCCACTTAGACCAGGATGGATGACCTCAACACAACAAACACTGACCACTTGCCCCATCCCCCCTGAGATCCACGCTCCGGCATCCCCCCTCCCCTGAGACCCCAGGTCGAGCGCCCCCAGAGAGAGAGGACCCCAGATCGAGCGTCCCCACAGAGAGAGAGGACCTCAGATCGAGCGCCCCCAGAGAGAGAAGACCCCAGGTTCAGCGCCCCCAGAGAGAGAGGACCCCAGAGAGAGCGCCCCCAGAGAGAGAGGACCCCAGATCGAGCGCCCCAGAGAGAGAGGACCCCAAATCGAGCGCCCCCAGAGAGAGAAGACCCCAGGTTGAGCGCCCCCAGAGAGAGAAGACCCCAGGTCGACCACCCCCAGAGAGAGTGGACCCCAGGTCGACCACCCCCAGAGAGAGAGAGGACCCCAGATCGAGCGCCCCCAGAGAGAGAGGACCCCAGATCGACCACCCCAAAGAACGCTGATTTTTCCCAACCTTTCGCTTGTTTGTGTTTCTGGATTAAGCTTTAGTTTGTTGTGTATAAGGAGGGAGGGACGGGGGGGGGGGCGAATATGTTGGCGCTCCTCCGAGGTCACTCAGCTCTGTAAGTACTCACCTATTTGTGCTTGCGGGGGTTGAGCGTTGGCTCTTTGGTCCCGCCTCGGACCAAGGCCTTTATGTGGGCCTTGGTGTGTGTTGTGTGCGCACCTGTGTGCGTCATGCACACGGACGCCTGACAGCTGGGTGGGCAGCGCTTCGGATTCGTAGTCCTGAGGGTCCGGGTTCGATGCCCGGTGGAGGCAGAGACTAATGGGCAAAATGTTTCGTTTACGCTGTTGCCCCTGTTCACCTAGCAGTAAATAGGTACCTGGGAATTAGACAGCTGCTACGGGCTGCTGTATATCGCCCCCTCAATGCGTATCCAGTAATACATCGTCCAGAATTTTAATCTTAGTTATTAGTAATTGCTTTTTGTGTGTATATATGAAACTTGTTTTTAACTTATTAATTGTTAATTTAGATAAATATGTGGTTTGTTGTATTTGTATTGATTCTGTGTTTTGGTTTAGGCCTATGATCCTACCTGACCAACCAGGCTGTGACTAATACGTCAGGCTGCGAGCAGCCGCGTCTAACAGCCTGGTTGATCAGTCCAGCAACCAGGAGGCCTGGTCGACGACCGGGCCGCGGGGACACTAAGCCCCGGAAGCACCTCAAGGTAACCTCAAGGTATGAACTATGGGAGGTCACTACAATATCTTACTGACCAACCAGCAAATATACTTCACCCTTAATAACCCTCCAGAGGTTGATAGAGCTAAAGTATACTCAGCTGGTTGAGTATACTCAACCAGCATACTAAAGTATACTTCCTGGTTGGCTAGGAAGGTAGTGTGGTGACCCTAACAAGAGGTTGTTAGGGCCACCACAATTACTGACCAACCAGCATGTATCTTGAGCCCTAAACATAGTCCACAACTGATGTAAACTGTGTAGAGCAAGAAGCAGCAGGGTAAACTTCTCGAGTGTGTACACCCTTTGTGAATGTGTATTTGTGGCCCCGTCCATGAACTCTACGCAGCTGCCTTGTTGGGGTTTGTTGTCCAAAATTGCAATTTTTGTTTTTTTTTCTCGCAATTTGTGGTATAGAGAAAATTAACTTTATCGTTTAACTCGTGTTTCGTAGACACGAACATTGCCCGTTTCTCTTTGCTTCTGTTTTTTCAAAGATTTTAATTCAACTTGAAATTTAAGTCTGGCAGCGTTGCTGGAACAGCCTCCTGCTTCCCACCAATAGACTTAAAAGTCCATAAAAGATGTGCGGGCGTAAGTGGCACTTAACTTAGAATTTCTGACTTATAAAGACCTCCAAATTTTAGGCGGATCCTGATAATGATATCAAAACTTTTTTAAGGACCTCGTGTTTTGGAAAATATCGTAATATATTGGCAATATAAAGACTCGAAAGCCAATACCTTGCAAGCTGGCCTGTTTCGGGCCGTGTGAGTTGGTTTCCCACTGACCTTACCACGTCAGACAGGTGAACCAGATTGGGAGAGAACGGTGAAAATTGCTGCGTTTAGGGATAACTACTTTATTTAGGGGAACCACCTTTATTGTGGGACTCCTCCTCTATTTAGGGGAACCTCCTTTATTATGGGAACCCCTCCTCTATTTAGGGGAACCTTTATTATGGGAATCCCTCCTCTATTTAGGGGAACCTCCTTTATTATGGGAACCCCTCCTCTATTTAGGGGAACCTCCTTTATTATGGGAACCCCTTCTCTATTTAGGGGAATCTTCTTTATTTAGAATAACCCCTTTTGTTAGGTGGATTCCCCTCTATTTAGAAGAATCCCCACCACCACCACCTCTATTTAGGAGAACCAGCTGTATGTTGGTGAACACCCTTTTGTCGGGGCGATGTCAGACATCACTGGATTATTATCTAGCACAGTGTCTAATTCAAAATCGTTAAATTTCCACTGTTATTCAACAACTAACATTTAAGAGCCACCAACGCCCATTCACCGACCAAGTAATACCGTTACTACTAACGCATAACGGGCCAGTCGGAAATTTAGGGCCCGTGCCGGAATATCTTCCCCCAGAGTGCCATATGCGAAATCGAGTCGCATGTGGCACTGATATTTACCTTTGCTTGACTATGAATTGAACTCCTTACGTACTTGATGTTAGTTCCAACACTAACACCGGAGGCACACAATAACAGGGTAACATCAGCGGCATATGAGATGCTCTCACACATTAGTACATCGGTTAGTAACCTAAATCAAGACCCCTTTTAAGGTAATCTCTATAAAACATTCGTTAGACAAATACTGGAATACGCAGCACCGGTATGGAATCCACACCTTATGAAGCACGACACCAGGAGAAAGTAGGATAAGAGTACCTTACTTTGAGGTGCTTCCGGGGCTTAGCGTCTCCGCGGCCTGGTCGTCGACCAGGGACCAGGCCTCCTGGTCAACGTAAGTTGAAGCGGAAAACGCAAGCTACACCTTTACGAATGGTTAACGAGTGGAATGTACTGAAAGAGTTAGTTGAGGAAGCCACCTCCATCCACAATTTTAAGTCCAGATTCGACATCAGAATAGATAAATTATAACGCAACAGGTGCATCAAGGCTGGTAGGCGGGGCATGAAGAGCTAGACCTCACCTTCCTGTAGTCACAGATAGGTAAGTACTGATATATTAGTACATTGACCGTTATATATATATATATATATATATATATATATATATATATATATATATATATATATATATATAAAGTTTGTGAGGGTACCACCTCTGGTGCCAATGTGGGGACCCATAGCCTCGGAGAAGAAAATAAAAAGTATTCAGAGGAGACCTTGTGGTTTCTCACTGAACACTAATATTATCTTCTCCTACCACCCCCATTCTTTTGTATGTACACATATATATTTACTTTATTTGAACTTTGTTACAAAAAAGGAGTTACATATGTGTTACAAAGATGGTTATCATAGGTTGTCGAGTTCCTCCAGCTCCTCAGATGGCGGGCAGGAACCCTGGATGCAGTGCGCATTTCCCCTCTGTATCGCCACACTGAGGCGCTGGAAAAGAAAGCTTGCAGCTCTTGGGTCCCTTGTTGTTTCAATGAGCCTAGAACCCAGTTCCTTCAAAAAACTGGTAGCACTTTTACCCCAGGCGCCGAGTGTCTCAGAAGCAATGGGGACAAAATTGTAGTGGTGATCCAATTCACTATACTTACGGGATTTGGCTGCTTCCCTGTGGGTGGCAGCGCCACCTGGTTGTGCAACACTGAGGTTAATGTAGGTGTTAGCCAGGGTTGATACGCACGTGTAGTCCCATACCAACTGCTTGCCATTCTTCCAGGGGTTCACTGTAATACCATCCGGGCGACCAATAAGAGTAGCGACGAGTATTGTATTGGGCGAGTATTGGGCGACCAATAAGACCAATATATATATATATATATATATATATATATATATATATATATATAACTGAAAACTCATATATATATGTATATATATATATATATATATATATATATATATATATATATATATATATATATATATATATATATATATATATATATATATATAACTGAAAACTCACACCCCAGAAGTGACTCGAACCCATACTGCCAGGAGCAACGCAACTGGTATGTACAGGGACGCCTTAATCCGCTTGACCATCACGACCAGACATAAGGAAGTGATAGCCGAGGCTATTTGACCCACTTCCCCGCTGGGGTGTGAGTTTTCAGTTGCATATTGTCCTGGGGACCATTCAGGCTTGTTCGCATATATATATATATATATATATATATATATATATATATATATATATATATATATATATGTCGTACCTAGTAGCCAGAACGCACTTCTCAGCCTACTATGCAAGGCCCGATTTGCCTAATAAGCCAAGTTTTCTTGAATTAATTGTTTTTCGACTACCTAACCTACCCAGCCTAACCTAACCTAACTTTTTTGGCTACCTAACCTAACATAACCTATAAAGATAGGCTAGGTTAGGTTAGGTAGGGTTGGTTAGGTTCGGTCATATATCTACGTTAATTTTAACTCCAATAAAAAAAAATTGACCTCATACATAATTAAATGGGTAGCTTTATGATTTCATAAGAAAAAAAATAGAGAAAATGTATTAATTCAGGAAAACTTGGCTTATTAGGCAAATCGGGCCTTGCATAGTAGGCCAAAAAGTGTGTTCTGGCTACTAGGTACGACATATATATATATATATATATATATATATATATTTATATATATATGTACTGAATTATAAACATAAATTACGGGCATTGACCCCCTTTGATGACCGGTATGTAGCCAATTCAATGACATGCAAAGAAGGGTGCCAGCAATTGGCCTAATTAGCAATGGCAGGTGCCACGCTCCCTATGTAAATTAGCTTGTTTGTTGGATTAGCAGCTCAGATTCCCAGGCGTATGTTTGGTAAATATTTAATTTATATGCTTTTTGGGGGCTAAGATATGTTTTTTTCACATTGGGGAGAGAAAATTACGTGGTGGGGGAAGGGGGTGTTAGTAGCTAGCTATGCCTGCAATATTGCGTTTGTCAAATGAACAAATCCACAAGGTTTGTGCCTCGGAGAGGCTACGGGATCCAGTAAGTTCAGTAGAACTTCGGTTTCAACTCTTTTTAACCCTGTCGTAGCTCAGTCGATTAAGGCAGTGTCTGGGATGCTCCCGGACGCAGGTTCGAATCCTCGTCACGACCCTTGTGGATTTGTTCATTTGATGCATCACGTTAGTGTGATATCTGTGTGTAATTGTGTTTGTCAAAATATTCCTGGGAGAAAACTCACGATAATAATTGGCGGCCAGGATGATACAAATATTACCAGGACACCCACTAGGTCCCATCAATACCAGGTCCCATCAATACCAGGTCCCATCAATACCAGGTCCCATCCAATGGATTACTGTCACACTGCGCCACATTTGGGTATTTAAACATGTCTGTAGGGTCGTCAACTCACCTAATTGGGCTTGATAGGGTCGAGTTTCGTAATTGGCGTGGAAAGTAAGTATTTCCTATTTCTTTTGGGGAGGGGATGGGGGGGGGGGGGGAAGCTGTATAAAGCTACATCAACTTACTGTGTTACCATTGTGCGTATACAGTAGGGTAACTGTGTGTAACTGTGTACAGTACCATACACAGTACATAGTTTCATATTTAATACAGTTGCCTTCCATCTCTTAACACGCCATACACAGACTTTATACGATGAACTTGAAAGTTTATACACAGCAAAACTCCAACTGCTTCTTAACATACATCTCCACCGTAAGGAACACACACACACACACCTCTCATTAACTGCGGAATCAGACTTGGCTTTGAGCTAATGGCCCAGTTCAGGTACCAAACTTCGCCTTGAGAAGTTGGTGCAGGTTTCAAGGAATTTAACAGGACTCTGCTGGCTACACGGGCGGCCGAGCGCACTCAAAGAGTATCGTGAATCTGGCTAACAGAACTGGAGTTGAGGGGCATGAATTCACGGCCCTCTACCTGCAAACGTGATTCAAGATGCACACATAGGCACGCTCGCGCTCAAATACCCACACCACCATGCATTCACATCCCCACTCGGCCCAACGATCATAGAATATAGGCAAGACAACATAGTTTTCAAGGCGCTTGATAAGAAATATAAAGTCTCTACACACACATCCAAATCATCAGAGAAACCATGACAAACACAACCACAATATTCGACAGATACAGCCACAATAGGAGATTGGATAAGATAACTCCCAGTTACAACCATCACTGAACCATGAGGGATTGTGAGCTCCAGTGGGCTTATGAGTCCATAGTGAGGTGTTTCACCTCATTCTCGGTTATATATTCAACTGCTCCAAATTGTATCCAAAAAAAAAAAAAAATTGTACCACTTACGGGCTATTCATGCCCGTGCCACCTCTTGGGAGGCTTAATCTTTATCAATCAATCAATTGTATCCATCCACGGGGGACACAGCACCGCTCCTGTGCCAGGTAAGTCCACTACGGGCTCACCATTGCCCATGCTACTTGGAACTTGTTCCAAGTAGCACGGGCCATCAACACTGCCACACTTCTGGTCAAAAGAGGTGTCCAGCAGTCCAGAAATTGGTTAGAAAGGCGGTGTCCAAGAGCTAATATCTCGTCTCTGCAGATACAAATAGTAAATACACACACCAGCTGGCTTGGGTGGGGCCAGCAAGCGGATTTAGCAAGCAAGTCAGTGATTTCAGCCCTCGGATACTCGCGTTGACGATATATGTCTTCTTCAGGAGGTTACTTTCTTCAGACATATTGCCGTGAGAGAAAATAACTAGGGCTTACTGATGGAGGCATGCCGTGTGCTGGGCCCGTCAGTTACTACCGGGGGCAGCCAGGTCCCCCCACCTCACCCCCCTGGCATAATGCATCATATCTGAATTGTCGCTGCAAAAACACCTGGTGTGATTCGTGTGTTTATGCGGAGTTGGGTGGAGTGGTGCGTTGGGTGGATGTGCTGTCTTGGTTGGGTGGATGTTACGTGGGTGTGAGGGTGGAGTGGGTGTGAGGGTTGGGTGGGGTGGGTGTGGGTGTGTTGATTACGTGAGGGTGTTGTGGGGGTGTTGATTGTGTAAGGATGGGGTGGGTTATAATAGTTGTTGTGATGGTGGTAATTGTTGCGATGGCCCTGAGTTGTGTTGGTTATGGTGTTAGTCTCATGTATGCAATGTATTAAATGATTAAATACACGAGCTATAAGATGACAATTCAGACATGTATGCCAGAGTAGTGTTTTGTTTAGTTTATAAGCTAATATACATACCCTAACCTCGTAGGTTGCATTCATGTGATTCCTTTTAAATATATGGATATGACTTCAAATTATGGTACAATGACTCCTGTTTTACCTTAAATAAAAGTCCATTAAGGAATAGATTTATAATTTTTAGAAGGTAAATTACATAATGAAATAATTACTTTGATCACATAATACTCTACACATGTGTCAAATGTCTCCACCCTTGCCACACCCTACACACTACTACACCTCACACCCTCTCTACACCTCACACCACTCTACACTGTTGCCACACACCTACACAGTCTCCAGTCAACTCAGTCTCATTTCCACTTAGGCGAGTCTTAGCACGCTCTTATTTCGTGCTCACTAATTAAATTATACCCCGTGATGTGGAATGGGGGCACTCAATTATTCTGATCTTCCCCTCAGGTAAGGAAGAGCTCGGAGACCCGCTCTTCGAGCCAGCAGTGCTCGCAGTCACCAGGCCATCTCAAGGTATAGTAAATAATTGTTTTGTTCGGGAGACGGGGTGGGTGAAGATGTCTTAGGTCGGTCCCTTACTGAGACCTGGACGCTGAGAGATCGTCTACACCAGGAGGATATGGGAGCTCACATTTGGCCAGGCGTACGAGGTATGATGGATGTTATTCTCACAAGGCTCTTTGACTCTTAGACTCACAAGGCTCATAGACTCTTTGACTCACAAGGCTCTTCCTTGGAAACACAAACCGAAACTGTGTCTATTTTCCGCTTGTTATAATTTGTAATAAAGTTGTTACATCTTGGCTGAACGTGTTTATGACGTATTAGAACGTTGTTACAACTTGCTATATTGGTTGTTATAACTGGTTAGGAAGTGTTAAAAAATCTTTCGAACGTTGTACCAACGTCGTAGTTTCGATGTGTGTTTGGCGGGATTAGACTCTTAGACTCACAAGGCTCTTAGACTCACAAGGCTCTTAAACTCACAAGGCTCTTAGACTCACAAGGCTCTTAGACTCACAAGGCTCTTAGACTCACAAGGCTCTTAGACTCACAAGGCTCTTAGACTGACACTCTTGTGGCAGAGTCAGGGCAGCACTAAAAGAGCGGTATACAGTAGTCTTGGTGTATTCTTTTGTATTTGATTGAATTTGAACTGTCAGGAAGACAGTACTTATAGCTACTGTGAATTAAATGCACAAAATATGGACTTCATTCTCCCAAAAAGTCCATATATTGTACTTTGGGAATTCTAAGGAGCATAAAAGCTGAAACAGACGAACAGTGAATCTATCTGTGGCCTAACCTAGGCGTAAACAAGCAACTGTAGGCCTAACATTTGTAAACTTAGGCTTAATTGAATAGCTTTTCTATAACAAGCCTGGAAAAAAGTTAATCTTTTTCTTTAAAAGTTAAAAAAAAAGTTATGTTGGTACTTTCTGGTGGTCCATCACTACAGTATGATCTATCACGAGCATATTTAAGTATGTGTTGCATTTAAGAAATAAATAATGTGTGGGCGTGCTTGAATTTAACATATTAATCAAACTGTCGTATTAGTGACAGCTGACAGCTCACTCATTCCGCTTCTATGTTGTGTAACTTTCTGGAAAAAATATACATGAATTATGTATTTATGCATTTTATACGTTATCGCATTTATATTTTAAATACAGTAATGCTGAAAAAAATGGAATATCTTTTTGTTACTTGAAAATTGAAAGTTTTAAAATTGGATGATGCTACAGAGTTATATTTTGTAATGTATCAAATTCGTGTATCAAGTTTTCAACATTGCAAACTTAATGCAGCTAGACATCAAAGTTAGTGTATTTTTTTTAGGTGGGAATATATTGTGGAGTTAACTTCATCAGGAAGTTGTGAAGTGACGTTTGCAGCGGTCCAAGTAAGACCATTAATTCTGCTTCAGAGGCTTGGAAACACGTTCAGGAAAGGGCGAGTCTTAGGTGCCTGTCAAGGCAAGGAGACCACGAAAGAAAACGGTGTGCTGTCCGTATAGAAAACTGGAGCTGGTTTAAGTATGTTTATGGAGACAAGAAAGAAATACATCTTAAAGGTGTATAAGTCCCTTCGTCGTCGAACGTCGTCGTCCCTTCACCTTCTAGTGTGTGGTCCGGTCAACACATCTCAAAGGGATAGAGTAGCTTAGGCTATTTCTATCCCCCCCCCCCCCAACAGGAGCTTGTAACGATTTCTCAGCCGTGGAAATATTTTCAGGAACCGTTAAAAATGGCATCAATCGCCTAGTTCTTGCGACGAAAGGCGAATGGATGCAACTCAGTTCCTGCAGAGAAAACATTCCGGTTTAGTGCAAGAAAACGAGTTTCGGGCCCAAAAATGGCTTCGCTCCATTTTTTCTTTTGAACTTTTTTCCTCGAACCTCGTATGTTTTTATTTGTTTTAATCATGTTAAAATATCAAACAGTAGCCAGTGTCAAGAATGAAGAGTAAAGGATAATGTTAAAGTTCCTTAGACAGTGGTACTAGTACACTCCGGCCTCCCCCCCTCCCACGCCTTGTAAGCGGTTTGACCAGGGTTCGAGCCCTTGCTGGGAGGATTCACTGGGCACCAATTCTAATCTGTTCACCCAGTAGTAATTAGGGGACGCAGTTGTACCCCGGGGTGGTGTTCCAGGGGAGGACACCTAATAGGGTGAACCTTACCTTGTGGGAAGGTAATACGGCTGACCTTCGATAGGTACAGGCCGGTATCTTATTACCTTGATTACCTTGATTGTTCAAACACTCTTTTTTTCCCGCTCCTTACCTCTTGCTGCTGCTTCTGTTCCTCCTGTTACATTTTCTTGTTCCCAATTCTCCCTCCGTCTCATTCGCACCCTTTTCGTTCTTCATTACCCTTATTTCTTAAAGTCTGTCTTTACATTCTTTCCCAGTTCTTTATCCCCCCTCCTCTCTTTCCTCTGGCACTGTTCCATTCGTTGCTTCCTTTCCTCGCTCACGTATTCTTCCCTTAAGGGAATGGGTAATTTGGGGTTTCCTTTCATACGTTACCTTCACCTTGAATAAATCTTGCTTTGGAAGCTGTCTCTAGCTTCAGTTTTATTCGTGATCTACAGCCTAAAAATGTCATTCGGCTTCCCATCACTTGTTCCCTTTCCCTATCACTTTTCCCCATCACCTCCCCACTCCACCCTACCACTCCTACCCATAACACACCCCAACACACATCACTCCCTCCCACCACCCATTACTCGTTCCCTATTCATAACTATTCATCCCTAGCATCAACCCCATAACAGCAGAACCAGCTTCCACCTGAACCTCTTCCCTATCACCCATCAGTTTGGGATCTTTTTTAATTATTTTACTTGAGCCTAGGGAGGGGGGGGGGGAAATACAAGGAGTAAGGAAACAGTCTGGTACAAAAGTTTCCCCCACAGTTAGTATCTACCAATCATCAACCCCATTCGAGCGTCGTGTCCGCGAGGAAGCGCTTTTTCCCTTGGGTGAAAGGTTGCAAATCGCGCTGATTCGCAAGAGGCTGTGTTGTTGCATTATTATTATTAACATCTTTATTGACAAAATTAATTACAATTTTGCCTAATCTGAGGATTTTGATAGGTCTTATTAAAGTGAGGATAATGCTAGTATTCACTGTCACGCAGGACAGAGGGTCATACATAAGACAATAGGTCTAAACTGTAGGCTGAAGCACATATATATCATTATTACAATCAATGTTTTGCATGCGATCACCACGTGCCTAGCAAGTTGGGCGGCCACCTGAGGCCTGACCCTGGTTGTGTTGTTGTTGTGGTTGTGTGGTTGTGGTTGTGGTTGTGACGCTGTGGTCGGAATTTTGATTCTCCCCATTTCCTAGATGATTCGAATTTGATACTCTATTTTGATTTTTATGTGGCAAGGAGGAGGGCTGTTTTTGTAAGAGGGATGAAGGCTGTTTTGTGGAAGGGAGGACGACTTGATGTTGTCCATATCCAACACTCCACTTTGAACCTAGGATATGAGGCCCGGATGAAGAAACGTTGAACAACCAATTGGGCCAACGGGGATCGAACGCAGACCTGCAAGAACGAACTAGTCTCAACAGGTATATTAACTCCTCTAGAGATACTTCTACCTACACATCAGCATACATATTTGAACGGACAGCTCCTGCATGGTATCTCATCCTGAAGCATGATTAAGGGTGTTTAAACAGCTGCGTGAATATTTGATATATCGCCACCGGTGCCTTTGGTTAAGGTTTTGGATTCTATGTTATTTGCAGTTTAGCTAAAGCTTGGGAAGGTGTTGTAGGTCGAGGCTCAGTGAAGCATGAGTTTCATCTAACAATGGTGTAGTGTGGCTATTTAAGGACATAAGAATAAGGGCACATTCAGAAGATGTGTTGGCCCATGTGAGTAAGTTCCTATTTATATTTACACAAACTCTTTCAAATTACGTGTCTTGAAACCCAGTGTGTGTTTCTTTACTGATATTCAGATAACGACTTCTTAGTTTAGAATAAATTGTAAGAGTGTATGTTAGATTTTTTTAATAAATACAAATGTGAGAAAAAGGTTAAAGGTTCTTCGATTCCGTTTAAGCCCTTCTGCGGTTGACAGAATTACATCCATTTAGACTCTTCGGTAGAGCGACGGCCTCGCTTCTTGCAGGCTGGGGTTCGATCCCCCAGTGCTCCAAGTAAACCACCCGCTCACTCCCTCCCTTCTCATACTATTTCCCAAATCCTGGTCATACTGGTTTACTGATGTCCCCATTAATTACTTTCGTAAGACCTGCTCATATAAAGAGAGTCGTTTTGGAAAGACTGTTAAGCTGCTTGATAACCTTTGAGGTAAACCTTTACCTCAGCTTGGGGTACCAAGCTCAGCTTTACCTCAGCTTAGCTTTACCTCAGTACAGGCGTCTCCATTACTCATTAGTTCATCACTGAATCGCCTTGGGTCACCCCCGCGCCTTCAGAAATATCTGATCACTTTTTGCTGCCTTCGTAACATAAGACACATTAGTAGTGTTAAATAATATATTTTTCATCTTTTGCCGACTACTTACCAAATACTAGTGTATCTGAGGCAGGCAGCTACACCTCCATTCTACCGCAGTTTCCCTTACTCTCGTCATCAACCTGTTTTCTATATAGCACGTCGCATTTTGACGTATACGTTACCTAAGATCATACACTGATGTAGAGGAAAATAGTGCGGCTCGCGAAAGTGATATAATGTTCCGTTTTCTGTTCGGGGGTTCCTCTGTATGGTTAGGTTAGGGTACCTTAGTACGACAGTTTCTTGAAGATGGGAACGTTCGCGAGAACGTTCTGCGTTTTGACCCGCCCTGAACCCTGACGTGACGACGTTTCGACCCGCCCTGAACCCTGACGTGACGACGTTTCGACCCGCCCTGAACCCTGACGTGACGACGTTTCGACCCGCCATGAACCCTTGCCTGACGACGTTTCGGTCCGTCCTGGACATGATGACAGTTGGCAGACAACAAAACACAAGCCCAACAGAGAACATAGGCCTTTGAATACCAATACAAGGCGCTCGATAATGAAAACATCACACATCCAATAAAAGCGGTTTTATTGCAAACAGAATAACGATTAGACAACCAATAGAAATCAGCCTTTAATAAAATCACGGGGTCCAAGAAACGAATTGGAGCCAAGTTTTCTTCAGTGGCGTCTCAAAAATATCTTCGCGTACTTTGCCGGGGAAACTGTTTGAAATTGCTGAATATACATAAAGTTTAGTTGTACATGTCTATATTGGCAGACAAATTCTGCATATGTCAGATGAATAAATCATGCGTACATTTTTCAATTTCGGGCAAGCCTCAGGCTGTAGCCTCATTCTCCTACACTTTCCAGCTTTTTCCGAAAATATTTCCTTTCCTGAAGAACCAGGAATTTTCCAGCGTTTGGCGAGAGCATTCACACAAGTCTTCATCACCTTGTTGCTCAGGCGACCACATTGCGTGCACTGACACTTGCGTGCACTGACACACTCGGTTGTTTTCCTGGTGTGTGTATGCGAATATCTGCATGTGTGTGTTTGTATTATAATAGTTTTAGATTTTGTAAATGTTATATTCAAGTCTGCTTACCACAACATGCTGGTTGTAACAAACAGACTGAAATAACACACGTACAGTGCCAGTGCCATTAATAAACTGACGTACAATAACAAATTTAATCACAGGTTTCCTTAATTGGTCAGTTTGTTGCAAGTTTTGCTTCATGATATATATATATATATATATATATATATATATATATATATATATATATATATATATATATATATATATATATATATATATATATATCCTAGGAGACCAAAATCCGGATTACCTCGCGCTTCGCCTTGATGGCATCACCATATACTCCTGGAAAATGGGCAAACAGTTGGTGTGGGACTACACATGTGTATCCACCCTGGCTGACACCTATGTACACTTCGGTGCTGATCAAGCAGGTGGGGCGGCCAACCACAGAGTATTTGGCAAAATCAGCCAAATACAGGAGATTGGAAGGTCAGTACAGGGCAGTCTTTCTTGTAAACACACGTTGTTGAATATGACCGAAAGGGTAAGATTAATGATTTTAACATTAATCTCACTATTTCTTATGTTTGCCTTCACTGTCGAGGGTAGTTGAAAAATTAACTCTCCAAAGTTCATTTTCACACTTTATTTATAATCTGACGCCTAGAAGCGTTTTGCAAGACACTTCTTACTTTTTCAAAGACAATTTTTCATACTCTGTTTCATGCTTATATTCGTTTTTGGGTGAGGTGACAGGACACAAATCAGTAGGTAATGACAATTTTACAGTGTTAATTTTATTGGGTGAGGTGATAAAACAAGAATCAATGGGTACATTTCTTGTTTTACCTTCTTGTTTGTGTTAATTCGGGGTCTTGAAGTGTACATGATGTACGTGAGTGTACATCAGCTACATCAGCGAGTCCCCACACATCAAAAAAGTCAACACCAGCAATCAACAGCCATTTAACACATAATCACATTCTACCCACTTCAAGACCCCGAACCAAGCACATAAGTTGTGCTTGTCCATTCGCCCATTACCTTCCTCCCTAAATTCTCATCCCTTCACTGTCTCCCGCCTCGTGAAAGAGTCGCGTGACTGTGAAAAATAATTGGCAATTGCAATTCCTGTCGCTTGCTCTGTCTCGTTTTGAGTCGGATATGTGATCGGGTTCCCCTCAACGCGTCCTCTCTTCCGCCTCGCGGAAATGCGGACGAGTGCCACTGCCGTTTAAAATGAATTCTCAAACGGGGAGAAGTGCATTCTCTGTGTCTCTCAACGTGTTGCAATTTATTGTTGAAATTGCGGCTTCTGAAGAATGAAGAAGAGAGTGTAGGACATAGAGGAGAGATGGGGGTGTGGGGAGGTGGTGTACCATGTTTTTTTTTACCTGTGGGTAATTTCGAGAGTGTTTCTACTCTCGTGTCAGTATAAGTGGGATGAGCGCTCGTAACAGCTTTCGTTTGTAATAGGCAGAGAATAGTACCACAGCGGGGCATAGATACAGGGAGCTGTCAGGCAGGAAGAAGCCCGTAAGCTTCTTGACAGTCGAGAGGCGGGACCAAAGAGCAGAAGTTCAACCCCCCGCAAGCATAACTAGGCGAGTACGCTTTGGTTATGCTTATGTAGATATGTTTGGGTGTGGGGTGATGTGTGTGTGTGTGTGGGGCGGGGGGGGGTATGGGTGTAGATATCAGTGCTTGCTCCTCAATAGTTGTTCCAAACATGTGTCCTCTCGCCTGTCAAGCCATTGCGTGGCCAAACACACCTGTTGTCTTGCCAGGCTGGTGACCGAGCTTGTCCGAGGCTCTCTTCCCCCCCCCCCCCTGGCTCTATGACAAGACCATAACACTGGCAGCAACTATCAAGGTAGTGTCGACCCTGAAGCCATTACGCCTACGTTATTGGGCGTTATGGAACGGTAGTTTGATGCGTTATTGAGTTCTGTTGCGTCTTTATGATGCAAGTCTCTGCTTTATTGGGCATTAATGTGATTGTACATGTGCTTTACTGTTTACAGTTTTGGTGATGGGCGGAGATGGTGTTAAGGTTCTTTATTAACTTTGTTGGGGTTTGTTTATATGACTATTGAAGTTACTATAATTAGTTTTAATTGTTACACCTTTGTATTATGTGTTGTTTATAGCTTATAAATAATAAGTTAGTGTGTCAAGCAGCAGCATCAGTATAGTGTCTCTCTCTCTCTCTCTCTCTCTCTCTCTCTCTCTCTCTCTCTCTCTCTCTCTCTCTCTCTCTCTCTCTCTCTCTCTCTCTCTCTCTCTCTCTCTCTCTCTCTCTCTCTCTCTCTCTCCCCTCTCTCTCTCTCTCTCTCTCTCTCTCTCTCTCTCTCTCTCTCTCTCTCTCTCTCTCTCTCTCTCTCTCTCTCTCTCTCTCTCTCTCTCTCTCTCTCTCTCTCTCCACACCCACACACTCACAAGCCTATTTCCTCCAATCATATCCTTCCCTCATTCTCTCCCTCCACGTTCTTATCTCCCTTCCCTCCCTCCTACCTCCTTCCTTCCATATTGAACGTCTATCCAGTTACAACATTAAATACGCCTTTGGTCCCCTGAAATCTAATTCCAGAGCTTCCATAGCGCCCCTGTTGTTGCTTTTATCACCAAGTGTACAGCTTGTGTGGCCGGGGTCTCGGAGCCCTGCTACTTTAATTAAGACTTGGGTGTCCCGCTGCCAGTCCCGGGTGGTGGGTGTCTCATAGTCACTGTCCCGGGTGGTGGGTGTCTCATAGTCACTGTCCCGGGTGATGGGTGTCTCATAGTCACTGTCCCGGGTGATGGGTGTCTCACAGTCACTGTCCCGGGTGGTGGGTGTCCCACAGTCACTGTCCCGGGTGATGGGTGTCCCACAGTCACTGTCCCGGGTGATGGGTGTCTCATAGTCACTGTCCCGGGTGGTGGGTGTCTCATAGTCACTGTCCCGGGTGGTGGGTGTCCCACAGTCACTGTCCCGGGTGGTGGGTGTCCCACAGTCACTGTCCCGGGTGGTGGGTGTCCCACAGTCACTGTCCCGGGGTCACGCGGTGGATAGCAAACACGTCTTAACGTGAGATGGAAACGAATAGGAAACTACCCTTAATATTTACGTCGTAACTGATAAAGTTTCAAATTCCACAATGGCATTTTAAGACGTACCAGCAGGTAACCAGATAGGAGGATCAGATAGTATAAATAATAGTGATGTTATTGGGTAGTGTAATTGATGGTGATGTTCAAGAATGAGGTACAGGCGACGTGCGTGACTTGGTTGATGTTGTTGTATGCAAATGAGGGCATTGACTGGATCACGTAGGCGAGTCTCCTAAGGAGCAGAGAGCCCCGCCCAAGATGCGGTTTACCAGTGAAGGTCGTCTACAAGGTTCGTGTTTGCTACTCTTGTTGTGTGAGATGGATTTGTTCTTAGGTTTTGACGTTCACGTGCTGTTGTGATCACGTGCTGTGGGGCTGACGCGCTCTAAGGCGTACGTGCTGGTACGTACTGGCAGTATCTTGTTCAACATTGTCTATATGCACACACACTCGGTGGTGTGGGCAGGTCTTGGACACACATTGCTATTAAGACTGTGGCCTGTAGCTAAGACAACTTGGATACCTCAAGCTTACTTTAGAGGTAAACAAGGCGAATATTGTCTATCCCCAAGCTTAGTACGTATTATGGTTTAGGCTAATTACGTGCTAAACTATATAATTTGTCCTGAACACTGAGATCCAGAGGGGTGAATAGCGCCCAGCCTGTTAGAGAGGAGTTATGAGGAGGTAAGGTAGTTAAGATAAACCGTTGAGCCTTTATAACTATCACTTGGGAAGTCTATGATGAGGAGGAGGAGCTGGAATATGAGGTCGGAGGGAAAGAATGGTACCCAACCACGTGGATCATCGGGGATCGAACGCCGACCCTGCAGGAAGCGACATCGATACTCAAGTGTATGGTCGTCGTCTCTAAGAATAAAATATTTTGCTGTAGAGAATGTTGTGGTCCACCTCTTGAACTCATTCTGCTATAAAAGACTGTTGATATATATACATTAAGCTATTCACCTACCTTATCAAGACACCAACTTGCTTAGCTAAATGAATTGAGAGGTTCAGATCCTGAGCCCATTATGTGTCTATGTAACCACTTCCACCACCGCCCACGGGATGGGTATGGGGTGCATAATAAATGAACTAAAATGAAAACTTTACTCCCTACAATCCCGCCTCCCAAGGTGTCGTGGGGCGATGGTAACTTGTGGCTGAACTTCCCAGCCTTTAATGTGGTCTCTCTGGCCGTCCCCAACAGCTTCATCCCTTGTTCTTATGCCATTGAAAAACGAAACCTGCTTGAAGTTGTGTACCTTGTGGAGGGGACTCTTCCCTGACCCCTGCTCCCGCTGCCTCCGGAGGCAGGCAGGTGCACGGGGAAGGGCAAGGGAATGTTTCGTGGGGATAAAATGGGGTAGGGAGATGAAAAAGAAATAAGGATGGAGAGGGTTGATGTGAAAGTGGAGAGACAGACACAGGGCTTTCAAAGGCAACCTGTTTTATGAACCAATACATCACAGTTTTAAGCAAACTGTCAAAATTTGCGGGGTTTTAGTCAAAATTCAAACGCCGTGATAGAGATTGTATATGTGATCGTTCTCGGTCCTCTAGGTATAACTCATTAAACTGTTTAACTAGGTTATCAAAGACTGTAACTTGCTTAGCTAAAGAAATGTTGGGGGTTCGATTCCTAAAACATTGTGTGCCTCTGTAACCTTTCCACTACCACCCACGGGATGGGTACTGGGTCCATTACCACCAACAGGATGGGTACTGGGTCCACTACCACCCACAGGATGGGTACTGGGCCCACTAGCACCCACACGATGGGTACTGGGCTCACTAGAACCCACAAGATGGGTACTGGGTCCATTACCTCCCACAGGATGAGTTCTGGGTCCACTATCACCCACAGGATGAGTTCTGGGTCCACTATCACCCACAGGATGGGTACTGGGCCCACTACCACCCACAGGATGGGTACTGGGCCCACTACCACCCACAGGATGGGTACTGGGCCCACTACCGCCCACAGGATGGGTACTGGGCCCACTACCACCCACAGGTTGGGTACTGGGCCCACTACCACCCACAGGATGGGTACTGGGCCCACTACCACCCACAGGATGGGTACTGGGCCCACTACCACCCACAGGATGGGTACTGGGCCCACTACCACCCACAGGATGGGTACTGGGCCCACTACCACCCACAGGATGGGTACTGGGCCCACTACCACCCACAGGATGGGTACTGGGCCCACTACCACCCACAGGATGGGTACTGGGCCCACTACCACCCACAGGATGGGTACTGGGCCCACTACCACCCACAGGATAGATACTGGGCCCACTACCACCCACAGGATGGGTACTGGGCCCACTACCACCCACAGGATGGGTACTGGGCCCACTACCACACACAGGATGGGTACTGGGCCCACTACCACCCACAGGATGGGTACTGGGCCCACTACCACCCACAGGATGGGTACTGGGCCCACTACCACCCACAGGATGGGTACTGGGCCCACTACCACCCACAGGATGGGTACTGGGCCCACTACCACCCACAGGATGGGTACTGGGCCCACTACCACCCACAGGATGGGTACTGGGCCCACTACCACCCACAGGATGGGTATGGGGTGCATAATAAATTAAACTAAGCTAACCGCCCATCAGCCTCGATAGGTTAGATGGGCAGCTGAGCCTCGATCGTGTCTGGTTAGGGCATCAAATGCATTTTTTACAGACTGTCAAATGATGAGAAATTGTTGTTCAACTGAGCTGTGTTAGTTGACTGTTCTTAGTCTGTAGAGAACAATCATTACCTTGACCTCGCGTTCCTGTCTCCTCCAGTCAGTAGAGTGACTGGTTAGGTCTTCCATCTTTTGTTCATGAATGCCTCTAACTGTGATATTGGTATTCTGTTAGTGTGGGGTAAATTTGTCTTTCTTTCCCCAGCTAACTTCGTGCTAATATGAAACAGTTTGGGATTAGTTGTGATCACATGATTATCACAATCACATTATGTGATTAGCTGTTGTGACAGCTGACTTACACCTGGGAGTTAGTCAGCTGTCACGGGCTGCTTCCTGAGGGGTGGAGGCCTGGTCGAGGACCGGGCCGCGGGGACACTAAAACCCCGAAATCATCTCAAGATAACCTCAAGATAACATTTAGTCACTTCTCTGAACTCTAACCCAAAGTACTTTTTGGTCACTTTAATATAGGTATGGGACTCGAGCACGCCAAGCCTTCTTCGACCACTTTCATTCGTTTGGGCTCTGTACAGTACTGTAGTTAACCCATGACCATGGCTTCTCCCCATTTTTTTTGGGGGGGGTCCATACAAGGGATATACAAGAGTTGTTACAGTCTTGTACAGCCACTAGTACGCGTAGCGTTTCGGGCAGGTCCCTGGAATACGATCCCCGCCGCGAAGAATCGTTGTTACAACCAATTACACATTTTACTGTTGAGTTAAACAGAGGCTACAGTTAAGGATTTGTGCCCAGTAAATCCTCCCCGGCCAGGATACGAACCCATGACATAGTGCTCGCGGAACGCCAGGCGAGTGTCTTACCACTACACCACGGAGACTGAAATTCATTCCTCACCTTCATTCACTCCGTCCCCCCCCCCATCCCCTCATCATCTTCACCCATAATTCACTCCTGCCATACCCCTTCTCTTCATGTTCTCATTCCTCATAAACCTCCGCGTTATCCGCCCCTCTCTTCGTCTGCCATCTCCTCCCTTCTTTACAGCCCTCATCTCCTCTTCTCTTCCTCCCGTCTCTCTGCCCAAATCAGCAACTGGCAAACAGATAATTAGCTCATTTCACCTCCCCAACTCGAGATGAAGAGAGAGAGTGGAAGCAGCAAAACTCCCTTTCCGAGGGACTGCTTAATTTGGTTTTATTAATTCCTCCCTCCGTCCAGTCCTTTTCACTCGTCGATGCAATTCTGTAATTGTTATAATCCCCTTGGGCACCCAAATTTCCAAACACAATCAGGGAAGTTCCCCCCACTCTCTCTCTCTCTCTCTCTCTCTCTCTCTCTCTCTCTCTCTCTCTCTCTCTCTCTCTCTCTCTCTCTCTCTCTCTCTCTCTCTCTCTCTCCCCCCCCCTGTGTTGGTCCTGGCCCAAGTGCGGTTTGGTTTATGTTTGTATTTGGAGGGTTTAACAGGTGGTTGATGGTTTAGAAGCGAGGTCTAATTGACGTGTAAACGACCCTTACTGATGACTGCTGCACAGGCTGAGGGGCCCATGAACTGCTGTTTTGACTTATTTCTTGACAATGTTGCAAATTGCTTATACTTGTTTATTACTAGTCTAAATGGCCTGTACTTTTTTAACTATCATTTATTCATACATATATATATATATATATATATATATATATATATATATATATATATATATATATATATATATATATATATATATGTATATATATATATATATATATATATATATATATATATATATATATATATATATATATATGCGAACAAGCTTGAATGGTCCCCAAGCCCATATGCGACTGAAAACTCCTCCACACCCCAGAAGGATTCGAACCCAGATAGCCAGGAGCACTATGCACCTTGGCGTACCTGGTACCTTAACCACTAGACCACACGATTGCACAAAAAAATCTTGGTAGTGGGTAGACTATCCAAGATCCGACAGCGCTCGGTGGTCAACTTGGGCATAGATATTTCTATGAATAACCCGTAGAAATATCTACGTATTCACTTCACTTTTCAAGTGAGTAAAAGTATTCACTTTTCTAAGTATTCACTCTCATATTTATATCAAATCGAACTATGTCTGTTGTTAAATCATCCGAGGTCAACCTCCAGACTTCTGAAACCCTCATTACCGACTGGCTTTCAGAGCAATTCAACCTCCTCAGTTCATATGATATGCCCGAAATTCCTTTTTGAAGAAACGGGTCACCTCAGCCTTCAATACTTTGGCAGGCGAAGGAAAGAATCCTTAGAGCGAACTCGTTAACGCAAAAAAAAAGCAATTAATTCGTTCCTTGATCTTTGTCCCGAACTCGTAAATCAGTGTAGAAATTCGTATATATGATCCCTCGATGAGAAATCGGAACTTGTAAATATATATATATATATATATATATATATATATATATATATATATATATATATATATATATATATATATATATATATATATATATATATATATATATATATATATATATATTTGTGCTATAGCTTTCTCCTGGTTGATTGTTAAATCGTAACAGTAAACTCGTCCTGGGTTTCTTCAAGCAAAGTTGTAAGTCGGAAAAAAATATATATATTAATCCGGTCTTTGGTTCTTTTCCCACCAGACGAATTGCAGGCACGCACAGACACGCTCAGTCATGGGCGGGGGCAGCGTTCTTGTGTGTGTGTGTGTGTGTGTGTGTGTGTGTGTGTGTGTGTGTGTGTGTGTGTGTGTGTGTGTGTGTGTGTGTGTGTGCGTGTGCGTGTGCGCATGAGTTAATGCGTAGGTCAGTCTTGAAGGAGATTTGCGCCAAACTTCCAGTTCGGGAGATTTCTATATTGGGTGTATATGGTAAGAGTTGGCATAGAATAAAGAAGAATGACAACTTCAAAGGGTTTATTGATCAATGGAAGACAGCTCGCATTTATACCCTTATCTCTCTCTCTCTCTCTCTCTCTCTCTCTCTCTCTCTCTCTCTCTCTCTCTCTCTCTCTCTCTCTCTCTCTCTCTCTCTCTCTCTCTCTCTCTCTCTATATATATATATATATATATATATATATATATATATATATATATATATATACCCTCGTAGCGCTTCGGATATCATAATCTGTTCAATAAATGTCAATAAATAAGCCCTAATAATGTATGACAGATGCATAGGTTTCGTTTGGGGTTGCGTAAATGCTCGGTGAATCCCTGGCCCATGGATTGGATATGGATTGGTGGAGACCAGGATATGGTAGTGAGTTGAAGTGATTAGGGAGTCCAGTTTGATTAGTGTGTGGTGGAATGTGTGAGGGGGGGGGTCGAAATTGATTAGTATGTACTGAAATGATTACGGATTGCAGTATGATTAGCATGATCTCATTGCTGAACATTACCCAGGAGTTGAAAGTATGATCGAAATGATGAATATATATCGTAAATTGATTGTATGACCGGAAGATTGGATATATCGTGGATATATCCAACATTTAATATATATATATAATAATATATTTAATATAATGTTGGATATATCCAACATTTATGGATATATCAGCATTTAATCAATGTGTGAAATAAAACGACAGTCGATATTTTGATCAAATAGCTGATTATATCGTTCAAGGATAGTTCAGATTATATGCTGAACTGAATCATTGCAAGTTGTGAACGAATCGAGAATTAAAAATATGATGGAAATGATATATAGAATGCGAATTTAATAGTTTGAAGAAATGATACATAAAATGCGAATTGAGAGTATGACAGAAATGCCGAATAAAGTGTGAATTAATAGTATGTACGGAGATCCGGGCTAATTGGGGATTCGCAGCATAATCAGAATTCCGAAATAATTAGGACTTGTATTACGATTGGAACGCCAACCTCGTTCATATGTGTAACACTGGCAAAAATGTGGGTGTGTGTGTGTGTATGTTTACGTACACGTGTGTGTGTGTGTGTGTGTGTGTGTGTGTGTGTGTGTGTGTACGTGCTTGGCTGTGTCACCGTGGTTGAGATCTACCTCCTGGTCCACGCCTCGTAGCGTGTGTACGTCTAAGCAATGGCTATTGAAGCCTGCGTTACAGAGTGCAGTATGGATTAAAAAGGCGAGCGTTACTCTGTTACTATGGCACAATTGCCACTTGGGGTTGTTACCCCAACCCCAAGCTTCTTACCCCAAGTTTGTTACCCTATTAAGGAAATCGTTCCATATTTGTCAACTATGTGACTATGCGTATACAACCTGTCCTCCCACTTAATGCCTCGCATTTTTAACGTCGACCAACACGCAAAAAAATGACGTATTAGTAAAAACTAAAGTACCGTGATATTTCCGTTTTCTGTGCATCGGCTTCGATAGGTTTGGTGGGTTGCTTGGGTTCGTCCGTTTCTGGTTAGGCTAAACAGTTGTATTTTTAACGGAGTGGCAGATCACACGAATGGGCTGGTTGTTAATAACCAACAGTACTGGCTATAGTCTGTACAATGATGTCTTGTGTAATTAACACAATGTAATTTCTGCCAGTTACATTATCGCACACATATAATTTAATTACCATCTGTTACATTATTACACAGCGTATGGTAGAGGACATCAGAGTAAATTAGCCATGTCACATACCACCAGGAGGTATTTAATTTGGGGCGCAGTTGGCAATCAATCATCATTATATGAGCATGTGGCCATTATTGGCAAGCGAGCATCCTGGTGGTGCTGGAATTGGGTATATATATATATATATATATATATATATATATATATATATATATATATATATATATATATATATATATATATATATATATATATATATATATATATATATATATATATATATATAAAGTTGTGAGGGTACCACCTCTGGTGCAAGTGTAGGGACCCCATAGCCTCGGAGAAGAAAATAGAGAGTATTCAGAGAAGACCCTGTGGATTCTCACTAAACAATAAAATATGTTCTTCTGCTACATATATAATATCTATATGTCACAGTTTCACCTGGCTCTCTTCGACGGCAATCCCAACCTGTCCATGTTGGGCACGTACCCAGCAGCAATTATTGGGGAAAATTTGGTTAAGCTAGACCCCGAACATCTGGCCTCCAACTTGGAATAGAGGGAAAGACAGATATTCAGACAGACTGAGAAACATTTCAATTTATTGAGATATATAATAATATGAATGCTGGGATGAGTATATCCCAGAAACTGTGATGGAGCTCAGGTGGGCCCTGAAGACGATCTCACCAACACCTGTTGTCCGTTACATCACTGTTGTACACAAATGTATTTGTTGTCAGGTTCTAGTTGCATGAGTGGCAACAGGGGTGGACTTGAGCGGCAACCGCTCTGGCCAACACAGATAACCAGACCTGATTCCCACTCAACACTATGGGCGTTGTTGTTGTTTTAGATTTAACTACTCAGAACGAAATGTCCATGTAGCACGAGCTATGGTGAGCCCGTTAACTATGTGCGGGTTTTTACACTTCATATATTTAGGTGGTTCTCTGAGGTGTACTGTTCCCCCCCTTGCTTACCTCATAACAAACAGCTCCCCCTTCCCCATGACCTTCTCTTCATCCCCCTTACCCTTTCCCCACAATCCACAACCCTTCACCTTTGATTACTCCCCCCCGCCCCCACCATCCGTACCCTCCCCCCCACACCCCCCTTCTCCAGAGCGCCAGTCTTAATGTATATTTTGTTTTCACTCAAGTTGGAATATGAATTCAGACTGAGAGCGTTTTTTGTGGGGGGTTTAAGGGGGAGGAGAGAGAGAGTGGGTTGGTTCTCGCTCTCGGAAATGAAACGTGGAATCGGAAACTTGTATGTGTACCCGGGTGACTAAATCATACCTCACTGCAAACGCAACGCGGATTTCAGCGCTCTTACAAACTTCCGTTCGACTGCTGCTTGTGAAGTTTGTGGTCGAGTCATCTCGTGTAGGTTCGCTCATAATATTATTTCATGGCTTCCCAAAAGTGAATGTTGGATAGAAAGGTCTGAATAATAGCTGAGATTAAGCGGCAGTGATGGCATGGCGGCGGTGGGTCTAGCTCCGCCACTTTCAATTGGGATAAGCTTGTTACTTACGCAATTTTGGTAGGGTGGTTGGATTGCAGGAAATGTGTTGTGGGTGTAGGGTGTGGTTGGTGGCCGGGTAGAGCCTTGCGCTGTATTAATATGGTTGATCATATATTTTATTCAATTGTTTAGGTAGAGTGCTTTATTTGCGTAAAAGTGACCCGGTCGGTGATTGCGTGTGTGTGACGTTGCGTGTGTGTGTGTGGGAGGTGTTGCCTGTATCCCCCGGGTGTATTGACGCAAGCACACTTGAGGGCAAGAGGGGGAGACGGTTCGCTAGTGGCGGGGATGCGTAAGTGATCCTATTCTGGTAATTCAGGTGTAAGGCTTCGGCTGGTGTGTGTGTGTGTGTGTGTGTGTGTGTGTGTGTGTGTGTGTGTGTGTGTGTGTGTGTGTGTGTGTGTGTGTGTGTAAGGGGGGATATACACTCAGCTGCTTTTGAAGGATTGTGCTTTTGGCTCCCAAGTTCCACCTTTTCACTGATACAACGACTCTTGATCCTTTAGTTTCTTAGGTTATTTCCTTTCCTTTTAAATATTTGTTTGAAGTTGTATGAACCTTTAATACCTTTTCTACGATCTTGTTGTTAATTCCTTCCTGCTCGGGAGCCGGTCGGCCGAGCGGACAGCACGCTGGACTTGTGATCCTGTGGTCCCGGGTTCGATCCCAGGCGCCGGCGAGAAACAATGGGCAGAGTTTCTTTCACCCTATGCCCCTGTTACCTAGCAGTAAAATAGGTACCTGGGTGTTAGTCAGCTGTCACGGGCTGCTTCCTGGGGGTGGAGGCCTGGTCGAGGACCGGGCCGCGGGGACACTAAAGCCCCGAAATCATCTCAAGATAACCTCAAGATAGATGCTCTCACACTCAACGAGTGTTCACTTCCTTCCTGAGAGTCACTGGGGTCTGTAGCTTCCACTGGGAGCTTCTAATTCTGTTTTTAGTCTGAATATCTCAAGATTCCCCCTCACAAATCTTGTATATATCGGTAATGTCTTTCATTTTTATCAACTTCATTATGACGGGGAGTCTGCCCCTCCACAGAGCTCAGTCCTCTCATATCTGGAAAACAGCCTTGTGACAAGTCTCTTAACATTCTCTAGTTTTGTCTTGTGTTTATGTGAGGGTTTTTCTGAAGTCTCCTTTGTCCAAATCAGGAAATGTAGATGTTTATCTCTCAGAATGTTTGGTAATATGTTTATTGTTTGTGATGTGTGTCTATGTATGTATTAACACGATGTACTGAACGGGGTGAGAATAGCTTGAGCTGCCTCATCCCTTTGTGTGTATTTTACCTCAATAAACTTATTTCAATTTCAATTAGTCCAAGTTCATGAGGGCTGTCTTGACGTCTGTCAGTTCCGCTTTATGCTACTGGCGGCATTCTGTGTGTCTGTGTACATTTGTTGATGGGCTTGGTCTTACCTCTGCTCCTAGACTATTTCCCTCCTCTGACTATGGAAGGTAAATCCTCAATCATGGTTGAGAGTGTGGGTCCTACCTCTGGGCCTCTGGTTGCGAGGGGGAGATGAATCGATAGGATAGTATTAAGAGGCATATCAAGAGGTAGTATAAGGAGGCTGCTCAAGTGGGGGGGTTGTTAGTAATCATCCTGGTGTGGTATGGGACGACAGAGAGACGGGAGGAGAGATGTAGGATCATTTGCATGTGTAATGGCACTGGCTCCACTCTCTCGCCTTAATGTAATATGGAGCAGTCTCCGTGTGTGTGTGTGTGTGTGTGTGTCTCTCTCTCTCTCTCTCTCTCTCTCTCTCTCTCTCTCTCTCTCTCTCTCTCTCTCTCTCTCTCTCTCTCTCTCTCTCTCTCTCTCTCTCTCTCTCTCTCTCTCTCTCTCTCTCTCTCTCTCTCTCTCTCTCTCTCCCTCCCTCCCTCCCTCCCTCCCCCCCCCCTCCCCCCTCCCCCCTGGTCTTCTGAGTTAGTGAGACACTCGACGCAGGTGTGTTATTAGTGAATAGTAACTTTACACTGCCTCGTTTAGCCAGTGTTGTCAGTCTTGACACTTCGTTAATGTTTACGCTAATGATTTTTGAGTCTTGTTTGTGTTACGACGTTTGATTTTTACCGCCCGGTGAGGCGTGACAAATTGTGACACTTAATGAGGTTTGGCACTGTGAGTGTGGCACTCTATGGTTTGTGGTACTGTGTGGCACCCTATGGTCTGTGGCACTGTGAGTGTGGCATCCTATGGTCTGTGGCACTGAGTGTGACACCCTATGGTCTGTGGCACTGTGAGTGTGGCATCCTATGGTCTGTGGCACTGTGAGTGTGGGACTCTATAGTCTGTGGCTCTGTGAGTGTGGCACTCTATAGTCTGTGGCACTGTGAGTGTGGCACTCTATAGTCTGTGGCACTGTGAGTGTGGCACTCTATAGTCTGTGGCACTGTGAGTGTGTGGCACCCTATGGTCTGTGGCACTATGAGTGTGGCACCCTATGGTATGTGGCACTATGAGTGTGGCACCCTATGGTCTGTGGCACTATGAGTGTGGCACCCTATGGTCTGTGGCACTATGAGTGTGGCACCCTATGGTCTGTGGCACTATGAGTGTGGCACCCTATGGTCTGTGGCACTGTGAGTGTGACACCCTATGGTCTGTGGCACTATGAGTGTGACACCCTATGGTCTGTGGCACTATGAGTGTGGCACCCTATGGTCTGTGGCACTATGAGTGTGACACCCTATGGTCTGTGGCACTATGAGTGTGGCACCCTATGGTCTGTGACACTATGAGTGTGGCACCCTATGGTCTGTGGCACTATGAGTGTGGCACCCTATGGTCTGTGGCACTATGAGTGTGGCACCCTATGGTCTGTGGCACTATGAGTGTGGCACCCTATGGTCTGTGGCACTGTGAGTGTGACACCCTATGGTCTGTGGCACTATGAGTGTGACACCCTATGGTCTGTGGCACTATGAGTGTGGCACCCTATGGTCTGTGGCACTATGAGTGTGGCACCCTATGGTCTGTGGCACTATGAGTGTGGCACCCTATGGTCTGTGGCACTGTGAGTGTGGCACCCTATAGTCTCTGGCATTCTAGGGACTGTGGCAGCTTGCAAGCCTACAAACGCAATAGGTCCTGCTCAGTGAATCTTTGATGGCATCCTTCAATTAGGTAGCATCGCCGAGGTCATCCTCTGCATAATTGTTGCTTTATATATATATATATATATATATATATATATATATATATATATATATATATATATATATATATATATATATATATATATAGAAACGGTAACGAATTTAATGGCTTGTATGGGCTAAAACAACCTGTATTGGCAACCAATTAAATAAAATAACCTCTCCCGATAATCTGTGTCAGAGCGACGAAATTCCAACCAATAAACTACTGGTGAAATTATTGTGTCCAGTATATAGCTGGCCACAATATATCCCCCCTGGTCAGGGTATACCACCCGCTGGAATATACCTCCTCTCCTGAATATACCCAGATGGCCTGAATATAAACTGTCCGGGTTGAACAACTTGAGCCTGAATATACTCTTCTTGTCAGAGAATAAACCTTTCTAATAATATTCAGGCAAACTAGACAAGATTATATCCCTCACTAGAGTATACCTCTCGCCAGGGTAAACTGCATGTATATACCAGCTCTCTGGTACACGTGGATGATAGGGCACAAGATGGGGGATATACCCACACGATGGCCCGATATACCCAGATAAATCATTATCGTGATATATCAATGAACAAATCCTCAGGAGTAAGTTGTAGCCTTGCATAGATTAGGGCGTGCATCTGGGAACACCCATAGGTTCGAAGCCACATTACGGCTCCTATGGATTTGTTCATGGAGGGGATATTAACAAGGTGTAGTGAGGGAACTGGTGGAGGTGTGTGATGTTCTGAGGTCAGAGTTGGAGGAACTTGGGCAGATGAAACAATATGTCTGACAGCAAGAGGAAACATAAGAGGACCCTTAGGAAGTCTTCGTCTTGGAGTGTTACGAAGGAAAGAAGACTTTAGGGCTTTCTATAGCTTTCGTGGAGACGATGGATATAAGTAGGAGCTGCTACGTATGGGTCAATAGGCCCTCTGCAGTTTTCTTCTTTCTTATGTTCTAGTGATCTATATAAATTGAATATGTTTAGAATTAGGAAAGACCTGGGTAAATAATGGTTTGGAAGGACAGTTGTTGATTTGTAGAACAAATTACCGGGTAACTATATATTGAAGTTGCCTCGTATTGAACAATAGACCTTCTGCCGTTTCTTTAATTTTAATATTTTATATTTTTATGGGGATTTTGTTTACTAGTGATCGTCTCCTAAACCCGTTTTCTTCCGCTAATGACGAACTGTTTATCCTGCCAATTGCTAACCAACATAGTATAGTGGAACGCCATAATGAGATGTCTGGGAAGATGGGGTAGGCCCGAGTGTTTATCTAGTGAACGCTGGCCGTCTCCGTGATGAATGTTACAACTCCAAGCGCCCCCGAGACGTAATATTGTGTTACACTCGGAGGGTGTCTGTGTTGGTGGGATTACGGCCTCGGTGTTTGAAGGGGTGATGAGTTAAGATGAAGACGGTGTGTTGAGGTGGTGGTGTGTTGAGGTGGTGGTGGCGGCTCCAAGTTATAGTCAAGTGTGTTGGGGAGGGACAGCTGCTCTACTGTCACCTCTTCCTGGACGCCCCGCCCGTATACTCAAGACCTGGGAATGCTATTATTGCTCATCAGCCCGATGGCAGCACAAGGAATATCTTATCACTCCTGAAAGGACGTTCTAGTCACATCGACTGTTTCCTGTTCACATCCTCACCGGATAAGCAATTTTGCCATCACCGCTGAATTGAGCTTTCCGTCACTACTGTCGGAAAGTTAGCGTACTCGCACAACCATTACGATGGCCGTGCGAGTACGGTAACGGTACTTTACGTCAGTAACGGAACATTATGAGTGTCACACATTGTTGAACAAGGCCGTTGTATCCCTTAATTATGTTAATTGAACTGTGTTAACTCCAGAACGGTAGTTTCATCTCTGGAACACAACTCTTTAAATACTATAACTTATCCAAACGTGGGTGAGAGTCTACAGCAATTAGTATAATAAATTGTCCTTTAACCCAATAACTTCGATACTAAGTACTTGGCTTCAAATTAAGGCGTCATCTGGGTTAGGCCAGGTGCACGATAACAGCAGCTGTGTTCGATATCTTCACTAATACCACCAGATATTACGGTCATACCATTGAAAGCCCTTGATAGCGTAGATATAACACACATTCTCTCCCTTACGCCTTGCCAGCCATTTAGTCTGGTCTCGAGTCCTGGTCAGGAAGGATATACTGGCATCTTGCTCCTGCAGGGTCGGCGTTCAATCCCCGATGGTCCACGTGGTTTCCCACCGTTTATTCACTCCGTGCTCATGTCCCAGCTCTTAGTCTGCTCTCGTATCCCTCCCAAGTACTGTATATAGTCATCCAGCATAACGCTCTCAAGTCAAACCTGGCGCCCCGGGCCGGGCTTGGGGAGTAGAAGAACTCCCAAAACCCCATCAACCAGGTACAATTAGGGTACAGGTACCCACCTCTTTCACCCGAGATGTAATCCCCACCTGGTATATTATATTGTTGTACTGCTCCCTCCCTCCCTTGTACTGTTTATTTTTTTACGGGCTCACCATAGCCCGTGCTACATGGAATTTTAGATTAGCTAAATCTAAATCAACAGTAGCTCCCCCCCCCTCCCTCCCTCCCGTGTCAGTCGTACAATACGCGTTTTCGCTCCTCTTTTCCTGAGATTTGACTGTGTGGTACTTGCTCCTGACAGCTGTATAATCAGCTCGTCC
>NC_091164.1:2474297-2489297 GCF_040958095.1 Procambarus clarkii
GTGGATGGTGGGTGTTGTGGTGTTGGTGGGTGTTGTGGTGTTGGTGGGTGTTGTGGTGTTGGTGGGTGTTGTGGTGTTGGTGGGTGTTGTGGTGGATGGGTGGGTGTTGGGTCGTCGCCTGGTCTCCCAGGGCTTGTGGTGGAGCAACCCCCATCCTCAGACCATGCCCAAGTTGGGGTCGACCGCTGAATGGAATGGACTTGGTCTGCGGATGGATTGAGAGGTGACAGCCGAAGGTCACAAACAGAGCCAGTGTCAAGCTGACATATAGTGCCCTACAATGCCATTTAACATTGTTAATTATCATTTCAACCGGTGTCACTCTCCTTGACATAGTGAAGGTGAAGAGAATGAATTAAGTGACGTCGAACCTTGCCCGTTATTCACCTCGTGAATAATGACGTCATACAAAGGTTAAAACAGCTGTTACATTTATATTTTATAGAAAGAATACAAATGTACATTTTATATTTTTACGAAATTTGTTACGGTGTGAATGAACTTTTTATATGATCGAAAAGGCAACTTTAATGCCTATAATCTATTTCATTGAAGAATTAATAGCTGGTATGAGAAAGAGAGAATTAGTTATATTGAAAAATTCGTAATTCCGATGAAGCCGTTTTCGATATTTGTTTTTGATACGTGTTCAGTAACGATCACTGGTTGATAAATACTATGAAAAATATATGTATGATAATAATGTCACTTAGGTATCCCAAACCCTAACATTTTCCTTAATAACAATTCAAAGTGCATGGGAAATAGGCTTACAGGTTCCAGAAGATGAGAGGAAATGTCAGCACTGTAAAGAGATGCCCCACACACCACTGGAACATTATCCAACACAATGCACAGTAACAATCACAACAGACCATTGGAACATTATCTAACACAGTGCACAGTTACAACCACAACAAACCATTGGAACATTATCCAACACAGTGCACAGTTACAATCACAACAGACCATTGGAACATTATCTAACACAGTGCACAGTTACAACCACAACAGACCATTGGAACATTATCTAACACAGTGCACAGTTACAACCACAGCAGACCACTGGAACATTATCTAACACAGTGCACAGTTACAACCACAGCAGACCACTGGAACATTATCTAACACAGTGCACAGTTACAACCACAACAGACCACTGGAACATTATCTAACACAGTGCACAGTTACTAATCCAATAAGATTTTAACTTAGATTCAACAGAGCAGAAGTTGTTAAACACATGGGGACATTTTCTTACTGAAGCGACCATACGAGTCATAAATACTCATACTCCGCCTAAGTAAAACAGAAACAAGCAACACTTAGTGGGCCAGCCAGAGGCTTAGGGCCCGCGCGGTAAATTCCTAGCAACCAAAAAAAAAAAATCCTATAAAAAAGACAAAATTTCAGGCTTTTCCTGTAGGAAGGGAAATGCTGTGAGGTTAATCCTGTCCTGCGAGCATCTCCCGCTTCCCTTCTTCCTTACTCCTGTCTTGATCAACATTTTAATCACGAGGAAAATTAATGCCCAATGGAAGCCATCAAAAGACTTTTTTAGCTAAGTTAGTGACTGACTTTCCTGTGTTTCACTGCTAGTTAGTACCTGTTGTGGGGCCCCTCACTGCTAGTTAGTGCCTGTTGTGGGGCCCCTCACTGCTAGTTAGTGCCTGTTGTGGGGCCCCTCACTGCTAGTTAGTGCCTGTTGTGGGGCCCCTCACTGCTAGTTAGTGCCTGTTGTGGGGCCCCTCACTGCTAGTTAGTGCCTGTTGTGGGGCCCCTCACTGCTAGTTAGTGCCTGTTGTGGGGCCCCTCACTGCTAGTTAGTGCCTGTTGTGGGGCCCCTCACTGCTAGTTAGTGCCTGTTGTGGGGCCCTCACTGCTAGTTAATGCCTGTTGTGGGGCCCTCACTGCTAGTTAGTGCCTGTTGTGGGGGCCCCTCACTGCTAGTTAGTGCCTGTTGTGGGGGCCCCTCACTGCTAGTTAGTTTTTTCGTTTCCATTTAACAACTTAACACAGTGAAGAAGTATTGCTTTCGTGTATGCAATTGATGTTGGTATTTTAATGGAAATACAAAGTTCGAGTGTTTGTACACATGAAGCGATTGGTTTTGGAACTGTGTGGGCTTCTGCTGGTGTGTGTGTGTGTGTTTGTGGTCGTGTTTGTGGGGCTGGGAGTGTGTGTGGTCGTGTTTGTGGGTCTGTGTGTGTGTGGTCGTGTTGGTTGGTCTGTGAGCGTGTATGGTCGTGTTTGTTGGTCTGTGAGTGTTTGTGTGGTCGTGTTTGTTGGTTTGTGTGTGTTTGTGGTCGTGTTGGTTGGTCTGTGAGTGTTTGTGGTCGTGTTTGTGGGTCTGTGTGTGTGTGTGGTCGTGTTTGTGGGTCTGTGTGAGTGTGTGTGGTCGTGTTTGTTGGTCTGTGTGAGTGTTTGTGGTCGTGTTTGTTGGTTTGTGTGTGTTTGTGGTCGTGTTTGTGGGTCTGTGTGTGTGTGTGGTCGTGTTTGTGGTCGTGTTTGTGGGGCTGTGAGTGTGTGTGATCGTGTTTGTTGGTCTGTGAGTGTTTGTGTGGTCTTGTTTGTGGGTCTGTGAGTGTTTGTGTGGTCGTGTTTGTGGGTCTATGAGTGTTTGTGTGGTCGTGTTTGTGGGTCTATGAGTGTTTGTGTGGTCGTGTTTGTGGGTCTGTGAGTGTGTGTGTGGTCGTGTTTGTTGGTCTGTGAGTGTTTGTGTGGTCTTGTTTGTGGGTCTGTGAGTGTTTGTGTGGTCGTGTTTGTGGGTCTGTGAGTGTGTTTGTGGGTCTGTGAGTGTTTGTGTGGTCGTGTTTGTGGGTCTGTGAGTGTGTGTGTGGTCGTGTTTGTTGGTCTGTGAGTGTGTGGTTGTTAGTACGTGCGTGCGCGCGCGCTTGTTAGTCTGTGGGTGATACCGGAAAGGTTAAGCCGATTTGCATGAAAAATAAACTATTGTTTTATAAAAAACATATGTGAGTAAGAATTAATTAATTGCGAATATCAGCGCGAAGTGGGCTGCTGCAGTGTGTGTGTGTGTGTGTGTGTGTGTGTGTGTGTGTGTGTGTGTGTGTGTGTGTGTGTGTGTGTGTGTGTGTGTGTGTGTGCGTGCGTGTGTGTGTGTGTGTGTGTGTGTGTGTGTGTGTGTGTGTGTGTGCGTGCGTGTGTGTGTACTGGGGCTGGATTTCTGAGTGGTTATTGAATATTATTGACATTTGGCGTAAACATGTCTATGAAGATGCTGCACACCTGCCTCCTAAGGTTTCCCAAACTATCGCACTAAAGTGCCCTTATCCTAACCTACCAGAGGACCTAAAATAGAAAAACGGGAGAATATATAAATTTCGCGAGCCGCTACCATTTTCTAGTACGACAATTTTTGGCCTTAGGTGAAGTGTACGTCAAAATGCGACGGTCTATTAGGGGGCGGGGCTGGGTGCTGGGGGACCTCTATATGACAACTTAAGATCACAGCTGTATATCTTAACCAGAGTTTATTATCGAAGTTATATAAATGATAAAGATTTCTATATCCTTTCCCCCCTCTCTCTCTCTCTCTCTCTCTCTCTCTCTCTCTCTCTCTCTCTCTCTCTCTCTCTCTCTCTCTCTCTCTCTCTCTCTCTCTCTCTCTCTCTCTTTTCTCTCTTCTCTCTTTCTCTCTCTCTCTCTCTTTCTCTCTTTCTCTCTCTCTTTCTCTCTCTCTTTCTCTCTCTCTCTCTCTCTCTCTCTCTCTCTCTCTCTCTCTCTCTCTCTCTCTCTCTCTCTCTCTCTCTCTCTCTCTCTCTCTCTCTCTCTCTCTCTCTCTCTCTCTCTCTCTCTCTCTCTCTCTCTCTCTCTCTCTCTCTCTCTCTCTCTCTCTCTCTCTCTCTCTCTCTCTCTCTCTCTGTCTCTCTCTCTCTCTCTCTCTCTCTCTCTCTCTCTCTCTCTCTCTCTCTCTCTCTCTCTCTCTCTCTCTCTCTCTCTCTCTCTCTCTCTGTCTCTCTCTCTCTGTCTCTCTCTCTCTCTCTCTCTCTCTCTTCTCTCTCTCTCTCTCTCTCTCTCTCTCTCTCTCTCTCTCTCTCTCTCTCTCTCTCACACACACACACACACACACACACACACACACACACACACACACACACACACACACACACACACACACAACACACACACCCAACGTTGATTCTTCTACTTAGAAGAATCTTAAAGAAGCATATAATTCTTCGTTCATTTGCTTTGGCGTTTGTACTGTACTCACATTTTGCTATGCTAGTCGCCTTTCCTGCATCATTTGTAAACGAAAGCTGCTTAGAAGATCTCTTAAGAGCGTCAGTAGACCAATTACAGTCTTCTGTAAACATGAGGTTGAGAAGTTCTGTGCGAATATTTCTTCAATTTTTGTCGAGTTGTGTTAGCGTAAGTTACTAACACTAGCGAATGACACACACAGAGATCACACTAACGTGATGCATCAAATGAACAAATCCACAAGGGCCGTGACGAGGATTCGAACCTGCGTCCGGGAGCATCCCAGACACTCCCTTAATCGACTGAGCTACGACAGGGTAAAAGGGTTGAAACCGAAGTTCTACTGAACACTAGCGAATGTGTTGCCAAAGCCTAGCACCAGGGGCGGCTTGTGAGTAAGGGCGCATATAGCTTACCATAGAGATTGGTTCCTGTACACGTGGCTACGATGAAAGGAATATTCCTCTTTAAAATTATTATTATTGCCTAAAATTATTATTATCAGTGGATTATTGCCCTGTTGCTGCCGTTAACTCTTCGCGAGTTACTTTTTTTGGCCAATATGTTTTCTGCTATTAATAGCAACCTCTGATCCCTATATACGTTTATGGTGTGCGTTGTAAGTCATTCTTTTGAACCCTATTACTCTTTTCTACTGATCAGTATACCACTTTGATCATTATACTCTCCCCTATAGTTGCTAGATTGACTCGACAATGGCTGAAGCAACAAGTACATACTGTGTGTGTGTCCCTCCAGTTGGACAGGCAGCATGGACATTCTACCCTCGTTGCCGCTGCTGGGCGAGGCCTGTTGCCTGTTATGTCCCGTTAACAGTATTGACCCCCGTTATCGCCGTCCAGCTGTCTGCCATTGGATACAGCTGACCGATCTCACATTCTTCGTGCCGGGAAAAGTTTGATTGGTGTCTGTTTCTTGTGTTGTGTTCTGTCTAGGTCGTTGGCTCCCCCCCCCCTCTCCCCCTCTCCCTCCCCCTCTCCCTCCCCCTCTCCCTCCCCCTCTCCCTCCCCCTCTCCCTTCCCCCTCCCTCCCCGCTCTCCACGTCTTCGCTTTCCCCCTCTCCTTATGTATCCTATGTCTCCGCTCATCGACACTTTGCTTCTATCCACTACCCTGCATCTACACTTCCACTATCCTTCACCTACTCCATTCTTAGCTACTATCTCTAACCATTCACCTTCGCCAGCCGACAGCCAACAGCCTGGTGGACCAAACTCTCACAAGTCAAGCCTGGCCTCGGGCCGGGCTTGGGAAGTAGAAGAACTCCCAGAACCCCATCAACCAGGTATCAAGCAAGCTCAGCCTTCCACCCACCCCCCCACTCAAACACCCTTTCTACTCCCGCAACGCCTTTTCCATTTCCCCAGCCAGTGCCCTTTCTAGCGGCCTCCATCGGGGCTCGGCGGTGCGTAGCGTGAGTGGGCGGCGCTATTGACCAGGCGGTTATTGAAATGATTGTCAGCTGTGGGTCGTCTGAACTCCCCGACACCTCGGCCCGATATTGACTGGTGGGTAAATACTTCAAAATATGTGAGACCTGGTTGGTTTACGTGTCTCTTGATACGGTAAGAATTGGGCCGCTGGTTTAAGGGGACTTGAACGTGGGGGAATAATTCAAGGTCGGCTTGAGTGTGCGAGCTGGCTCACACGCAGATTCACGTGTGCACGCACCCTTTCTCGCTCTCAGATGCACCTGTGCACACACATGACTTCACGCAAGCTGAGGGGCGGGAAGTATCGGGCGAAATAGAACGGTCTTGACTGGGAACCATTTGGTTCCTGATATATATAAACAAGAATGCGTGCATGCGTGCCTCCACTTGCGTGCACGCAGAAAGGTACATAACGATATTTCCAGACGATTCAGAACTTACATAACACATCAAAACAGCACTGCTGAATACCTCAGGAGGGCCTGTACGAACCATAGAACTAGAATCAAAATCACTTTTGAACATGATCGCAGTGCACAAAATTCTTACAGGACGCTGACAGTGCTGGGCAAATCGCTGGTGCAGGGCCAGCACGATTGACCACGATTGGAAAGTAGAAACTTGGATGAGCTACTGCTTCAGTGTGTATGGAGGATGAGGTATGAGTTAGTAGGGCAAGTGGTTGTGGCCATCACCATGGGTTACCTTGAGGTACTTCCGGGGCTTAGCGTCCCCGCGGCCCGGTCGTCGACCAGGCCTCCTGGTTGATGGATAAGGTAGGATAAAGAGCTTGTGAGCTTTTGTAATAGACGACCGCGGCTAAAAGGTCCAGGAACTGTCGTTCACAGTGCACAAAGTTTGTTATATGCTGCCGTTATAATTATAAGGTGTGGTTATAGTGGGAGAGTATGCGACTTGGCAGTGCTGGGGTCGTGGGTTCGAGCCCACCTCATAGCCCTAGTGGATTTTCTCAAGGTGTGTTCGTTAGATGTAATTGTTAATGTAGACATCTCCTCTCAGGTCTGATTAAAAGCTTTAGTGCCCTCTGCAATTTTTTTTTTTTTTTTTTTGCGTAGTGGACTTACTGGTACAGGAGCGAGGTCGTAAGTGTGTGAAGTGAGGTGAGTGAGATACCAGGATACAATGAGCAAACTCAGTGACATTGGAAGAACGGTGAAACAAATGCAACATGATTCAGATATATACAATAATCTTCCAGCATTTTTTCAGTTCCTGGTTTCTTAAATGGGGTTTGGAAACACGTATCCAAAACACTTCTTACGAGCCTTTATCATATGTCTTATGAGCTTTGGCATATGTCTTACCAGCCTTGGCATGTGTCTCACCAGCCTTGGCATATGTCTATGGCATATATCTTACAAGATACAGCCTATGGCATATATCTTACAAGATACAGCCTATGGCATATATCTTACAAGATACAGCCTATGGCATATATCTTACAAGATTCTACATAAACGCTCACTATGACGTGAAGAAAACTTGTGGATGTGTAGTAACTGAAGCGGGTAATGTGAGCTGGCATAATTCTCCAGGACGCGATGGACAGGCAGTGTACAGTACACGCCAAGTCTCCCAGGAACTCTGTAACTGGTTAGTGTTCCCTAGAGTGTTTCATGCGATGTGTTGAGTCGCAGCGGTAAGGGCGTTGGAAATGGAAGAAAAGAGGGTGAAGACGAGAAAAAATGAGAGTAAGAAAGGGCGGAGGAGGAAAATGGGGGATGGTTATTTGTAATTATAAATATCACCCTCGATCATCCCCATTACAAATAAATCATACCCATTAAAATGTTAGACAATATCCTGTGTAAGCGTATAAAGTAGTAGTGTATGTGAAGAGTAACTAGATGAAAACATTAATATTATACGCAGAAAGATCATGCGTATTTCGTGAGAGTTTAGTAAAAATTAGTAACGAATAGGGAGGCCTTTTCTATTTTTTAAGTCGGGTAAGACTCTGCCTACGTTAGTGTCCTCTTGAACTGCACGTTTGGGCTAATTGTCTGCCCTCTGGGTGATAATGCTCGAAAATCTTGCGTATAATTGGCGTGTCAACAGAGTACGCAAAATGTGGATTGCAATTCTCGAGTCGACATAGTACGCCAAAAGCTGCCATGCCATTTTCGTGTCGACAGAATTGCCTAAAAGGTTCAGATGGAAACCTGGACGATTGTTAGTGATGAATGTGGAGTTGGCCAAAGGCTTCAAATGGCCCTTGTGAACAAGACTGTTAGTTACACATATTATGTATTTTCTCAAAGACTGGTTGCAGGAGTTATCTTTGATAACAGGCTACGAGGGGGCCTCGTAGCCTGGTGGATAGTGCGCAGGACTCGTAATTCTGTGGCGCGGGTTCGATTCCCGCACGAGGCAGAAACAATTGGGCAAAGTTTCTTTCACCCTGAATGCCCCTGTTACCTAGCAGTAAATAGGTACCTGGGAGTTAGTCATCTGTCACGGGCTGCTTCCTGGGGGTGGAGGCCTGGTCGCGGACCGGGCCTGCGGGGAAACTAAAGCCCCGAAATCATCTCAAGATAACCTCAAGATAACCTCAAGATTGATGGGCTTGCCTGACTAGGCAGTTATCTTTTGTAAGCTTTTATTGTGAGAAATGAGGAGTTAACAGATTCGTGTAATTAATGAAAGGTTTGATAAATACCTCCAAAGAATACCTTATCAACCAGGCTGTGATTCATACGTCAGGCTGCGATCAACCAGCATCCAACAGTCTTGGTTAACCAGTCCAGCAATCAGGAGGTCTGGTCGAAGACCGGGCCGCGGGGACGCTATGCCTCGAAATCATCACAAGGTAACCGCAAGGTAAGGTAGTCGATAGTGTGCGCGTCTTGGGTGAGCCAGAATGCGACTTCGATCCCACACAATGCCCCAGACACTTGTCCCTAATGTAATTCTCGTCACCAGTGTGGGTACTACAGTGGCCTGCGCTCTCCACCAAGATCTCATTATATTTAGCGTTTGTTAACGAAAGAAGAGTTCACCTGTGAGCTGGTCCAGGTGGAAAAGTTTCTAATAAGACAAATTAACAAGGTTTACGTGAGGGCTTTTTCCCCTCGTCCCGGGAAGGATCAAATACTCAGACGACGGTACTGTACGCTTCTTGTAGAGTGTTGCCCGTGTGTGTGTGTAGTTAAGGTGACGGCTAAATGTCCGCAATTTGTTCTAGTTTGTTACGTCAATTGCGCGTGTCTGATGAGGTGAATCCGGACCCAGACATTCTCAGGTTGTGTGATCCTTCCTGGTTTTTATTTCTCATCGCACTAATTGAAGAAGAGCAAGGGTACGGGGGAAGAAAGAAAGACAAGTAGACAAGTAAGCAGTGTGTGAGACACGAGTGAGAGGATATTCCTACATCTGGAGGAGAGTATTTGTGAGAGCTTGTGCTTTGGGAAAGGCAAGAAGGGCAGATATGGAAGGGTGGTAGAGGGGTCATCCTGTGTCGTGGAGGGAGGGGAGGTAGCGAGGCAGCAATATTTACCCATGAGAGTGGCAGGGGGATGAGCTGTCTTACTTAGGTAGGGCGGAGCAGATGCCTTTGTGTAGGCTAATGAATGGTAGCGCTGTAGGAGAGGGGGAGGGTGTCTGGTAAAGCAAACTACTACAAGCAATTACCCATCGTGGGGGAGGATGGTGGTGGTTGGTGGGGGGGGGGGGCAGTATGGGTTAATTGAGAGGGACTAAGGGGAAACGTGATGAGTGGCAGGGCAGCATGGAGTGCCTGTGGTATACGCCGCTGAGTGCCAGTGTAGGAGCAGGAGCAGCAGCAGTAGCAGGAGGAGGAGGAGGAGGAGGAGCCGTGGCCACGGGTGAGGGTCTGGGGTGACTGAGGCAGCAGTGAGGGCCGCGGCAGCCAGCGAGGCGGCCAGTCGGTGGTGGAGTGTGCCACGCGCACCTTGCCCGTCTCCCGCCCGCGCCCACACGTGTCTCCCACCACCCGCACCACACTACCTCGGATACGCCCCTACCTCCTGGGCACCCAGGTGTGCATACCCTACACATGCCCAGTCCTGCCCGACATCTCTACATGGATATAAGCCCGACCGCTATGGAATCTCCAATGCAATGACTAGAAAATGGAAATAAAAATATGAGGTGTGTTTTCCCCCCACGGCATTACCTATGGTCTGATGTTACGCGCACACCAGCAAGCAGTGGTGACGTGTACTGTATGCTGAGAAATGTGCTTCGCGAACATCACAACAACAGATGATTTATTTATATTGAAAACGAACGAGCTTTTAAAACAGTTGGTGATGCATTAGTCTCCTGAATCTGTAGCTGTGTGCGACAAAGAGGATCTGTGTTTCTGTGCATGTATGTGGATATGATTCAACCGGTAGCGAATAAAGGTCACTTTCGTAAAGCCAAACCCGGACGTTATGGACCAGCCGACCACACGTCCCGGGGGAAATTATTTTGTGAGCACTTAAAAATGTACTATAAAGAGGAACGCACCTCTTAGTTGTAAAGGAGGATAACTGTTAGTGATTGCTGTAATGCGGTGTTATATAGAGCTTTTACAGTCATGTGGAGTGAGGACTGTAAAGGGGTTTCTTGTGGGGGCCCCCCAACCGTGTCTTGTAAGGGGGGGGCCCTCAACCGTGTCTTGCGAAGAGGGTTTCGAACTGTGTTTTGTGGGGCCCAGTGTCTTGTGGGAGAGGCCTTCCGCTTGCTAGGATCCCACAGTTGTGTCTTGTGAGGGGGCCCTCCGCTTGCCGGGACCCCAACCGTGTCTTGGGAGCCCTACGCTTGCTGGGGCCCCCAGACGTGTCTTGGTGGAGAGGGGGAGGGCCTCCTCCGTTGACTGGGGGCCCACTTGTCGCATCCCGCGTTGGAAATCATGAAAAGAGACCACTTGTAAACCCAGGCAGATGGAAGGAATAACGGAACACACGAGTTGGGGTCCAAAGGTTCGACTAGGAGTAGAGTGGTGGACCTGGGAGAGAGGGAGGGGGGGAGGGGGGAGAGGGGGAAGGAGGTGAAATAGTGTATTAGTGAAGCCCAAGTGGATGCTGTAGCCTGTGCGTCGCTGTAGTGGTGGTGTTATGCCCCAAGTCTTGCCTGAAACAAAGACCTGTCTCGCATCCTAATTGGTGGAAACAAGTTAAGGTTGCTCCACAAAATCATCACAATGATGTAAAATAAAAAAGGGGTTGGGGGGTTATCAGCAAGAATAAAGTGGAAGGTTGTGAGGAGAGGAATATCAGTTCGTGTAGCAGCAGGAGGAGCACAACCGCTACTACTACCCAAGGACACCGACCAGGACAGGGAAGCTTCACCAGCCTCACTCAAGCTTGGTGAGGGGGCTAGGTACCCCCTCCCCACTCACCCACCGTCCACAATGGCAGGGAAGTAAATTCAATAACTCGTCTCCTTATTTGGTTTGAAGTTAAAAGGTCTAAACATATTCGTGATGGAATCTGTTCCCTCTTCCCCATTCCTTACCCCACCCTCCTCTCCTTCTTTCCCCCCCCCCTTTCCTTACCCATCTCCCCCTCCCTCTTTTCCCCCTACCCATTCCGATAAATACTCACCCCCCTCCCCCCAACTCCCCGTTACAGCAGTGTAACAAATGTAAACAAAACAGAAGACCCAGTCATGAGGACGATATCAATCGTTTGCTGTCCTAAATATATCGATTTACATAATATCATTAAAAAATTTTGACCGAGGTTTACTTTACCTTTGATGGCGACCAGCGAGCACTGTTGGCTGCCAATTTACGTTATTAATTGGGACGTTTGTTTAATGGACACCGCCATTATCTATCGCTTATATGGTCAGGCGTGGCGGTTTGTGGAGACTGAGCTGTGTATTGGTGTAGTACAGAGGTGGTTTATGGTGGTACAGAACTACAGTATAGTACAGAGATGGTTTATGGTGGTACAGAACTACAGTATAGTACAGAGATGGTTTATGGTGGTACAGAACTACAGTATAGTACAGAGATGGTTTATGGTGGTACAGAACTCTACAGTATAATACAGAAGTGTTGTTTGGTAATACAGAACTCTAGAGTATCGAGTGTTATGTGACAAGTAACCTCTATGTACAGAGCTGCGGGTGTAGAGGGTAAAGAGAGATTAATGGAGTCCTTATTATTGCAAGGGTGTAGTGTACTTTATTGTGTAGTACATATCCCGTACAGAAGAGTGTACTGTTACACACATTGTGCTACTTCATGCTCGTGTAGTGTGCTTGTTGTGGGTGTACTTGTCGACACTAGTGAAGGTCTGGTTGTGGGTGTACTTGTCGACACTAGTGAAGGTCTAGCTGGGAGTGTACTTGTCGACACTACTGAAGGTCTGACTGTGGGTGTACTTGTCGACACTAGTGAAGGTCTAGCTGGGAGTGTACTTGTCGACACTACTGAAGGTCTGACTGTGGGTGTACTTGTCGACACTAGTGAAGGTCTAGCTGGGAGTGTATTTGTCGACACTACTGAAGGTCTGACTGTGGGTGTACTTGTCGACACTAGGGAAGGTCTGGTTGTGGGTGTACTTGTCGACACTAGTGAAGGTCTGACTGGGAGTGTACTTGTCGACACTAGTGAAGGTCTGACTGTGGGTGTACTTGTCGATACTAGTGAAGGTCTAACTGGGAGTGTACTTGTCGGCACTAGTGAAGGTCTGACTGTGGGTGTACTTGTCGACAGAAGTGAAGGTCTGACTGGGAGTGTACTTGTCGGCACTAGTGAAGGTCTGACTGGGGGTGTACTTGTCGACACAAGTGAAGGTCTGACTGTGGGTGTACTTGTCGACACAAGTGAAGGTCTGACTGTGGGTGTACTTGTCGACACTAGTGAAGGTCTGACTGTGGGTGTACTTGTCGACACTAGTGAAGGTCTGACTGTGGGTGTACTTGTCGACACAAGTGAAGGTCTGACTGGGAGTGTACTTGTCGGCACTAGTGAAGGTCTGGCTGGGGGTGTACTTGTCGGCACTAGTGAAGGTCTGGCTGGGGGTGTACTTGTCGACACTAGTGAAGGTCTGACTGGGAGTGTACTTGTCGGCCTAACACCAGCGAGGTCCTTGCTGGGAGCGGAGTGTGGGGCAGTCAGTAAATACAGATTTACAGTGTACCTTGTCAAGGGTGTGAAGCAGCATTCAACATAGTCTATTACCGTCTTGTCTAGTGACAGCCGTCTATAATTGGAGATAGCTTATGCTACGCCTGCAGCTTATAGCGTGTACGCAATCCAGCATGACGTTGTTTGTAGCGTTAAAGTGTGGTTGCTGCTTCTGTTTGCTCTGGCTACCGGGAGAGTGAGGTACTAGAGTGGTTTGTGAAGTACAGGTGTTGTATTATTTTGAGAGTACCGGTGTTTTATTAAGACTTCTTTTTTTAGAGGGGTGGTTCACGGAGTCTGTGTGTACCTATCAGTGACTGTAGAGAAGTGAGGTTCAGTTTGGTGTGTTTCCAGGCAGCCTGTAAGATTCATCCCTTGTACAAGTTTCCAGAACCTCTATGTGTCTTCGGCTGCCATACTAAATGATCATTCCGTTGTATACGATTCCCTCCCATCCCGCATGGAGCTGTGAGGTACAACCATGGACATCTTCAAGAGAAAACTAGGTTATTTTCTCCAAGGAGTGCCGGACCAACCGGGCTGTGGTGGGTATGTGGGCCTGCGGGCCGCTCCAAGCATCAGCCTAGTGGACCAAACTCTCACAAGTCAAGCCTGGCCTCGGGCCGGGCTTGGGGAGTAGAAGAACTCCCAGAACCCCATCAACCAGGTATCAACCAGGTACTGTTCCCCTGTGTGCTTGTGTCCATTTAAGCTACGTTTGGCCTTCAGGTATGTGATAAATCATGCATCGGGAGAACCCTGTTTACCTGCTTTGATATGTCACGCAGACAGCTAGTATCTACCCAAGTGAGAGTCCACCTCCTGTGTGTGTGTGTGTGTGTGTGTGTGTGTGTGTGTGTGTCCACCTCCTGTGTGTGTGTGTTATGCCAGGACAAACTGACGGTGTGTAGTGGTGTAGTTCACACAATGTTGGGACAGCAGCCGGGCCCAGTGTTCTTAGCTCTTGGGCCCCGCCTTTTGAGCCCTTAGCTGCCTGATGCAGCTACTTCCAACTCAAGTTCAAGTATGTTTATTGAGACAAGGAAAAAAAATACATCTCAAAGGGCTAGAGTAGCTTAGGAGGCTATTTCTGCCCTCCTCCCCCCCCTCTCTTGTGATTGGTCTCTTTGTCGGAGTGGTTATATTTCCCAGGGGAGACTACTCTCGAAATTATGCAGTGGTGGATTATGGTAGGAAACATCATTATAAACTATTGCGGTACTTCATTAATGGGCATGTGGTTCTGATAGTAATTTATTTCTTGTAGTCTCTCTCTCTCTCTCTCTCTCTCTCTCTCTCTCTCTCTCTCTCTCTCTCTCTCTCTCTCTCTCTCTCTCTCTCTCTCTCTCTCTCTCTCTCTCTCTCTCTCTCTCAAACTTGACATATCAGTGTCCCCGACGCTCCATTAGTTATGCAAATAAAAAATTGTCAATAATAAGTAGAAATTAACGAATACTGATAATTATTAATAATTATGTTAATTATAAACGAAGACAAGGAAAAGTAGCTAAAATATTATACTACTACTGATAATAATAATAATATGCAAATTTCAAATTATTAAAAAATTAATGATTAATCATTATAATTACAAATAATAACTGAAATAATTAGTTAATAATTGAAATAATTAGTTAATAATTGAAATAATTAGTTAATAATTGAAATAATTAGTTAATAATTGAAATATTTATTTAATTGAAATAATTAGTAATAATTGAAATAATTAGTTAATAATTGAAATAATTAGTTAATAATTGAAATAATTAGTTAATAATTGAAATATTTAGTTAATAATTGAAATATTTACTTAATAATTGAAATAATTACAGTTAATAATTGACATAATTACAGTTAATAATTGACTTACAACTAATAATGAAATACAGATAATAATTGAACTAAGTACAATTAATAGTTGGAATACTTACCATGAGACATTACAATCAGTTGGGTTTGGACCAACCACAAGTGATTGGGCTCACCGCCAGACATGTAATTGGTCTGGGACCAGATTCACGAAAGCACTTACGAACGTGTACATCTTTCCTCAGTCTTTGACGGCTTTGGTTACATTTATTAAACAGTTTACAAGCATGAAAACTTCCCATTCAATTATTGTTATTGTTATAAACAGCCTCCTGGTGCTTTGGAGCTCATTAACTGTTTAATAATTGAAAACAACGCCGCCAAAGATTGAGAAAAGATGTACAG
>NC_091164.1:2494297-2546797 GCF_040958095.1 Procambarus clarkii
TAATCCCAAGATTAAGAAAATACAAGCATACAAGGCTTATTGAGTCAAGCCTGGCCTCGGGCCGGGCTTGGCGAGTAGATGAACTCTTAGAACTCCATCAACCAGGTATAGTATAAGACCATCAATGCTAACAATGCTTTCATATTTAACCAAGTTCTATGTGTGTGTGTGTGTGTGTGTGTGTGTGTGTGTGTGTGTGTGTGTGTGTGTGTGTGTGTGTGTGTGTGTGTGTGTGTGTGTGTACTTACCTATTTGTACTCACCTATTTGTGCTTGCGGGGGTTGAGCTTTGGCTCTTTGGTCCCGCCTCTCAACCGTCAATCATCACAACCGTCACACATGTGTGTGTGTGTGTGTGTGTGTGTGTCTGTGTGTGTGTGTGTGTGTGTGTGTGTGTGTGTGTGTGTGTGTGTGTGTGTGTGTGTGTGTGTGTGTGTGTGTGTGTGTGTGTGTGTGTGTGTCTGTGTGTGTGTGTGTGTGTGTGTGTGTGTGTGTGTGTGTCTGTGTGTGTGTGTGTGTGTGTGTGTGTGTGTGTGTGTGTGTGTGTGTGTGTGTGTGTGTGTGTGTGTGTGTATGTGTGTGTGTAGTGCCTCGTCTATCACGTTTAAATGTTTGTTATATCACATGGGCCTTGACTGTCGGAATCACCCATTTTATACACGCTGTTTTTTTCCCCCTGCGTAAACGAAAGGATTTTATAGTCACTTTTTTGTGTTCGCTGTTTGGGAATTTCTTTTTTTTTTATTCCTGAACTTGTTAAAAGTGTTATGGCGCATTAATGAAAAAAGAAATTCCATTAATTAGTGTGTTTGTATTTGTGTTATTATTTAACTGAAGACGCATAGGTATGTGTGTGTGTGTGTGTGTGTGTGTGTGTGTGTGTGTGTGTGTGTGTGTGTGTGTGTGTGTGTGTACATACACAAGCCAGTATTCATACGTTCGTCGTTTTATGGGTCCGCTGTCCAGCTATAATTAGATTCATTTCGCGAGACTAATTCTGCATATTAATACCACCTTCCATTACTATATCCTGTATACAGCCAAAAATCTGATCGTATCAATAAAAAGGTGAATTATGTGCATATATTCTGTTACAAATATTTGTTCTCATAATCCTCCGTTAAAAAAAAAATGGGGAATTGTGTAGGGAAGGTTGGGGTGAGTAGTTATTAATTACCCATATGTGACACTGATGGTGGCGCTGTTTGAGAGTGGCCGTTCGGTGAACTAAACACTGGGGGTCGTACACAAGGCTTCCCTGTCGCTGTGTACTTAATTGACGATGCTTGTAGGCTCAAGCTCAACCACAGCACCGCAGGTTCGGCACTTCCTGCAGTAACGTGGCTAATTGTGTTTTGAACATATCCGCTTTTGTCCCAGCAGTGTTGTATTTGTTGGGATGAGGTTGAAGAGCCGTGAACCTGTGTTCATACGCTGCTCCGTGGAGACCCACGGCGCTTCAACCTCCTGGTTTGAAAACGGGACAGACGGTATGTGCTGTTGGTGTCGACCTATTATAGGTAAAGGTTAAGTAATAATTGTAATTATGAAGCAATAAGATGCTTATCTTGACATACTAAAGAAGGTTAGGCAAGGTCGGTGTTTTCTATGAAGCTTTTCAAGGTAAACTAAAATATTCACAATAAATTAGTATGTCACATATGAACGTATTTAATAAGTCAATATTGACTATAAGAAAGTGCGAGAACGGGTTGTGGTGTCAGGTTTGGGACTGTGTCTACCACTATATATTTCTCATGTGAATCTGAAGCTCTACTCCACTCCCCTCTCTCTGTTTTGTACTGCTTTGGGGGGCCCTTCTCGTGCTTGCTTCAATCCAAACAACCTTGCATTGATTAGGGTTGATATCTAGTAGCCATTTGTGAGTGTATCTTTACTCAACTCGTCCTCTCAACTAGTAAGTCGCGTTTTTTTACCTTATGGTAAAAATGTTTCACAAATATCTTGCGTTTTATGTTCCTCGGACTTGATAGGTTAGTGAGGGTTGCTTGGGTTCGCCCGTTTGTAGTTAGGAGGTTGGATATTTTACGGAGTGGCGAATCAGGAGAACGGCTGCTGGGTTGTCTTGTATAATCCTCCAGCCCTTCTTCTCTTCCCACGTATTTCATCAACTTGACATCCTTCGCTGACATTTCTAAGATTTCTCTGTGATACTTGTCTAAGAGTCTCTGTCTGATGCAGTGAGGTGTATCTAACTCGGCCTTGCTCCCAGGCCCTGTACGGTTGCTCTCGTATTTTCTCCGCTGGTTCCGACAGCTTCGTGAAGCGTCTGCCACATGTACATTGGCGACGTACGCATTGCAGTCGGGAAAGCAAAATAAGATTTAACCGGTTCATACTTAAGAGACTGTCGTTGGTAGCGCAAATGTTCTTTATAATTTGTCACTTATATGATCTGTTCATTCTTTAATACTATAAATTTGTCGGGTAGGATAGGCTGTTTTAAAGGCCGCGTTCACTCTGTTTCATAACTGCAGTCGTTCTGTAATTGGATATTGCTATTGTTCTGCAGTTCATTTGGTACTTGAAACTCTTCAAAGTTTGTAATTGATACACATTGTAAGCTGTATATTGCCTGCACTTCTTTTGTGTATTAAACTGTTGTATAGTTACTTCAATGGTTATAATCTCCTGGCAGTTTACCTTTAAAGTAAAGTAAAGTAAAGTAAAGTAAAGTAAAGCTGACTGTTGTGTATCTGTGACTACACTTCACGATACTTCAATTTACAACAACAACAAAAAGCATCGTTTCCACTCCATTTTTTAATATCCTAGCTCTTAACACCTTAGCTGGACGGTAGAGCGACGGTCTCGCTTCATGACGGTCGGCGTTCAATCCCCGACCGTCCAAGTGGTTGGACACCATTCCTTCCCCCCCCTCCCCGTCCCATCCCTAATCCTTATCCTGACCCCTTCCCAGTGCTCAACCCGTCCTCGACTCAAGTCCATTACATCCAGCGGTCGACCCCACACACGCATTCATAAATTTTAACATGCTGTTCATTCAAAACGGGAATTTTCTCAAGTATAAATTAATATTATAATATATTAGCATATTGTGTATATATAGGCATAGGATAGGTTAGGTTAGGTGTTTAGGTTCTGTTGGCGATTATTTAAATTTGTAGTACGTGGGTGAAGCATTTATAGCGTTGTGATTCGAACAAAATTCGTCAGTGAAGCACTTGTTCCGGATATGTTCGAATGTCAGCAGTTGTGAGTCGTGTGTAAACCGCTTTTCATTCATAAACAGTGGGTTTGGCGGGTGCATGGAATCACTTTTAGATCTTTGTTTGGAGGACGGGCTGCAGTGCTATATAGTTGTAATGGCTTGGCGCTTTCCCCCTGATAGTTTCCTTCTTATCACCTAAAAGTTAATTTAAACTACACTTAAATTATGAGAAATGCCTTTCTTCACTTAAACTGCTTAATTGTGTTGTCTGCAGTTGCTTTTGCATTTACACTTACGCTTATTTACACTTACGCTCATTTACACTTAAACGCTCATGAGCGTATAATCGAAATTCTTCCCCCTGTTGGAAAGTCGCACCAACGTAGACTTTATTGAAATAGTTTGACTTTATAAACAGCTTAAGAGTTGGGGTCGGGAACCGGTATGCTCATTTAGACTACTACAAGGTAAAGGCCGCCGCCTGCTTGTTCCACAGAACCGTATAAAAACTACGGGCTCGCCATAGCCCGTGCTCCTTGGAACTTTTTGTTCCGGGTAGCGAATCTTTAACAACAATAACAACAGACGTGATATAGTCTTACTGTTTAATGTTGTATATCTATCGGCTTGATTGTCGTTTAATGTTCTCTATGTCACCCGGGGGTTGCCTGTCGTTTAACGTATAAATCGTCCGGTGTTTCCAGTCGTTTAACGTATAAATCGCCCGTTGTTGTCTGTCTTTAACGTATAAATCGCCCTGTGATCCTCGGATCACTTACCCTTGGAGAAAATTTGTTCTTGAGTTGTTCACTTCCTTATAGTAAACTTATTTGGCTTTTCATCGAAGTATTATGTAGCCTCTGCCTTGATAATGCTATATTTGATTTCTTCAATATTGCTTTATTCTAATTATTCGATGGATAGTGTGAGGCTAAAAGTACCTATTGTATACATAATTTGAGATTAAATTTATTACCTTTTGTATACATAATTTGAAGCTAAAACTGCTTATTATATTCATTAATTAAAGTTTAAACTATTTAGTGTCAAGTATTTTACACTTAAAGCTGTTTATTTAGCTGCTTACACTTAAGGTGTCAGTACTGTATGTCTGATAGCATTCACTCGTCGACCGTCATACATATCTAACGTCAGTTATTCTGTGTATGTTGTATGTAGACACTCAACCACTCTGGAGTCCGGGAGTGTCTTGTGCTGAGCAGGAGTAACCAAACATCGAGTGCAAAGGCGGCACTCTGGCCCTGCCAAATGAGATGTTATTATCCCGGACCAGTACAAGGTCCTGTGCAGATGAGTTCCTGCGGTTTTTAAATGGCCTCGACGTACCCTGGAGCTGTCTCCCTTCTCTCCTTCTCCTTCTCCTTCTTGTGTCGCCCTCCTTCGTTACCTCCTTGGAGTTATCCTACTCCCATCTTTCTTTTCTTAAATTCCTCGTTCTCCCCTACTTCCTCCTTCCCTCCTTGGCTTCATTACACCGCTCCATCATTCCTTTACTTCCTCTTGTGTAATGAGACTAATTGATACGATTCCGACGTACGACGGGGTATTGATTCCGACGTACGACGGGGTATCGATTCCGACGTACGACGGGGTATCGATTCCGACGTACGACGGTGTATTGATTCCGACGTACGACGGTGTATTGATTCCCACGTACGACGGTGTATTGATTCCGACGTACGACGGTGTATTGATTCCGACGTACGACGGTGTATTGATTCCAACGTACGACGGTGTATTGATTCCGACGTACGACGATGTATTGATCCCGACGTACGACTTCCAGATGGACTATACGGTACCTGTGAAGTAGAAACTTTATGAAACACACTGGGACTTTCCGCAGACAGTGGTGCAGGGAACACGTCGACGCTGGAGATGGAGCCTGAAACACTGCAGACTGCAAGTTCAATGTAATATTTTACTTTGTCATGAAACATGATGACAAATCCATCATCTCTCCAGCAAGTCATTTGGAGAATGTGAAATTTATTAACATTATTGATCAAATGAATATTCAATTTTGCCTAATGGGAGTAGTTCAGTTAGGCCTGATAGCAGTGATGGCGCTTATATTCAAGGTCACACATCACAGAGGACCATACATGCGACAATAGGCCTAATTTTGTAAATGTAAACACGTAAGTGCATAACTCCAGTATATATAAGAACTTGGGTACGTGAGAGCGAGCCGCACATATCCTGTGGCAGGTGAGTACGACGGGCTCGCCATAGTCCGTGCTGCTTGGAACTTTTGGTTCCAGGTAGCTGAATCTAAAACAACAACAACAACGTGAGAGCGAGACGCACGTATCCTGTGGCAGGTGAGTACGACGGGCTCGCCATAGTCCGTGCTGCTTGGAACTTTTGGTTCCAGGTAGCTGAATCTAAAACAACAACAACAACGTGAGACTAGATGAGAGTCGTCCATCAGTTTGACGTGAGAGGAAGTGAAGACAAATGTTGACACCTTTGTGGTGTAAGTGAGACTATAACGCTTACGTGTCCTCACCTCCAATACTTACCCTTGGCGTAGGAGGCATTTCATGTCTTTATTATGCACCCCATACCCATCGTGTGTGCGGTGGTGGGAAGGGTTACAGAGGCACATAATGGGTTCAGGAACAGAACCCCATGATTAGTTTAGCTAAACAAGTGACAATCTTCTGGAGCTACCTACGAGATTGTTAACATTACATATACATATATATATGTACATACATGTAAAGCGTAGGAGAGAGGCACTTTGCGAAGCACAAGACACTTGCTTGAGACTCCGTAAGGATTTCGTGTAGACCTTCTCTCACAGTTTCGAAGGCAGTGAAGCAGTTTCAAGATAAACAAAGCTGAGGTCAGTACATAAAAACAACTGTAATTCGCGTTAATAAGTCATCATTTGACAAACACGTTTCGGTGACAGGTTTTTATTCTCTACCTGAGGTGTGTGGTATTGAGGGAGTGATCAATACCATCTTCAAAGACAGGTGAATACCGCGACCGCTGACATCTGGCGTGGTACATCGTGAAACATTTTGAATCGCTCACCTTTGGGTGATGCAGGTTAATTAAGACTTTACCAATCCACTAAGTGTGTGAATGACGAAGCTCACTGAAACACAAGTTTTATGCCACATAACGAATTTATGTGGAAAAAAAGTGGGAATTTATGTGGAAAAAAGTGGAAATTTATGTGGAAAAACACAACAAAGAGGTTCAGGTGTATGGAGAAACTATAAGATTATATTGATATAAGATTAAGATTGATATGATATGATATAAGATATTAGATTATATTGATTATATTGATTATATTGATTGATATTAGCCTGCATATAAGATTATATTACAGTCTGGAGTTCTGTCTTTAGGAGAGATAATATGAAAGAATGTGTTGTTAAGTTTTTCATGAAACGTAATGTATCCATCACCTTAATGGGGTGACTGTAGCCATCAGCGTGGAGTGTAAATTAAAATCAAGTGTTTTATCATGGTCTGGTGACGTGTTAAACATTATAGGAAATCTTTTCCATAAAAAGAAAACACATCTCACTACACTATATTCCACACCACAGCCACACCCCACACACACCCACAACCACACACCCCACACACACCCACAGCCACACCCCACACACACCCACAGCCACATCCCCCACACACACACACAGCCACATCCCCCACACACACCCACAGCCACACCCCACACACACCCACAGCCACACCCCACACACACCCACAGCCACATCCCCCACACACACCCACAGCCACATCCCCCACACACACCCACAGCCACATCCCCCACACACACCCACAGCCACATCCCCCACACACACCCACAGCCACATCCCACACACACACACACACACCTACGCCACAAAGAAGCACATGGACGCATCTAAGACCGTCGGTGTAGCAGACGACGGGCTTTTAAAGATGTAAATTTCCTGTGGGAATGCGCCACAGATTTTACCTGCATAAATTTCCTCATTAAGATCCTTGTGGACAGTGTCTTGTGGAGGGAACGTTAAGTGGCGCTTCACCAAGTTCCTTTCCTTACTCTCTCTCTCGACTATCTTATGTTCCATCTCTTCTTGTGTTTGATTAACCATCTCCTTCCCTTATTGTTTATCTTGGTCTCTGTGCGCGTCTGTTGTTCTTGTTAAAGATTGGCTACCTGGAACAAAAAGTTGCAAGTAGCACGGGCTATGGTGAGCCCGTAGTTGTGCGCGTCATTCGCTTGCTTTATGTTCCTTCGTAAATAAAATATATACCGTACAGGATAAATTCGTGTGTCTTATTATGGTTTGTGTGTTTCACTGGCGGTAGATTGACGGTCTCGCATCGTGCTGGACCGGCGTTCGATCCCCGATTGCTAAAGTAGTTGCGCATCATTCCTTTATTCCGTTTTCTTTTCGTGTCCCTTTTAAGCCCACAGATATAGCCCCGTTCCTGTGGTACGTAAGTCCACCACGGGCTCACCATAGTCCGTGCTACTTGCAACTTATGGTTCCCAGTAGCTGAATCTAAAACAACATCAACAACAACACGTACAACAAACTCTTCAGCGCTTGTTAGGGACCTTGAGCGCTTGTTATGTAACAGCCCTTGAGCGCTGGAGTCCGTGAGTCATTAGTAATACCTCCCCCGTCGGCATTTCGGTTAACAGAGGTCAAATGTGTTTAAACCTTCCAGTTGTAAAGATGCTGAACTGCACCACGGTGGGTAGTAAAGTGAGTGTGTGTGTGTGTGTGTGTGTGTGTGTGTGTGTGTGTGTGTGTGTGTGTGTGTGTGTGTGTGTGTACTCACCTAGTTGTGCTTGCAGGGGTTGAACTCGGGCTCTTTGGGCCCGCCTCTCATCTGTCAATCAACTGATTTTTGTTTCCTCCCCCCCACCCCCACACACACGCACACGCAGGACTCGTAATTCTGTGGCGCGGGTTCGATTCCCGCACCAGGCAGAAATAAATGGGCAAAGTTTCTTTCACCCTGAATGCCCCTGTTACCTAGCAGTAAATAGGTACCTGGGAGTTAGTCAGCTGTCACGGGCTGCTTCCTGGGGGGGTGGAAAAAAAGTAGTTAGTAAACAGTTGATTGACAGTTGAGAGGCGGGCCGAAAGAGCAAAGCTGAACCCCCGCAAACACAACTAGGTGAATACTCACACATACATACACAAGAAGCAGCCCGTAGTAGCTGTCTAACTCCCAGGTACCTATTTACTGCTAGGTGAACAGGGGCATTCAGAGGTGAAAGCTAATCTACCCATTTGTTTCTGCCTTCACCCGGGATCGAATCCGGAACGTTAGGACTACGACCCCCGAACGCTGTCCACTCAGCCGCGAGCCTCCCCCCCCCCATTTGTGTATATGTGTGTGCGCTTTAGAATAGGCCTATAGATCACTGTTATACTAGCCGGGATAGGACGAAGCCTCAAGTCTTATCAGCAGCTTTTTGAAATCTTGCAGGTTACAGTGATCCCGTGCGGTATATTGTAGGATAAGGAGGTAATTTACGAGGTACGTTAGGAGGAAACTTAGAAGATAACTTAAGACACGGGAGAGGCATCTGGGGCAAGGAAAGCTGTAGTGAAGAACTAAGCAGAGGGTTATTATACAAGACAAAGAACGTACGCTAGAAGAAGGGGGTGGGGGGGGGGGAGTGGCCATGTATGCTTGGCCGCCGGGTGTGTGTGGTGGAGGAGAATACCTGCTATAAACGTGACTGAGATCACCCCCGCAAGCCTTCACTTCATCCCTCCAGACCCCTCCATCTCTCCCCACACCCCCACCCTGCAGATCCTCGAGTATTTCTCCCTCCCCTAGCCAAGTCCTATACCACCTACCTACCCTCTCTCTCTCTCTCTCTCTCTCTCTCTCTCTCTCTCTCTCTCTCTCTCTCTCTCTCTCTCTCTCTCTCTCTCTCTCTCTCTCTCTCTCTCTAACACAAGCCATAAACCCCCAGGGTTGAGGCACACACACACACACTAATAGTGTGGCTGGGACACTACATGCTGGATTACTCCAGGCTCCGCTAACTTAAATATTCCCCCTCCCCCCCCCCTGATATGATGGGGGGGGGGGAGGTGAGGGAGGAAGCCAGATAAGAGGAATGGTGTTGTTTCATCAAGGACTTTGTGCTCCCGTAGTGGGGTTGTGTAGGGAGGTTGACCCCCCCCTTCCCCTCCCTCCCCCCTGTGCAACCCGTTCTCGCAAATTTAATAAGTCAGTATTGACTTATTAGTTGCGTGCATAGGTGATATACTAAACATAATAGTTTCCCTTGAAAAGCTTCATAGAAAACACCGACCTTACCTAACCTACTTAGTATGTTAAAATAAGCATCTTATAGCTTCGTAATTACAATTGTTACTTAATCCTATTATAGGTATAGGTTAGGTAATAATTGTAATTACGAAGCAATAAGATGCTTATCTTAACATACTAAGTAGTTTAGGTAAGGTCGGTGTTTTCTATGAAGCTTTTCAAGGGAAACTATTATGTTAAGTATGTCACCTATGTACATATTTAATAAGTCAATATTGACTTATTAAATTTGCGAGAACGGGTTGCCCTGTGAGATGCAGAGGCCTACCCTATCAGCTGACTAGATAGATATGGGGTAGGCCTGTGCGTATCCTCACACCAAAGATACTTTAAACATCTTCCCACACTCGGGTAAATTACGCAACTCTTTTGCACCTGGGTAGTTGACTCGTCTGCTCCACACCTGGGTAGTTGACTCGTCTGCTCCACACCTGGGTAGTTGACTCGTCTGCTCCACACCTGGGTAGTTGACTCGTCTGCTCCACACCTGGGTAGTTGACTCGTCTGCTCCACACCTGGGTAGTTGACTCGTCTGCTCCACACCTGGGGTTTGTTGACTCGTCTGCTCCACACCTGGGTAGTTGACTCGTCTGCTCCACACCTGGGTAGTTGACTCGTCTGCTCCACACCTGGGTAGTTGACTCGTCTGCTCCACACCTGGTGGAGACGTGGTGGGTATACAGGCGCGGTGTCTGCGTATGGTGGATAAATGTGGTACGCCTTCCTCTAAGGGAGCTTTGGCTTATGACTGTAGCTTACTCAGTAATGGGGAGGATTGTGCGTACTACTGTGGTGTAGGCAGGTGTGGCGATGGCAGGTGTGGCGGGGGCAGGTGTAGAGAGGTGTGGACACAGGAACGGGAATGGTTGGTATTGCAGGGGTGGGAGTGAGGCTGGAGGGTCGGGGGAGGGGGGGGAGAAGTTGCTGAATGGTATGTTGGGTGGTGGACTGTGTAGTGGGCGGGACGGGGGGGGGGGGGGTGGAATAAGTTGTGTGAGTGTGGGCGGCTGGGTGCAGGGAGGGCGAGGGGTGGGCGTGGGTGAGGATGCTTGACACCACACACCCCCAAGGTCGCCCACACAGGTACATACTCAACATTTCTCTTGTGGTGTGTTGCGGAGGAGGGGGAAGAGGTGGCTCTTACCTGTAGAGGAGGGGGGGAGAGTGCTGGTCGTTGTGTAGGGGAAGAACGTGCCGTTGTTAAGGAAGGCGGCGGGGGGGGGGGGGAATACGGTCTTCACGGGTTGTGGAATGTGTTGTGATCGTCGTGCGGGGGGCGGGGGGGCGGGGGGGAGAGGGTGCAAGTTGTTGTGGGGTTCGCTGGGTCACTCCTACAGCAGCTCGTCCTCATAAACAAAGACCCAAAGTCCATTCCATCCACCCGCCAAACCCCCTGTTTATGAATGAAAAGCGGTTTACACACGACTCACAACTGATGAAGTTCGAACAGTTCTGGAGCTTCACTGACGCCTTTTGTTCGAACCACAACGCTAGTAAATGCAGCCCGTCCAAAAGTGATTCCATGCATCCGCCAAACCCCCTGTTTATGAATGAAAAGCGGTTTACACACGACTCACAACTGCTAACGTTCGAACATATCCGGAACAAGTGCTTCACTGACGAATTTTGTTCGAATCACAACGCTATAAATGCTTCATCCACGTACTACAAATACAAATAATCGCCAACAGAACCTAAACACCTAACCTAACCTATGCCTAAATATGCACAATATCCTAATATATAACAATATTAATGTATACTTGAGAAAATTCCAATTTTGGATGAACAGTATGTTAAAATTGATGAATGCGACTTTGGGGGGTCGACTGCTGGATGGAATGGACTTGGTGTGAGGACGAGTTGTGTGAGGACGGGCTGCCTACAGACGTCACCACTTTCTTCAGACCACCTCGTTCGAGCGACCGGTCTTCCCCCGGCCGCATCCGCCGGTCGTAATCCAAAACAAACCTGAATAGAATTGAAATTCTGAGATCACGCTTGAGAGAAAGTTTTGGGCAGGTGTTCTGGCGGTCTTCATTTGCTGAACAAGTCTGGCCTTTTTGTTTTTGTTTTTTCTTTCCTTGTTTTCTGATTCTTTTTGGTTTCTATTTTCCATAAGGGTTTCTAAAATAGGCCTACTCTTGTTATATAGTGTGAGACGTTGCAATATTACTATACCTCTGAATAAATTGTTTATTATTTATTTTATTATTAGAAGCATAATATTATTGGTTATGTTGTTAGAAGCATAAATAATTAATGTTTATTATTAGAAGCACCAGGTTGATAATTTAAGATATATATACAGCCAAATGTTCTATGTGGAACCTTTGGAGTCATTCTCATCCTCAGGACGACCCGTTTGTCACGAGAAAGAGTTAACTGCTTGGAACACCTCAAGCATTCAGGGGTCTTGCCCAAGCCCTACAAGATGGTTTTCCTTGGTTCCAGTATCTAAGACAATCCTGGTGAGCCTTTGATCACTTTCTGAAAGAGAATTCAACACTCGGGGACTAATTATTCAAAGCGCATTCCCCATTCCAATCTCCTGCGCACATCTGGTGGGCAGACGCCAAGGGTAAGATAATATTTCGACAATTAGTAACCAAAGCCCGTTGCATCGTCGTCATTAAGAATGGAGAACCGCGAGGAGCGAGCCCTGCTCGGCCTCGCGCTGCGGAACTCGGTATTAAAGCTGTGGTATCAACGTTTGCTGCTGTTTTACAACGCCAGCCACACCGGGGCAGCGTGGCTCCGTCAACACTTATCGTTCGAAAAGCTCAATATCTAGTGCAGTCAATCTCCGTCACAGGCGGGAAGACTCGAAGGTCACACACGTCTTGTCGGGAGAAATCAATTTGCTGCTCCTCACACCTTTATAAAAATATATATAATATACATAAATACGTATATATATATAAATACGGGCTCACCATAGCCCGTGCTACTTGAAACTTTTTGTTCCAGGTAGCAAATCTTTAACAACAACTTTGTATAAGGTGGTTAGACTTGCCTAACCTCTCAGCGATGGGATGGTTCTCGTGTGTTTTAAACGTAGTCGTGAGTTTTTGAGTGAGTTAAACGTTTTCTTGTTGGCTGACACTACTGGTTAGTTCTGTTAATATCAAAATACGGACTGTATATTTAGCTAACGTTGTTAATTGTGATCAACTCAGCTTCCAACTGTGTTCCTTTGTTCGCTTTCAACCCCCCATGCTAAATACTCTTTGTCTGCTATTCAATTATCCTGAAAATTTCGTAAGGGGCAATCATGAGGGTTGCGTGAGAATTAGGAAGAGATAGGTGGGTGAGGGTCATGTTGGGGGGTGTGGGGTGGGGAGGGGGGTGAGGAGCGGGTCGTGTTTATAGCGGGGTGTAGCTGGTGTGTGGGAGGCTACACACCTGGCCACACCTGCCTCGGCGTTGCTGTCAGACAACACACACACACACACACACACACACACACACACACACACACACACACACACACACACACACACACACACACACACACACACACACACACACACATCCACACATCCACACACACACACACACACCGCGCCTCGCCAGTGGAGAGCGCTCGGGCATCGTAGTCCTAAGGGCAGGGTTTCGATTCCCGGCAGAGGCAGAAACAAATGGACAAAGTTTCTTTCACCATGATGCACCTGTTCATCACCTAGCAGTAAATAGGTACCTGGAAGTTAGACAGCTGATACGGGCTGCTTCCTGGATGTGTGTTAGAGGGGGATTAGTCAGTAGTTAGTAACAGTTGATTGATTGACAGTTGAGAGGCGGGCCGAAAGAGCAGCGCTCAACCCCCGCGAGCACAACTAGGTGAATACAACTAGGTGAATACAACTAGGCGAATACAACTAGGTGAATACAACTAGGTGAATACACCCACCCACCTTGCTGCAGGATAAAATCTTGGAGAAACGCACCGGGGAATACAACAACTCAGGATTCGCTAAAAAGTGGGGACAAGCTACCCAAGGAGTGATGAATTGGCCGCAGGTAGCCACGCCAGGCACAGTTCACAAGGGGGCTCAGCCAGGACTGGAAAGCGACTGTCAGAACCGGAAGACAATGACAGACATTCGCTAAGATAACGCAGTAATGACATTGATTCCTAACAAGAGTGTGGTCGCTCGGTCGAATGCATATAATTATGAGGGAAGTGCGTTGTGTCAGTTTAATAATATAATATATAGCACTTGAAGATAATATGAGTAGGTGGAAGTGGGATATGAGGAAGGAGGGAAGGAACGGTGCCGTGTAGCCATTTGGGCACACTGGAGATCGAACGCCAACCCTGTAAGAACCGAAGCTGTCGCTCCGCCGATCAGTCCAAAGTGGTTGAGTTGCCGCGCGGTGGAGAAACTCAACAAGACATATGGAGCCTGTGAGACGTTTATAGAGACCTGGGAGAGGAAACGCTTGTCAAGAGGGAAGTCTTGCAAGGGACACGACTCTGTCTTGAGGAACAAGTGGAAATTTAAATGTTTTGGGATGACTGGAAAGGAGAGAGATTTAGAGAATAAATAAATGTGTTTACGCACATATAGAGGAGAGAGAGAGAACTTGATTGGAGGGGGGGAGTAGAAATAGCCTAAGCTACTCTATCCCTTTGAGATGTATTTCTTTCTTGTCTCAATAAGCATACTTGAACTTGAGAACTTGATTTTAATTCATCAAACATGCGAATTATAGTAAATAATAACAAATATATTAAAAAAATATCAGAGAATAGAGTATCAGAAATAGTAAATATATAAATAGTAAATATATTAAAAAAATATCAGAAATAGACCGAAATTTAAGATAGAGAAGGTGGGAGCCAGGAGCTGGGATCGGGATACGAGAGAGTGAATTAAATATTCGAGAACGGTACGTGTTTGGGGGGTTGAGTGTGGGGGGGGGTTGAGGAGAGGAGTATGGGGAGGGGGAGGAGGGGATGTGAAGGTTGTAATGTTTGCGTAAGGTGGGGGGAAGCACACCCGAGTGAAGGCTGATAATATATAATAAAAAGTAATATGGAAAGAGAGACGTTTGAGTGTGGTGTTCGCCTGAGAGACGCGGGGGAGGGGGGAAGACTCCTCTTTCAACCAATCATATTCAGGAAGTATTTATTCACTGAAAGTTGAATGAGGAAGGAACGGACGCGTAAGTCCTGGTTTATTTGCGAGGGGGGTAGGGAAGGCATCCGTGGATGGCAGGGAGGAAGGCAGGGAAGGAGGGAGGGAGGGGCCACGCATTGCAAAAAGGTCAGAGGAAGAGATGCAGGAGATGCTTGACTTGGAGCCAGAGAGAGACAGAGGCCCAGTGTGTAGGGGTGTGTGTGTGTGTGTAGGGAGAGAAAGGATGGAGGGAAGATGGGCAAGGAAGGAGGGGGGGATTGTACACCTGTTTCAGGTGGTTGGTGGGTGAGGAGGGGGGGGGGGGTAGATGCCGTCAGCGTGGGCAAGACAGTGCGAGAAGCGCTGCCTTGTGTACTTAGGAATACCACACACACACACACACACACACACACACACACACACACACACACACACACACACACACACACACACACACAGGAGGCCAGATACAAGGTATCATCTGGGAGAGGAAATTCTTCAGGAGTCAGAGAAGGAAAAAGACTTGGGGGTTGATATCACGCCAGACCTGTCTCCTGCAGCACATATCAAGCGGATAACATCAGCGGCATATGCCAGGCTGGCCAACATACGAACGGCATTCAGAAACTTGTGTAAAGAATCATTCAGAACTTTGTATACCACATATGTCAGGCCAATCCTGGAGTATGCAGCCCCAGCATGGAGTCCATATCTAGTCAAGGATAAGACTAAACTGGAAAAGGTTCAAAGGTTTGCCACCAGACTAGTACCCGAGCTGAGAGGTATGAGCTACGAGGAGAGACTACGGGAATTAAACCTCACTTCGCTGGAAGACAGAAGAGTTAGGGGGGACATGATCACCACATTCAAGATTCTGAAGGGAATTGATAGGGAAGATAAAGACAGTCTATTTAACACAAGGGGAACACGTACAAGGGGACACAGGTGGAAACTGAGTGCCCAAATGAGCCACAGAGATATTAGAAAGAACTTTTTTAGTGTCAGAGTGGTGGACAAATGGAATGCATTAGGAAGAGATGTGGTGGAGGCTGACTCCATACACAGTTTCAAGTGTAGATATGATAGAGCCCGATAGGCTCAGGAATCTGTACACCTGTTGATTGACGGTTGAGAGGCGGGACCAAAGAGCCAGAGCTCAACCCCCGCAAACACAACTAGGTGAGTACACACACACACACACACACACACACACACACACACACACACACACACACACACACACACACACACACACACACACACACACACACACACACACACACACCAGAGTGCTCGCTCTGTCGCCGCTGTGTTGGTAGTTCAGAGTACTGGTAAGTGTGATAGTTTCCTTGCTTGTATTGATGGGTAGTTGTCGTGGTGGAGGTCGTTATCATGGTGGAGGGGTGGTAGTGGTCGTGGAGGAGGGGAGTGGTAGTTATCGTGGTGGAGGGGGGGTGGTAGTAGTCGAGGTGGAAGGGGGTGGTAGTTGTCATGGTGGAGGGGGTGGTAGGATTGTGACTGTGGAAGCCGAATAGTGGTGGTGGTGGTCGTAGTAAACGGAGTGTCGTTCCGGTCGTACCTAACTGGGGATCCCGGGGAGGACGACCTCGTGGAGCTCACCGCTAAACTTTACTCCTCGTCCCAAACTTGATAAAACTGCAGTAACATGTTTTGTTACAGATTTAGCTTTAAAACCAGTTCGTCCCTAAACCCTTCTCACAATCGTGTGGGGGACAGAAGACAAGAAGTTGACCAGACCACACACTAGAAGGTGAAGGGACGACGACGTTTCGGTTCGTCCTGGACCATTCTCAAGTCGATTGTAACTTGAGAATGTCACAATCGACTTGAGAATGGTCCAGGACGGACCGAAACGTCGTCGTCCCTTCACCTTCTAGTGTGTGGTTTGGTCAGCATACTTTAGCCACGTTATTGTGACTCTTCGCCTGCAGGACAACAAGATTCGTGTGGGAAGAAGCCACAGACTTTCCACGTGGCTGCTAAATAGATTTTGTTGCCTGAAATATTTTAGTGCTATTAAGAGCTTGACTGAGAAGGCGTTCGGTCCGTCCTGGATCCAAGTCAGGTAGAGAAGGGCCGGCGGCGGAGAGAGTCAGTGTATAAGGTAAGAATGTGAGGGGACAGGTCAGGAATACTATGCCATAGGAGTTAATAGCAATAAAGAAAACGGCAGACTTAGAGAAAGAGGTGATATAAAGACAAAGGAGATAGGAGCAGATGAGAAAGAGATGACCTTAGGTAAGAAGGTAAGAGCCTTTACCTATGTGTACCGAGAAAGGCAAGAGTCGACAGCAACACAACCTGCAGGACCAAGGTTCATGTTGTGTACGAGAACTGATTCGACAAGACGGCGGCGTCTGTGAAGAGTAGAGGCAGGAAGGATTGTTTTTTATAAGACCAATCAATAGGATGATTAGTCCTTAACATTTGACGGTCCATGACGGAGCCAAATGTCACTTGAGAATGGTCCAGGACGGACCGAAACGTCGTCGTCCCTTCACTTTCTAGTGTGTGGTCTGGTCAACAAATGTCACTCACTTTACGTGCAGATGTTTGGGTCAGGTGTTTAATGTTTCAGCCCCGTTACCGTGACTTGGTGTCTGCCAAGAGCTTTGATTTTCAGCTTCTCTTTTAGAACTGTGTTTACATACATCATATTCATCCTGGGAAAACAACAACTCATTGTGTACAGTATATGAAATTAGCCGAGAGTCTATTATTGAATTATTATTAAAATATTTGGGAAAATAAGTATGGGGTGAATGTGTTTTATTTATGTTTCTCTTTACTTCGAATGTAATGTGTGTGTGTGTGTGTGTGTGTGTGTGTGTGTGTGTGTGTGTGTGTGTGTGTGTGTGTGTGTATTTACTATTTTTGTATTTACTATTTGTATCTGCAGAATCGAGCTATTAGGTCTTTGACCCCGCCTTTCGACCTTGAGGTTATGAGATAATTTCGGGGCTTAGCGTCCCCGCGGCCCGGTCCTCGACCTGGCCTCCTCGTAGCTGGACTGGTCAACCAGGCTGTTGGACGCGGTTGCTCGCAGCCTGACGTATGAGTCACAGCCTGGTTGATCAGGTATCCTTTGGAGGTGCTTGTCAAGTTCTCTCTTGAACACTGTCAGGGGTCGGCCAGTTATGCCCCTTATGTGTAGTGGAAGCGTGTTGAACAGTCTCGGGCCTCTGATGATAGAGTTCTCTCAGAGTATTTATTGCACCTCTGCTTTTCAATAAAATCTTACCAAGTTATTTTGCCTTTATTTGTTTACTACATATATTTCTCTTTAACCCCCCCCCCCCCCCCCGCCACCCCCAGGAAGCAGCCCATAGCAGTATGTAACTCCCAGGTAGCTATTTACTGCTAGATGAACACGGGCACCAGGGTAAAAGAAACTATCCATTTGTTTCTGCCTCTGCTGGGGATCGAACCCGAGCCCTTAGGACTACGACACCAGAGCGCTGCCCACTCACCCGCGAGGCCCCCTAGTGTAGGCTTCGTCTGTGTAGGAGCATGTGGGATCTCTCTCAGGAACGTCACTAATCTTGCGGACACGGTGTTGGGAGTCATTAAAGAGCGCCTGGACTGTCTCAGGAGTGTGATGAATGTGTATCAGGCCTCGAGGTGTCCATGTCTTCTTGTAGTCCCAGAGAGAAAGGTGTGTGGGGCGTAGCGTGGGTCTTAGTGGGTCTGTATGGGGAGGGGGGTCTTGGATTCTGAGAAGGTCTGGTTGAAGCTTAGTAGATACCGGCGCCGGCAGTGGTTGGCGTGTGTGTGTGTGTGGGCGCGGGAAGAGCTTGGCGTGGGAAATGGTTAGCGTGTATGAAGGCGTGCGCACAATGGATAGCAGAGTCCTGACCTCCTTAGGGTCACCAGCTTCTACCTGTCTCACACCTCTACACCCTTGTAACCAACACCACCGCCATTATCAACACCCTACTTCAGCGAGAGAGATAGAGAGAGGTAGGTAGGTAGGTAGGTAGGTAGGTAGGTAGGTAGGTAGGTAGGTAGGTAGGTAGAGTGAGCTAGCTAGCTAGCTAGCTGTTACAAGCAGGAGGGGAAACTGTCAGCAGGTAATTCCCGACTAAGAGAGGGGTCCCCTGACTCAAAGGGCGTTCTCCCACACCTTAGCTAGCTCTTCAGCATCGCCGGCCACATGATGGGGAAGCTCACTGGCCGAGTTAGGGCTTTGCTACCAGACGAAACTCCTGCAGATGAAGTCAAACCCGAGTAGGAGTTAGGCTTCCAGCAGGAGCTCCTGCGGTTGAAGCCAAAGCTGAGATGATATCGTCAAAACTTTAAGGAAGATAATATTTGAGAGCTTTAAAGATATTTTATCTTTAAGATAGAGCCCATATTTAGCTCTTGTAGCTAAATGTGGCCATGTCTTGGGGTGTGTGTGGATGGGTGTGAAAGATAGGTGTTATCTGGAACACCCAAGAAGCTGAGTAGTGCTTGTATACTTAGCTTGCTAGAACCAGGAACCAGTGTAGTGCTTGTATACTTAGCTTGCTAGAACAGGAACCAGTGTAGTGCTTGTATACTCAGCTTGCTAGAACCAGGAACCAGTGTAGTGCTTGTATACTTCAGCTTGCTAGAACCAGGAACCAGTGTAGTGCTTGTATACTCAGCTTGCTAGAACCAGGAACCAGTGTAGTGCTTGTATACTCAGCTTGCTAGAACCAGGAACCAGTGTAGTGCTTGTATACTTAGCTTGCTAGAACCAGGAACCAGTGTAGTGCTTGTATACTCAGCTTGCTAGAACCAGGAACCAGTGTAGTGCTTGTATACTCAGCTTGCCAGAACCAGGAACCAGTGTAGTGCTTGTGATACACTCAACAGCAGAACCAGTGCGTGGTTCACGCACTTCATTATAAGAAACGAACGGAAAACCAGTGTGCATTAAACATAAAAATATATTACCCCAAATTTCAATGGGCAATTTTAAAGGTTCTTTGTGTGGAAGACCACAATAGTTGCCTTTGAGCGCCACTAACTGCCCCCTTTCACGCTTTTGCCCACAACTATAATTGATATTTTACTCCTGTGATTTTTTTTATTTTTATTTTTTGGTTAACATTTTGCCGATGCGTCAATAATGGTGATGGGCGGACGTTGTACATGGGTTTACACCGCAGGAGTGATGTTCAACATGCTTTTGTGTGGCCGCTGTTTTTCCTGGCCTGTGTTTGTTAGCTGGGCTTTTTTTGTTTTTTTCCTGTTGGGTAAATAGTGTTTGATGTAAGGGGATGAGCAGTGAGTGTTGGTTTAGGGTAAAGGCGATGAAATTGGTTGATTAATTGCCCAGTAATTCGGGCAATTGATCAACCAATTTCATCTTTCAAAAGGCGTTATCGACTTTTTTTTTGTGTTGTTATTCAAGAGGCGATAAAGATAGGGGTTAGCAATAATTACTGATAGTAAGAGAGAGGCTCGGGGAAAACAGAATTAAATATATATTTAAGGACAGCAGTAGATAGTCAGTTATTAGACCCTTTAGACCTGCGGGTAGGAGGTTCCTATACAGCTTCTCTCCCTTGTTCCCTCACTCTTGGTGGGGGTCCTTGTTGATCGAGGCGTTCCTGTCAGACCGTTCAAATGTTGTTGGCGGAGTATATCTTGGTATAGCTGGTGGAAGGTATACTGTGGTGGTGGTGCTCTGGGGTATACTGTTGGCGAAGTATATCTGGTATAGCTGGTGGAAGGTATACTGTGGTGGTGCTCTGGGGTATACTGTTGGCGAAGTATATCCTGGTATAGCTGGTGGGGGGTATACCTTGGTGAGAATGGTGAAGTTCAATGTTTATATATAGACAAATCAGCACCATCTATACTTACAAGTATTGAGTTCATTTATGGAGTGGGGTGGATGGTGTATGTTACAGTGTAGATGTGGTCGATGGTGGTGGTAGTGAGGGTGGTTGTGGTAGTGGTTGTGGTAGTGGGGGTTGGTGGTTGTGGTGCGGGGGGGGCGTCCCTCCACAAAGACAGAGCTGTTCTCCCAATGAGCCAGAGCTGCTGGCCTGCCTCGCTGCTCTGTCCTACTTCAGGAGCTGCATAGAGCAGTGATTTGATTGATTATTGTGCACCCCATACTCATCCTGTGAGCGGTAGCGCAAAGAAAAGGAATTACAGAGAGCACAAAAGGTCTTTATCAGACCTCAGCGGAGATAATTACATTAACAATTGCATCTTTCCTTCAGGTCGGAGCAGGTTGTACTAGCTTTGGTGACGTTAGCCACCAACAGTTTCACTCACAAGTTTCACTCGCAAGTTTCACTCGTGCATCACTCGAACCTTCGGGTGAGAAGTGCTGGCATGATAATAGTCTTATTTAGAGTGATTGCTCTAATCACCACTTTGCTACTAGCATCATTCTCTAACTTCTTTGGATCTAGATGTACATGATGTGTATATGTATGTGTGTGTATATATATATATATATATATATATATATATATATATATATATATATATATATATATATATATATATATATATATATATATATATATATATATTTGTCACATTTGTACAAATGTCTCTGTACGCTGTACTGTGTTGTTCATCTGTATGTAGTGCACCTACATACAGGTGTATGTACATGTAAGTAATGTACATACACCTCTGTATAGCGTACGGGCTTAGCGGGCAACATTTAATCACTCAAGTCACACAAAGCATCTCTCAAAGTTTTCTAAGATTAACGAGACGCTCCTGATTTTGCCCCCCCCCCTCCCCCCTTCCCTCCCCAGTCTCCGTCGGTCTCCTGTGGCTGCACGAAGACCGTCTCTCACTTGGTCTGTAGAGCGATGTCCTTGCTTCTTGCAGGTCCGCGTTCGATCCTCGATGAGCCACGCGGTTGAGCACAGTTCCTTTACTCGTTCTTCATATCCCAGTTCCACATCATAATCCCTTCCAAGTGTTATAGGTATAGTGGCTTAGCGCTTACTCCTGATCATTTCTCAGGGGTATGCTGGATGGTTATCTTAAATATGTCAGAACTATTCTCCCATTCACATATGTTTTTGTGTCGTTTTTCTCCTGTTGTTCCTCCTCCGTTTCATAATGTATAATAAACGTAGGAAAATATAATACAGTGAGAGACGGAGAGAGACAGAAAGTGAACCAAACATTGACAAACTGAACATTTTCCCACCTGCACTTGAGACGAAAATTCCGGCTGGTCAAGAATACATTCCGAGTTACAGTATATCTGTGAGAGGCTGTTACAGGTGGCTGGGGAGGCCTGGTAGTGTACTCACCGAGTTGGACATGCGGGAGTTGAGCTCTGGCTCTTTGGTCCCGCCTCTCAACTGTCAGTCAACTGACGTACAGATTCCTGAGCCTACTGGGCGTGGGCGTGGGTGCATCACAGAGGGTGAAAACTTTGTAGCGTAAGCGACCAATATGACTACCCCCCCCCCCACGTATATCCCCACGACTGTCCTTCCACCCCCTTCCCCCTCTCTAAACTTCCACGTGTCTTCCCACAATGGGTGTCTCTGCCCCCCATTCCCCCCCCCCCTCACAAGCCTCCACGCTCCACAATAATTGGAAACTTGGGAGTGTGTGGGCATTACGAGGCGGCTGTAATGTGTAGTGTCTCCGTGTTATCTGGCCCATTGTTAGGCTGGGGTTGTGCGGGGGTGTTGGGGGGGGGGGAGTGTGTGTGTGAGAGAGAGAGAATGAATGAGTGATGTTGTGTGTTGTGGATCACCGGCAGGTGGTGATGGGCCGTCATCAGGTAGACGCTTGCCGGTAATTGCTTGACGGCACATAGTCAACCTGCTCTTGGAGGTTGAATATATATATATATATATATATATATATATATATATATATATATATATATATATATATATATATATATATATATATATAGTGACGGTAAAGCGTTGGTGTTCGGCTGTTTCAAAAGCTAGGGGTAGGGCCTCGTCACATAATAGAAAAAAAAGAGAAAAGCTGGAGCTTTCGTCTGTGGTAAGGTAATGGAAAGACACACAAAACACAAGTAAATTAACAATGAAATTTTAATTACTCTAGGAAAACAAGACATGAATAAAGTTAAGCACATAAAATATAAAAGACAAGTCAACAAACAAAATAATATGAATAATCACTGGCAAATGAAAAGTTACGTTAAGACAAGTGAGTTACAGTGATAGCAAAATAAATATTAGTGGTGGTGCTGGAATACTGGCTTCGAGCTGCCACCTCCCTTAGTACACGAAAGCCCAGGCTATATATATATATATATATATATATATATATATATATATATATATATATATATATATATATATATATATATATATATATATATATATATATTTTGTGACGATAATCTCTTTCAAGAGAGATTGAGCCTGCTCTTCCCTACAAAGTATGTCAATATAAAAGATAATATAGAAGATACGTCCAGCAAGTATCGCCAAACGTTTTGCCCAGAGAGCAAAACGTATCCAGCACACCGGCACACCTGCTACCCGCCACCGAAACCAGCAAACTGCTCGTCCTTTGCCTGCCTGTCACTGATTGGCTGGTGTCCCGTCGCACCTGCCCTCCGCCCTCCGCCACAAGTCGATGCCTGGGCTGCAGTGCTCCTGTATCGTCAGAATACAGGAGCACTGCAGCCCAGGCATCGACTTGTGGCAGAGGGCGGAGGGCAGGTGCGACGGGACACCAGCCAATCAGTGACAGGCAGGCAAAGGACGAGCAGTTTGCTGGTTTCGGTGGCGGGTAGCAGGTGTGCCGGTGTGCTGGATACGTTTTGCTCTCTGGGCAAAACGTTTGGCGATACTTGCTGGACGTATCTTCTATATTATCTTTTATATTGACGTACTTTGTAGGGAAGAGCAGGCTCAATCTCTCTTGAAAGAGATTATCGTCACAAAATATATATATATATATATATATATATATATATATATATATATATATATATATATATATATATATATATATATATATATATATATGCAGACATACATTCAAGTCTTTCCTACTTTGGCAGGGTAAGATAGCTGCTATAGAAACTAGTGTGTTATTAAGCACTTAACCACTGAAGGTGATTAAAATGCCTCAACAAGTTCAGGTCATGCGTCTTGTTTAAGAGAGCGGACGAAAAACAAAGAGAGATTCAAGCCATAAATGTGCGGGTCGGGAGGCGGCAGAGTCAGGAGAAAAGGGGTGGGGGGGGGGGCATTTGCATACACACAACCGACCCGGTGCTGAATTGTTGTATATGTCGTCTTTGTGGTCGCGGTAGCATTGTTTGCTGGTGGAGTGGTATAGTTCTTCCTGTTTTGTTTAATGGTTATCGGTGTTATCCTAAAGTCTACGTTCGTTATTTTTGGTGATGTTTCCTCCTGCCCTACACTCCCTCCTGCCCATATACCCCCTGCCCTCCCTCCCCAAATCTCCCCCTTCCCTCAAAACTCCCCCGCCTTCCAATTCGCTGTGGGACGTTTCGCAGCGCCTCGACCTTTTATGCCCACGTGGGAGACTCGCAGGTGAGCTTGGCTAGTAAACTTTAATTGAAGAGGTGCTCATTCGTGTCCCGGAGTGAAGCGCTGGCAGCCAGGTGGTGGACAGGTGGCCTGGATCGTGCTTGGAGTGGGTTTAGCCAGTGTGTTGGCGATGTGAGAAGGTTTAAACGGTCCTGGTTGCCATTTCAGTGGACTGGAGGCGTCTGCGGCGGATAGTAAGAGCTTAAAGTGTTGTAATGTAACGCTTTGGGTGATTGTAAGTTGTCGGGGCGAGGGGGGCTGCAATGTTGCTAGCCGGTGTTGGAGTGATTAGGGGGCTGTCTTGTTGGTGTCTGCGTTGGGTAGGTGTTAATCACCAGGGCTGTGAAACGCTGCAACAGCTGCGGGAGGTGTCTTTGAGTATATTAGTCGTCCATTCAGTGGGTATTGTTTTGGCCGTGTTTGCCAGACCACACAGCGAAGGTCCAGCGACTATACCCAGGTGTTCTGAAGTACTCCGGTGGTCTAGACTATGAACACGTCAACAATGTAGTCGTATCATAGCTTTAATAATGATCAGGTTTGTAGTTGGGTTGTTTGTAGACCAGACGGTGCCAGGTGTGTGTGTGTGTGTGTGTGTGTGTGTGTGTGTGTGTGTGTGTGTGTGTGTGTGTGTGTGTGTAAATTGCTTAACTAGAGGTTAGGTATAGCGTCACAGGCATGAAGGTGGTTCCGTTAGTGTAATCGGCTGGGCCGGACTGTGTAAGTTGGGTACAGATTGGGTGAGAGTTCTATATAACTGATGTGTAGGTGGCTGAGGAGTCCCATATCTGGTGCAGGTGTTGCACGGCTATATTAGCAGGTATGGCATATGTAGGCTTGAGACAGGTATCACTCAGCTGGCGTGTAGGTTGGGGAGGTACCAATCAGCTGGTATGTCGGCGGAGCGGGTGTAATCCAGCTGGTGCGCTTGTGGTGCTGATATTTGGCTGTAGCAGTGAAGCAGGCTGTCGTGTTACGTAATTAGCATTGATTCACCTGAGCTCCGTGGTGGCGCCTGTCTGGTGCCTACAACGTGTGCTTAACATGCAGGCTGTCCCTGTATGCGCTGGTCCCAGGTATGGCCTGGCTCCCTGTGCACACCGGCAACTTGTAGGATTCAGGAACTAGAACCTGGTTGATACCTAGCTTGATGGGGTTCTGGGAGTAGTTCTACTCTCCAAGCCCGGCCCGAGGCCAGGCTTGACTTGTGAGAGTTTGGTCCACCAGGCTGTTGCTTGGAACGGCCCGCAGGGTCACATATCCACCACAGCCCGGTTCCAGAACTTAAAGGAACTAATCCAGTATATGCATAATTTTTCACATATATGAACTTGTCTCGTGTTGACATTAGCACCATGGAACTTGTCCCGAATGCTGAATTCATTGAATTCATTGAATCCCCCTGAATGCATATTAAGCGTAAACATTAAGCAATTCATATTAAACGTGATGATATGATGATAAGTATATAGGGCAAGAGACTAGCTGAGTGGTACACAATGAAGGGAAACCATCTTCCTGAAATACTGAAGAAAGTGCCTAGATCAGAAAAATATTGAGGCTGTTCGTTGGGATCGAACCATCGTTTGACCTTAATATTTTATCATAGGAGTAGATGTAACTCGGAGTCTTACCCCAAGAGACACATTCATGAAAACATCTGGAGCATATTCCTAAACTGGGGAACTTCAGAACAGCATTCATGAACCTCACTAAAGAGGCATTCATGTCACTGTACGCCATGTGGCCTGATGCCTGCCGTCAAGCCTTTACCTCAAAAAGCATACAAGGAAACTTGAAAAGGCACAGAGGTTTGCAGAGACTCGTCCCAGAATTACGTGGGATGGGAGTACTGGGAAAGGTTGAGAGAGAGAGAGGAGGCATGAAAGAGTTATATAAAATATTTAGTGGAATAGACAAGGTGGAAGTATATGAAAGGTTGGCAATGACACGGGCACAAGAAGTTGGACTTACGTGAACCATGAAAATTTGAGAGTGTTTGTTTCATAAAATTTTGGAAAACAGAATGAACTTGATGAGGCACTGGCTAGTTCAGCCAGTTTGAAAAGTTGATATCATAGGAAAAGCTTTGACCGGAAGCTGGAGTACCATACTCCACATTCTCTCTCTCTCTCTCTCTCTCTCTCTCTCTCGCTCTCTATCTCTCTCTCTCTCTCTCTCTCTCTCTCTCTCTCTCTCTCTCTCTCTCTCTCTCTCTCTCTCTCTCTCTCTCTCTCTCTCTCTCTCTCTCTCTCTCTCTCTCTCTCTCTCTCTCTCTCTCTCTCTCTCTCTCTCTCTCTCTCTCTCTCTCTCTCTCTCTCTCTCTCTCTCATGCGAAAATAAGTACTAATCAGATGCTGGAATGACAAGGTGAGAGGAAATTGGAAATTGTGAATAAGGGGGGTGTTGAAGGGGGATAAGGATTGATTGATTGAGAGGATTGAGAGACAGGGAGGGCAGACGGTGGAGAGGGACAGTAATCTTCCTCCAGTATCTGTCCGGTGCTTGCTGACAGTGGCGGCCTCTTGACAGTCAGGACTGTGCTTGTCGTACACAGTCAAGCCGCGTTACAAGCAATTCAGCGCTTGTATTCTGCTTGCCCACCGAACAATTTCTGTCCTGGTATATTCTCAGCGAAAATGAATTGGTTTGTATAATTGGGTTCAAACTTACTTAATCGAATTATACAGGTTTGTTCACTTTGGGATTGGTTGATGATTGGAAAACTGTCCGTCTGTCTTCGGGATGAAGTATTTTCGTGTTGCTCCTGCAACCCGATTGGGTTGCGATTGGCCACTCCGTAAAAAATCCAACTGTTTTCGCCTAACCTGAGACGTTCAACCCCTAACAACCCACCAAACCTATTGATGTAGATGCATAGAAAACGGCAATATTACGATGCTTTAGCTTGGCCTTTTTAACGAACTCGTTTTCCCCCATTGGCCATTAACCAAAAAAAAAAAATGAACAGTGATCCTGAGCGATAATTTCTGGACTGTACTCATTGAAACCGAGCGATGATTTACGGCATTATTCAACACTCTTTATTTTATTTTTCCGGCGTGTTGAATTTTGGAGAGAATATCCGAATTTATGTAATGGTATGGAAGGCTGCAACGCTATTGGCGGTAATCTGCTATAGTTGATCCGTACGATAATGTACGGTACTTGTTCCGTATGATAATGTACGATACTTGCTCCGTGTGATAATGTACGATACTTGTTCCGTGTGATAATGTACGATACTTGTTCCGTGTGATAATGTACGATACTTGTTCCGTATGATAATGTACGATACTTGTTCCGTGTGATAATGTACGGTACTTGTTCCGTGTGATAATGTACGATACTTGTTCCGTGTGATAATGTACGATACTTGTTCCGTGTGATAATGTACGATACTTGTTCCGTGTGATAATGTACGGTACTTGTTCCGTGTGATAATGTACGATACTTGTTCCGTGTGATAATGTACGGTACTTGTTCCGTGTGATAATGTACGATACTTGTTCCGTGTGATAATGTACGATACTTGTTCCGTGTGATAATGTACGATACTTGTTCCGTATGATAATGTACGATACTTGTTCCGTGTGATAATGTACGATAATTTTTCCGTATGATAATGTACAATGCTTGTTCCGTACGATGATGTACGATACTTATTCCGTATCGGAATCTAGGCTTCTGGGGTCAGATTCACGAAGCAGTTACACAAGCACTTACGAACCTGTACATCTTTTCTCAATCTTTGGCGGCTTTGTTTACAATTATTAAACAGTTAATGAGCTCCGAAGCACCAGGAGGCTGTTTATAACAATAACAACAGTTGATTGGCAAGTTTTCATGCTGGTAAACTGTTGAATAAATGTAACCAAAGTCGTCAAAGATTGAGGAAAGATGTACACGTTCGTAAGTACTTGCGTAACTGCTTCGTGAATCATGCCCCTGGTGTTGAGTGCGGGTTGGGGAGTGTAAGGAAGTCACAGCTGAAGTACATTGTATTAGCTGCATTAGCCCCTAGTTACAGTAACTGGTCATTCTGTATTAGCCCCTAGTTACAGTAACTGGTCATTCTGTATTAGCCCCTAGTTACAGTAACTGGTCATTCTGCATTAGCCCCTAGTTACAGTAACTGGTCATTCTGTATTAGCCCCTAGTTACAGTAACTGGTCATTCTGTATTAGCCCCTAGTTATAGTAACTGGTCATTCTGTATTAGCCCCTAGTTACAGTAACTGGTCATTCTGTATTAGCCCCTAGTTACAGTAACTGGTCATTCTGTATTAGCCCCTAGTTACAGTAACTGGTCATTCTGTATTAGCCCCTAGTTACAGTAACTGGTCATTCTGTATTAGCCCCTAGTTACAGTAACTGGTCATTCTGCATTAGCCCCTAGTTATAGTAACGGGTCATTCTACGGTACCCGTTCTCATCCCGTTCTCTCGCGTTACCACTCCGTAACAAAATACCACTGTTTTGCCTAATCAGAAACGTATGAACCCAAGCAACCCCCCTAACCCTATGCCCCGAGGCCGACAGATCATTACTGTCGTTAGTGTCATCTTGGACCACCTGGTTCACTATTGACCAATATTACAAAAAAAAATTAAGTCCTCTTTCATTTTTTGGCAAATGGAGCTTTGAAATAATTTGTATTGTTTTATTTGTAAACAATGGCTGCGTGTAGTGTCTGTTTTTAATTCAACGTTGATGTAAACAACAGCTTCACGGGGATAACAGAACGGGGTCTGGAAGTATTGTGTCGCGTAGACGCCAATAATGTCTTTAAACCGTACGTACCTGTGTACATGTGTACCTGTGTACATGTGTACCTGTGTACATGTGTACCTGTGTACATGTGTACACACCTAGTTGTATTCACCTAGTTGTATTCATCTAGTTGTGCTTACCGGGATTCAGCTCTTTCGGCTCGCGTCTCAACGGTCAATCAATCAACTGTTACTAACTACTAATTAATGTGTTTTTTTTCTTACATCCCCCCCCTTCCCAGGAAGCAGTACGTAACAGCTGTCTAACTCCCATTTACAGTGTACTAGGTTACTGCTAGGTAACAGGGGCATCTGGGTGAAAGAAACTGTGCCCATTTTGTTTCTGCCATCACATGGGATCGGACCCTAGGATTACGAGCCCAGAGCGTTGTCCACTCATCTATCAGGCCGCCCCCCCCCCATCATTGTGTGTGTGTGTACTCACCTATTTGTACTTGCGGGGGTTGAGCTTTGGCTCTTTGGTCCTGCCTCTCAACTGTCAATCAACTGGTTTACAGATTCCTGAGCCTACTGGGCTCTATCATATCTACATTTGAAACTGTGTATGGAGTCAGCCTCCACCATATCACTGCCTAATGCATTACATCTGTTAACTTCTCTGACACTGAAAAAGTTCCTTCTAACGTCCCTGTGGCTCGTGTGTGTGTGTGTGTGTGTGTGTGTGTGTGTGTGTGTGTGTGTGTGTGTGTGTGTGTGTGTGTGTGTGTTAGGTTACCCCCGCTGGATGTGAGTGTTGGTGGTGGCCAGGCCAGAGCAAGCAGTTCCCTCTTGCATATCAGGCGGTATAAAAGGCTTTCTTACCCACTCCTGGGATCACTCTTACGCCCATCACTGTCTGTGGGAAATAAAACTCCGCCGCCACACGTTTAGAGAAATAATAGTAATAAAGGTCGGGGAGAGACCTTTATTAGCCCTTCAGGAAAGGTTGGCACCAAATAGAAAACTTGGGTCGTGTTTTAAGGGGGAACACATAATAATAATTGGTGAAGAAGCAACATTGTCCTTTATACTTAGCGAGACGACAATGAAACAAAAAAATATTACACTCTGGGGAGACGTTCAATGATTAAGTGAAAGAGATGGTTTTGAGACGTTGAGTTGAAATTAAACTTGAAAGTGTGGAGAAACATCTGAGAGACACGGGTCTCCTGGTTGCTGTGTGAGAGAGAGAGAGAGAGGGAGAGGGAGGGACAGGATGAATGCTAATGTCTTCTCTTAACGTTGCAGTTCATTATTACTAACTTCTGTGAGATTATGGCAGGTGCCATTGTGAGGATTTTACTGATGCAGCATAAGCTGGTGTTATTGCTGGGGGGAGGGGAGGAGGGTATGTGGGGAGTGGTGGGTGCACGAGGGGCTTCTCCTTGTTGTGGGGGGGGGGTGGAGGTCGTGAGGTGATGTGAGGCTGGAGGGGTTAAGTTGTGTGGATGAGAGGGGGGGGGGGGTTAGGGGTGTTAGCTGATGTGGGGGGTTGTCTTTTATTCGAGATTTATGCAGATTGTTACAGTTCTGGCTTGACTGAAGAGGTGTACAGCTGTTCAGTCAATCACAATCGACTTGAGAATGGTCCAGGACGGACCGAAACGTCGTCGCCCCCTTCACTTTCTAGTGTGTGGTTTGGTCAACATATTTCAGCCACGATATTGTGACTCCTAGTCTGCACAGGTGTACAGCCATACAAAACCCATATAACTTGTTCTTCTGTATCAGTTCGCTGTTTTGGTTCTGCTGTGAATACTTTAATGAATTCTTCCAACGAGTATTAACACATACTTCCTTGTCGTTTTCTTTATGTCCTCGAGTCACTTGTTTTTGTCTGCCCACTTGGTTATTCACTGATGTTTTCATTTTGATTTGGCTGTGCTGTAGTTCTGATGTATTTTTTGCCCTCCAAGCAATGTCGTTTTGATATTGTTTTGGTGTTTTTACTGACCCTCGCTGTGCCTCAAGGCCCTCCCTGTTATACCATGGAAAGATTTCGTGTTTTGTTCGTTTTTTTCCGCGTAGGACGTGGATGTTCCGTCTCTCAGCCTCCCAACATTGGTGGGTAACAAGACTTTGAGGCGAGTTTGTTGAGGGGTTGGCTTTGAGAGGTGAGTTGTGAGGCAGAAATTAGTCCTGAGAATTGGTGCACTTTTTGCCAATATGGGTCACTTTGTAAGTGTGAGGACCCCAGCTACTGGCGGCTATCATCCCCGTGTTTACTTGTAATGGGCCTCCGTTATGCTGTCTGTCATATCCACCATACTCTCGCATCTTCCTATCAAGTCTGTCTCTCTCATCTCCACCAGCCTCTCCCTCATCTCCACCAGCCTCTCCCTCATCTCCACCAGCCTCTCCCTCATCGCCACTACCCTCTCCATCATCACCACCACCCTCCCTCTCCCTCATAAGCTATCGTTTTGACATCGATGTTCCCAGCCAGAGCCGCCCCGTATATTTCTTTTCTTTGTGTTTCGTCTAAATCCAAACTTTTAAGAGTTATCTCTGGTCGTAAACATTACTAAATAATTTTCTGATTTCTTTTTTATCTTTGAAACTGCTCCGTCCTGCGAGATGATGGATCGTTGTGGCTTTTGTGAGTGAAGTTGCGGGTCGGTTAACTCCAGTTGTGGTAGGACATGATTTGTTGGGGGTTTTCCTCCGGACTGGTGCTTGTTAGTGCTCATGGTTGGTGTGGTATCACCTCCACCACCGTCCCCCGCCACCACACAGCCGCCCCCGCCACACAGCCGCCCCCACCGCCACCACCACACAACCACCACAACCACCACCAGCCACGGGAACAACAACTACCACCAACAGTACCATATACCACTGCCATCACCCTCCCCCCCACCTCCACACCACTACACCTGCATCATTGCTATCAACACTAGTTCCGTCTCTCCCTCCCTCTGTCCTCTCCATCCCATTGCCTTACCTTCTCTCCCTCTTCCCTTTCCCTTCCTATTCCTTTCTTGCGCTTTCCTGTGTCTCCTCTCTCTACCTTGCCTCCGTCTTTCCCCCTCCACTCCTATCCTCCCCCTCTTCTTCCTCCCTTGAGCCTAGCCAGTAACCACTGGAGTGTCTATATTAATTCAACCACGACAACACGTTTACTCTCTGGCTTCTCTTTGTCCTGAGTTGATATCTGTCTGTCTATCTGTCTGTTTGGCTCGTGTCTATTGGGTCGGGTTGTTTTTGTTTTGAATTAAACTTAGAATGTTTTATTTTGTGAATTTAACGTAGAATGTTTTATTTTGTGTGTGTGTGTGTGTGTGTGTGTGTGTGTGTGTGTGTGTGTGTGTGTGTGTGTGTGTGTGTGTGTGTGTGTGTGTGTGTAAATTTATTCGATCGGAAACCTGACCTAGAGGCGTAAAGATTAGAGGAAGACGAATAGAGACGGATCAGTGCTAGCGAGGACAGATCTTTCTCTCTCTCTCTCTCTCTCTCTCTCTCTCTCTCTCTCTCTCTCTCTCTCTCTCTCTCTCTCTCTCTCTCTCTCTCTCTCTCTCTCTCTCTCTCTCTCTCTCTCTCTGCACATATAAATCACATGAAGTCTTTCAGAAAATGGTTTTATTAAATGCAAAAAATATAGCAGTTTTGGTTGGTGTTGATGGGAATATACCAGATCACTGCCCTAAGAGGATTGGGTAGCACCTATGAGCTCTTTTCCCCCCCTCCCCGTCCCGACACGTACATTTTGTGTGACAGTTTCAACCAAGAGTTCAACTTTACACGCAGGAGTGTATTAATACATGGTTAGCTCCGAGAGGACTTGTGTAAGGTAATTAGTTCCCCGCGTGGGGGAGTGTGATATACAAATGGACCTCATATAGTGAAGGAGAGTTACTAGACCAAATAATTTCGCTTCGGTAACATTATATATATATATATATATATATATATATATATATATATATATATATATATATATATATATATATATATATATATATATATATAGGCAATTATGAGGAGAAAGCGCTAATCCAAAATAATTACACAGCACTGAGAAAGGATATGAGGACAAGGAGCTGGGATATGAGGACAGGGAGCTGGGGTATGAAGTTGCGGTGATAGAATGGTGCCCAATCACTTGGGGCCTTGGGGATCGAACACCTGCCTGCAAGAATCGAGACCGTCGCTCTACTAACCAATCCCAGTGCATGGGCATGAATTTACTGTTAGTGATACATTTTTGCTAGCCCTCTTTCTTGTTATTCAACACATCATGTTCTGAAGAACACGAAAGCTGTGGATAACGAGGCTGCATATTCTTGGATTATTCTCACCTATGTGGTGTGCGGGTTTCTGATTGTTACATTATTAAGGCTCCTGGAGGCTGTTCTGATGTTCGCCAGTTTCAAGAAAGATTGGACTTTGTGTGTGTGTGTGTGTGTGTGTACTGACCTATTTGTGCTTGCGGGGGTTGAGCTTTGGCTCTTTGGTCCCGCCTCTCAACTGTCAATCAACTGGTGTACAGATTCCTGAGCCTACTGGGCTCTATCATATCTACAGACGCAATGAGTGTGTGTGTGTTTGTGTGTGTGTGTGTGTGTGTGTGTATGTGTGTGTGTGTGTGTGTGTGTGTGTGTGTGTGTGTGTGTGTGTGTGTGTGTGTGTGTGTGTGTGTGTGTGTGTGTGTGTGTGTGTTACTGAAACAATTATCTCGTCATCCTCCTGTCTGTAAATTTAGTTTTTACGTGCGGAATGTTTTCCACTCATTGCGTCTGTCTGTCAGCACGTCACTTTGCCTCAGGAGTCCGTTGTTGGCCGGTCACTCATGTGCCGCCAACTAGACACAAAGGAAATGCGAAGCCGTAGGGATTACTATTGTGAAAATGGATGAATGGACCACGTTGTTCTGTTATTGATACGATAGTTTGTTTGTTGTACTTGCTAGTGTTGTGATTGTCTTCTATATTCCTTGTTTAATTGTTTGTTTGTTGTCTTCTTGTTTGTTTACATTTATATTTGTGTGTTGATTCATTATTTTTTGTTGGTGTTTTGGTAGATATTATTCACTTTCTTGGAGAGATAAGTTGTATCATGTGTGTGTCTGTCTCTGTCTCTCTCTGTCTGTCTGTCTCTCTCTCTCTCTCTCTCTCTCTCTCTCTCTCTCTCTCTCTCTCTCTCTCTCTCTCTCTCTCTCTCTCTCTCTCTCTCTCTCTCTCTCTCTCTCTCTCTCATACGCATACACTCACATACATTTCATTATTCTCTTCTTTAAATTTCGACCAGTTTCGAAACCTTTATTGGCCGAGATAGGCGAGCAGGGGCATTTGTCGCTGGGTAAAACCAACAATAGATTTTATTTGCTCTTCCTCTGCAAACGTTTTGGGAAATTGTCAATTAAATTTGGAGAGAGGAGGAGGAGGACGGAGCCAGAGGTAGCGCCCGGGACTGATAGCTGGAACTTGTGACACATTCACAGAGATGTGGCTCTTGGACCTCTGTTCTAAATTGTCTAGTGACATACACGCAGACAGATGTGGCCCTCCCTGAATGTGTACTGTTCTTCAGTTGAGATTAAGTTGTGGCGTAGCGTGGATCCGGCATGTTGACATTATTTCGGTACGATTGATCTTGTTGAACATAGGTGTAGCCTTTTGACGTTTATTGTTCTCTCGCTGAAGGTTCCAGCGCCGTGTTCCAGGGCTGGAGGTTCCAGAGCTGTGTTCCAGGGCTGGAGGTTCCAGAGCTGTGTTCCAGGGCTGGAGGTTCCAGAGCTGTGTTCCAGGGCTGGAGGTTCCAGAGCTGTGTTCCAGGGCTGGAGGTTCCAGAGCTGTGTTCCAGGGCTGGAGGTTCCAGAGCTGTGTTCCAGGGCTGGAGGTTCCAGAGCTGTGTTCCAGGGCTGGAGGTTCCAGAGCTGTGTTCCAGGGCTGAAGGTTCCAGCGCTGTGTTCCAGCGCCGTGTTCTAGGGCTGAAGGTTCCAGAGCCGTGTTCCAGGGCTGGAAGGTTCCAGCGCCGTGTTCCAGGACTGAACTCCCTGGACGCTGGAAGGATCATCAGTCTTGTAGTGTTGGTGTAGAAAAGAGTCGTGCTTCACCCCTCTATTATATCAGATATTTTTCTTTCTTTTATTTATTTCTGGAGGACAGAGTGACAAGCGGAGTATTGATGGATTACGGGACCTCCGAAGCTCATCTCAAGGAGACACGAAATAGAGGACTCAATTGGCTGGATTCTGCGCATCTTGGACCACAGACTTTCTTAGTAACTCTGTGGGGATCTCAGTCATCCAATTCGTAGAGTTTGAATCCTAAGGCCTTTATCCCTTTTTTTACTATGTCTCTTTTTCTTCTCTATCTTCATCTTTTTACTATTAGTTGGATTAATGTTTGTCTTTCATTTTGCATTTTGATCTTGGGTTTTGGAGTGAGTTGAACTGTGACCTACAGTTCAACACACACACACAGACCTATCCCTGAAGGTATTACCTCGGGCTTGACGCTTTGATGATGAACGTAGGAGGGAGAGAGGAGGGACGGAGAGAGGGAGATAGATGAAGGAAGGGCGGAAGGGATGGAGGAGCGAGGGAAGATAGATGTGTAGGTATTTGGGCAAGATAGGACCTGGGTATAAGAGGTGGAGGGCAAAGAATGAAACCTTTCTTACCCTCTTCCCTTAGTCCCATTCCTAATCCTTATCCTGATCCTTATCCTGATCCTTTTCCAGTGCTATATAGTCGTAATATGGCTTGATACTTTCTCCCGATAGTTCCCTTCCCTTGTGACTTGATGAAGGGTAACGAGGTTGTTGGGGAAGGGTGTGAGGAAGAGCAAGGTGGTGGGGAAGGGAAGGGCCTTGTTACAGATTGGCGGCTCGAAAGGCAACCCGTTCTCGCAAATTCGTAAAGTCAATATTGACTTATTAACTACGTGCATAGGTGATATACTAAACATAATAGATACCCTTAAAAAGATTCATAGAAAACACCGACCTTACCTAACCTACTTAGTATGTTAAGATAAGCATCTTATTGCTTCGTAATTACAATTATTACTTAACCTATACCTATTATAGGTTAGGTAATAATTGTAATTACGAAGCAATAAGATGCTTATCTTAACATACTAAGTAGGTTAGGTAAGGTCGGTGTTTTCTATGAATCTTTTTAAGGGTATCTATTATGATAAGTATGTCACCTATGCACATATTTAATAAGTCAATATTAACTTATTAAATTTGCGAGAACGCGTTGCGAAAGGGAAGGGATAGTTAGGATCTAAAGGGAGGTGGGGGAGGATGAGGACGGAGCTTGAACGTGGTAATTAAGGGCATAGAAGGGAAGGTTGAACGTGAGAAGGGAAGGTGAAGTTAGAGAGGGGTATAAAGGGTAGGTGATGCTGTGAGGGGGACATTGCTATCTTCATAGCTTCTCTAGTTTGACTCCTGTGCCAGGTAAGTCCACTACGGGCTCACCATAGCCCGTGCTACTTGCAACTTTTGGTTTCCAGTAGCTGTATCTATAACAACAACTGTGAGAGGGAGCGAGACAAGGTCACTTGAAGTGAGAATAAATGGAAGGGGAGGTTTAGTGGTAGAATGGGAGCTTTAAGAGAACAATAGATACAGTGGTGGGTAAAGCTAGGATAGCTATTACAAGCCCTAGTTTTACTAGAATGGCTTACCGGCTGAGAGGGAGGAAGAGAGGAGTGTTAGAGAGTAAAGGGTAGAGTGAGAACGAAGGGGAAGGGGAGGTTTCTCTCCCTACCTTTATCTAGGAGGAAGGCAGACTAGGGGGGGGGGCGTTGGTGGATGATATACCTTGCTCCTGTTGATGCTAAAACAATGTCCATGCAACAGTTAGAGCTAAATGAATGTTGTCCTGAAGGGTCGTGTAAATGTAGCTGGCGAGTTCACATGTTAATTGATCGTATTTTTTCGGGGGAGATGAATAAACTAAAAAAAAACAGTTAATGGGGGGGGGAGCGTCTCTTAGGCTTCCGTAAATAATTTTGTAAAATACGAATTAGGAATTCTATAAATACGAATTCTAACACGAGAGGTCTTTAAGTTAAATGAGAATTAAGTTGTTGTTTTGGGAGTTGTATTGGTGTTTGTGGTGGTGCGCTTGTGAGCTCAACTGGTGCTTGTGAGTTGTGAGCCTCGTGAGTTCTCGTGGTCCACTCCTTCATCCTGCGCGAGGTAAACTTCTTGACTGTGATGGATGCCTGGACTGGCAGGGAGGGGGAGTGGGGTAGGGCAGGAGAGGGAGGGGGCAGGGAAGGAAGAAGGAAGGAGGGAAGGCAAGCCGGAGAAGGGGAGGGAGGGGAGGGGAAAAGACGGAAAGGAAGGGGGTAGGGGAGGTAGGGCAGAGAACGGCGAGAAGAGGCCGGATTTGGGGATGGACAGCGGAGTAGAGAAAGATAAATGCTGGAAAAATGTGAAGAAAGCAGATGAAAGTAAAGAGAAGGACCTAGTGAAAGGCGACAGCAGTGTAAGAGAGAGACAATCAAATGGGCGGGATATGGTGGTCTTGGTATAAGAGGAAAAGGGGGGTCGAGAGGGCAGCTAGAAGAGGTCGATGAAGAGGGGGCGGGGGTATATGTGCCAGGGAGAAGAAGGGAGTTAATGGGAACAATTAGGGAGTAATTAACGACTGGCAGGGAAAGAGCTGGTGGGCGCAACTTCAGTGTAAAAACCCTCATTATGTGTACGGAGTTGGTAGCCGAAGACCGCACAGCACATGTGCACACAGCACACCAGTAAGATGTGCATACATAGACAGGCAGGATGTGCACAGACTGTCAGGGTATGGAAAAGAGAAGGTGGAGAAGGGGCGGAGAGAAAGGGAGGTATATGTACTAGTCTAACCGAGAGGGCTGGAGCGATATACCCATACCAAGTGGTCATGGCCGGCGGCCGTCCTCCATACTAATTGTTATTACTCCAATGGCGTTCCCGGAGGTGAAGTGAAGGACTGTGGCCTTCAGTAACACTTATACGCTACTAAGAGAGGTGCTCGGACCTTGCAGGGGAAAGAAGAGGGCTTAAAAAAGACTAGATATCATGCCAAATTGTGTATGTATAAGAGGGGAAGGTTAAGATGAAGTAACTAGTAATATTAGCTAGTAGAAGGTTGGAAGATTGAACCAGTCTGATGGTTCAAAAGGGGATTCGAAGTCTGTGAGGTTCAGATTTACAAATGAGGGGAGGATCGCTAAGGTGAGGACATGGAAGAGAGGCTCGAATATGAATAACAGTATATGGGATGAAGGTATTGAAGGTAATGGGGGAACTGAAGGTATTAGACTATGGACAGGCATGAGTTAAGGGAAGAACCAAGGGTAAGTGATGAATATTGAAGAGGTATGTAGGCAGGATGTGTGTGTGTGTGTGTGGTGCGCATGGGGGCGAGTGTGCGCGCACACCCATATTACGCTCAGTAATTTTAGCAAAACTCGGTCTTTTTAAAAATACTTGAAGATGGAGAAGGGGGCAAGAGGCAGAGGGAAGATATAGGTTATAAGGATGAATGAAGTGAAAGCACCACCGCTTCACTGGCTTGGCACAAGCGGGTATTGATGCCTAGTGATGGATAGGCCAGCCTGTGGTGTTGGGCAGGCGGGCTTGGTGGCCTCGTGTTGATGGTGGCCAGGGATCAGGTCGATAGTGTAGTACCTATTCTCTTCCCATCTTTATCATTCGATGGTACGGTGCTTTGAGTGGTGTCAGCGTTGTCTCCTGTACAGTAATGAACAGTAGCACATGTACAGTAATAATAATAATTAAAGCAGAAAATGTCACAGTAAGGTGGGGAGTAAAACTTCGGTCCGTCCTGGACTTCATAAGCGTCCAGGATGGGGTTGAAACGTTATATATAGGATTGGGGTTAAGGATGTTAATAATATTAATAATAATAATCCACACTAGGATATGAGGATACTTATACCCCATCAGTCTCCAAATCTGTAGTGGTGGCGGTGTTGGAGAAACTATGGTGGCGGTGTTGGAGGAACTATGGTGGCGGTGTTGGAGGAACTATGGTGGCGGTGTTGGAGGAACGGGGGTGATGAAGGATAATGATTATCGGCTCTAGGTAGAAACTAGTGGAGGAAAGAAGCGGCCATGGTGAGAGAGAGACACACAGATGGGTACTCACTCTCCCCTGACACAGGTGGAGAGTGAGTGCCCAAATGAGCCATAGAGACATTAGAAAAAACTCGTTTTCAGTGTCAGAGTAGTTAACAAATGGAATGCACTAGGAAGTAATGTGGCGGAGGCTGACTCTATACACAGTTTCAAAAGTAGATATGATAGAGCCCAGTAGGCTCAGGGATCTGTACACCTGTTGATTGACAGTTGAGAGGCGGGACCAAAGAGCCGCAGCTTAACCCCCGCAACCACAACTAGGTGAGTACAGACAAAGAGACGGAGGCTAAGGGGTTGGGGTTTAGGGGGGGGGGGGACTGTTCTCAAGTCCGATATTGACTGGCTGTCTGCCGGAGCGCCCCCCCCCCCGCTCTCCACATTATTCTACAGTAAAACAGAAGTGTAGACCTGGCAGGTGTGTGTAGATCTGGCAGGTGTGTGTGTGTGGAGGGGGGGGGGGTGTCCCGTGGTGGTCAGAAGGGGGGGGGAGGTGTGTTCTATTTCGTTAATAAGATAATTATTCGTTTTAAACAGGCAGTAGCACAGTGGTCTACGTCCTCGGCTCATAATTATGGGACTCGGGTTCAGTCCCCTGGCAGGACAGTAAGGGTTGACGCACGTTACCTTTCATCTCATCCCTCTGTTCACTTGGCAGTAAAATATGTATCCTGGAATTAAGCAACTGTTGTGGCTTCAGCCTGGAGAAGGGCATTTAGTGGGCCTAGTGGGGGAGGGGAGGGGGGTAAAGGACATAAGTGCAGGCTTCCTGTCCCTGACAACGGCAAAATCAAATTTGCTACCGTTTAGTGCGTTGGGGGGGGGGGGGGGTAAAATAAATTACTGGGCGAGTAAAAAAAAAGTACTTTTAGACGAGTAAATTCTGCTGCGGCGAAGAAATTTTAAATCGTGAAAAAAATATTTGTATATAAGAAAAAAGTTTCTCGTGCTTTGGGTAAGCTTGAGGCAATGGGCAAAGTATTCTGAGCTCGCTGTTGGGTAAAGCGGAAAACTTTGTCAATGGAGTCTGAAATTCGGAGCGGAGGGAGGAAAGAGGCGTAGTGAATGTGTGAGATATAGAACAAGGACGTGTGACTTAGGTAAATATATTTGTCTAAGACGGCAAGGAAAACGGGCGATGGAAAGGAGGGGAAATAAAGTGTGTGTGTGTTCCTTTCAGCTCTTCCTGAAATGTTGGCAGGGAGATGGTGGGGATATTATGGAGACGGGGCCAGACAATGTGTGATGGATGGGTTCATCCTCCAGTGCTCTCTCTCTCTGTCTCTCTCTCTCTCTCTCTCTCTCTCTCTCTCTCTCTCTCTCTCTCTCTCTCTCTCTCTCTCTCTCTCTCTCTCTCTCTCTCTCTCTCTCTCTCTCTCTCTCTGTCTCTCTCTCTCTCTGTCTCTCTCTCTCTCTGTCTCTCTCTCTCTCTCTCTCTCTCTCTCTCTCTCTCTCTCTCTCTCTCTCTCTCTCTCTCTCTCTCTCTGTCTCTCTCTCTCTCTGTCTCTCTCTCTCTCTCTCTCTCTCTCTCTCTCTCTCTCTCTCTCTCTCTCTCTCTCTCTCTCTCTCTCTCTCTCTCTCTCTCTCTCTCTCCCCCTCTCTCTCCCCCTCTCTCTCTCCCTCTCCCTCTCCCTCTCCCTCTCCCTCTCCCTCTCCCTCTCCCTCTCCTGCCTCACCTGTCACATCTGTCCCACTCTGTACACCTGGCGTACTTAATTACAATTTACCGATCAGTGATGTTAATTTTCACCAGCCCCCGTTATATTGTGACGTTAAATCCTGTGAGCTTGACGAGTGGTCGGCGTGGGAGGTGTTAGCGGGGCTGGTAACATGCACGCGCGTGCATTTGTGGCTGGAAAGGCTGCCTCCAAAACCTAAAGCTCGATCCTGCACTTAAAACGTAGGTGTGTGTGTAGGAGCGTGAGAGTGGAGGGGGCTATACACATTCCTGGTGTGTGTGTGTGTGTGTGTGTGTGTGTGTGTGTGTGTGTGTGTGTGTGTGTGTGTGTGTGTGTGTGTGTGTGTATAAAATACACTCGAAAATTGCAAAAAGAATGCAGGATAAAGCCTGCATCAACATAGGCTTTACTGGCAGACGCAATACCAGCCTTTTGCAACCAAGGTAAGGACGCCATCAGACTACCGCAAGAGACCATACGTGAGCCCCAGTCTTAAGCATCCCGTCCCCGGTGTGCAACAACTATCAAAAGACACATAAAGCCAAACTTACAAAAGTCCAGAGGCATGCAACGTGACGCCTGCTACAGCTGTGAGGATTAAAGAAAGAGAAAAGGCTTAGAGAGCTGAACCTCGCATCACTGGAAGGCGAAATTGAGGAGACTTGATGACGCCATGAAAGATTGTTACAGGATGGTTGGGAGTCACTATATTAGGACCTCCTACATCTGCAGGGTAAGGCAGGGCTCAGGAGCTTGCGTGTATGACCCTATTAAGCACATTTGGGTCGTACTACTAATAAACATATTCACGTCCCCGTAATATCATCACTGAATAGATATATATATATATATATATGCACGTGTGAACTCACCCATGAATGTTGGACCAATGGTGATGGTGGTCCACCCCGAGGTGTCACGGGGAAGGGGGTGAGAAAGGGGAGACATGGTTGAGGGGGAAGGGGGTGAGAGAGAGGGAGGAGGCACTCAGGCCTGGTGCCACATTGATGCCAAAATACTGGTGTGTGTCAATGTTTGTCCCCGTCCCTGTGTCACCTATAAATAGTGGAAGCTAAAATCTATGACACGGGGCAGATTTGAGAGAGGCAGGATTGTGTGAGGCAGGTGTGGATGGTGGGGTGAGGCAGGGCAGGTGTGGATGGTGGGGTGAGGCAGGGCAGGTGTGGATGGTGGGGTGAGGCAGGGCAGGTGTGGATGGTGGGGTGAGGCAGGGCAGGTGTGGATGGTGGGGTGAGGCAGGCGAGGTGTGGAAGGTGGGGTGAGGCAGGGCAGGTATATATATATCTCTTGGTTATCTGGAGATTTACGGGCTATTCATGCCCGTGCCATGCTCTTGGGTGGCTTAATCTTCATCATCATCTTGAGATGATGATTATCTTTTACGGGCTCGCCATATCCCGTGCTACATGGACATTTCATTCTGAGTAGCTAAATCTAAAACAACATTGAGATGATTTCGAGGCTTGGCGTCCCCGCGACCCGGTCCTCAACCAGGCCACCTTTATGTTACTCACCCCCAGGAAGCAGCCCGTAGCAGCTGTCTAACTCCCAGGTACCTATTTACTGCTAGGAAAACAGGCGCATCAGGGTGAACGAAACTCGGCTCATTTGTTTCCGCCTCCACCGGGGATCGAACCCGGAACCTCAGGACTACGAATCCGAGTACCAAACCAAATGTGCTAGATCCTAAGTACATGTTCCTCTCAGGAGACCAGCTGTGAGAATGAAAGAAGCTCTAGGCGTTACCAATGTCTCCTCAGCCATGTGGCGTTACCAGTCTCCTCAGCCATGTGGCGTTACCAGTGTCTCCTCAGCCATGTGGCGTTACCAATGTCTCTTCAGCCATGTGGCGTTACCAGTCTCCTCAGCCATGTGGCGTTACCAGTGTCTCCTCAGCCATGTGGCGCTGGCAGTTTACAGTGCTACTGATTGTAAAATAAAATCGGTGTAAGGAACGCTTTATCGTAAGTTTCTGTGATTATCACCGAAAGTTCCCCCAACTTTGGTGTCTCGTAAACTCACGCTGTCATTCTTTTAGCAGATAGAAAATGGTCTGCGTCGTCAGTTTACACGGAAAGCAGAGGGTTTGGAGATGGGGGAGGGGGGGGGTTATGTAGGGGGGAAGGGGAAGGAGGAGTGGGGTGGGGGAAGAGGGACGGGGATGAGGATGGAAGGGAAGGGTCAGTAATCCAGAGGAGGATAGTGAACGACAATGGGGAGGGGATAGTTTGCACGAAAAGAAAGAAAAACAGGGAAAGGGGGCTGCTGGGACACACATGAGGAAACCAAATTTAGGAATGGTAGCGGGTAATTGGAAGGGAAACAGAGTGTTCATTTAGTAGGGAGGGAAAGGAGTTCTATGGGATAGAGAGTGGGACGGGGACCGTCAATTAATGGGGGGGGGGAGGGTAGATTGAGAGAGATTACAGCGAAGAGAGTAGAGGAATAGATGATTAATAGGGAGAACTCAAATTGGGCCTGAGGAAGAAATTGGACGGAAGGGGCTAGTGGGGGGAGGAGATAGGAACTGAAGTCAAGAAAAAGGGGTCGTGGGAGGAGTCATCAACACCTGGGCTCGAACGCGGGCCAGGTAAGTGACTGGGCTGAAAATCCACACTACCACACGCGGTAATTGAAAATGTTCTCAACGAGTTTGTTGGGTAATTGTATGAGTTCCACCACGGGAAGATTATTTTAATCAGACGAGGGCGAGGGAAGGAAGCATAAATTTGGACGGATGAAAGGGAAGAAAGGACGGGGTGAGAGGAGGAAGAGGAAGGGACGGGAGAGGCGAAGCAGGACGGGGTAGAATGGATTGGAAGGGAAAGGAAGAGATAAGAAGATAAAGTGCTGGAAAAGGATGCAGGGAAGAAGGGAAGGGCAGATTTTGGAACGGTACAAACCTGTCATTTATAGCGAATTTTGCCTGGTGTTGCTACCCCGTCTATATCTGGGGTTCCGTCAAGCCTACCCCGTACAACCCGTTCTCGCACTTGCTTATAGTCAATAGTGGCTTATTTAATAAGTGCATATGTGACATTCTAATTGATAGTGAATATTTTAGTTTACCTTGAAAAGCTTCATAGAAAACACCGACCTCACCTAACCTTCTTAGTAGGTTAAGATAAGCATCTTATTGCTTCTTAATTACAATTATTACTTAACCTATACCGTTGATAGGTATAGGTTAAGGTATAGATACCTGTAATATGGGGCCTCGGGCCGGGCTTCAGGAGTACAAGAAGGGAGTACAAGCACTCCCACATCTCCCCCCAGGATGAAAGTCCAACATATGGATTGCTTCACTCGATAAAACATCCACTCTTTGTACTCTGTAGAGAGCTCAAGACAGCAGACAACAACCCATCTAAATTCAAGAGAAAATTACATGTAAATCTTGGCCTCAGGATTCATCAGGTATTAACGCTTCACTCTCACGAAACCTGTACATCTGTCCTCGCTAACGGCGTCTTAGTCTGTGTTTATCGAACACTTTACGATGTTGGAAGCGAGATCGTTCTCGACCCAGGATGATTATTATTATAGAGAACCTCAGAGGTCGTAAACTGTTTAGTAAATATAACCTAAGCCGCCATGAGTGAGGGAAGATGTAAATGCTTCGTAAGTGGACTCGTAAATGCTTAATGAATCCTGGGAGGGGAAAGGTCTTTGATTTAGCCGAGTAATTAAGCTGTACGAGATGGGTTAATTAGCTCGCAATAATATACAGAAATGTTTCATTTACTCATCATGATTCGTTGCAAGGGTTAGCGAGATCATCATTATGTACTCATCAAATCATCACTGTGTTCATTTCGTTGTGTTGTTGGATGATACTAATGATAGTACCTATGCAGGCGATGAGTCACAATAACGTGGCTGAAGTATGTTGACCAGACTACACACTAGAAGGTGAAGGGACGACGACGTTTCGGTCCGTCCTGGACTATTCTCACAATCGACTTGAGAATGGTCCAGGACGGACCGAAACGTCGTCGTCCCTTCACCTTCTAGTGTGTAGTCTGGACAACATAGTACCTGTGCTCCGTTTAGAGGATCACTCTACTGATCACACTGTGCTCAGAGGATCACACTGCTCAGAGGATCACACTGTGCTCAAGTCACTTGTGCTGTCCCGTCTCGAGTACTGCTCAGTACTCACTTCCCCCTTCAGAGCAGGAGAGATTGCTGAAATAGAGGGAATACAGAGAACATATACGGCACGCATAGACGAGATAAAACACCTAAATTATTGGGATCGTCTCAAAGCTCTCCAAATGTACTCTCTAGAAAGGAGACGAGAGAGATACCAAATAATATACACCTGGAAAATACTGGAGGGTCAGGTCCCAAATCTACACAGTAAAATAACAACGTACTGGAGTGAACGATATGGAAGAAAATGCAAGATTGAACCTGTGAAGAGCAGAGGTGTCATAGGCACAATCAGAGAGCACTGTATAAACATCAGGGGTCCGCGGTTGTTCAACGTCCTCCCAGCGAGCATAAGAAATATTGCCGGAACAACCGTGGACATCTTCAAGAGAAAACTGGACGGTTTTCTAAGAGAAGTTCCGGATCAGCCGGGCTGTGGTGGGTACGTGGCCCTGCGGGCCGCTCCAAGCAACAGCCTGGTGGACCAAACTCTCACAAGTCGAGCCTGGCCTCGGGCCGGGCTTGGGGAGTAGAAGAACTCCCAGAACCCCATCAACCAGGTATCAACCAGGACTCATCATTCCACCACTAGGACTAATTAATCATCCCATCACGAGGTCTAATTAATCATCCCATCACGAGGTCTAATTAACTCTTCATAATGTACTCAAGAAGGACTATTCAGCTCATAATACTTCACTCAGAGAAATCAATTAAACCATCATAATTTATGTATGGATTAAGGATAGAGAGGGGGATTTAAAGGTAGGAAGATGGATTACAATGTATGAAGGAGGCTTTAAAGGTAAGAAAGGGGGGTTTGAAGGTAGGGAGGGGGAATTTAATGGTAGGAAAGGAGGGATTTGAGGGGGTAAAAGTGAGAGGGGTTGGGTTCGTCACACAGGATAGTAAGTGTGGAGGGGGAGTGTGAGAGTGGTGGGGGCAGGGGAGGGAAAAGGGTATAACCCGACGTACACAAGATGAGAAGCAGGGAATATTGCAAGGGAAGGGGAAAGGGTGGGGTTTTGGGGGGTGGAAATGGTGGGTAGTCAATTACGGGACGAGTGTCTGTCACGAGTGAGAGCTGGAAATTCCTCCCTGCTCTGGTATTGACCTAGTAAGGGGGGGAGGGGAGAGGCAGGCTAGGGAAGGAGAGAGGATAGAGAAATGGTTGTCACCCCACCCAAAGCCGTCGTCCTCCCCATCCCCACCTTGTTCTCCTCTCCCTACTCCCCATCTCCCACCCTCCCACTACCTCCCTTCGCCCCCTCCCTCTTCTCTTCCCTCCCCACCACCTCCCTCTTCCCTTCCCTCCCCACCACCTCCCTACCTCCCTCCCTAACGTGCTCCGTCACAATATTCATCATTAACTCATGCTAATCTCACCCAAGTTAGAAGCACCGACGCCCTTATTAACATTTTTTTAACCTTCGTTATTCACGCCTTCCTGGAGGAGTTTGTTGTTGTAGGGTTATGGTCAGTATACGGCATGTCAAGGCAGTGTGACCAGTGGCCTCAGAGGCGGGGCCCCGGAGCTGGCGCTTGACCCCCTAGGTGTGCATGTATATATATGTGTACAAGTGTGTCTGTATTTGCCTGTCTGCCTGTTTTCTCTCTCTCTCTCTCTCTCTCTCTCTCTCTCTCTCTCTCTCTCTCTCTCTCTCTCTCTCTCTCTCTCTCTCTCTCTCTCTCTCTCTCTCTCTCTCTCTCTCTCTCGTGCCGTTTGTATTTACTATTTCTGTGTGTGTGTGTGTGTGTGTGTGTGTGTGTGTGTGTGTGTGTGTGTGTGTGTGTGTGTGTATGAGTGTGTACTCACCTATATGTGCTTGCAGGATCGAGCATTGACTCTTGGATCCCGCCTTTCTAGCTATCGGTTGTTTACAGCAATGACTCCTGTCCCATTTCCCTATCATACCTAGTTTTAAAAGTATGAATAGTATTTGCTTCCACAACCTGTTCCCCAAGTGCATTCCATTTTTCTACTACTCTCACGCTAAAAGAAAACTTCCTAACATCTCTGTGACTCATCTGAGTTTCCAGTTTCCACCCATGTCCCCTCGTTCTGTTATTATTACGTGTGAACATTTCATCTATTTCCACTTTGTCAATTCCCCTGAGTATTTTATATGTCCCTATCATATCTCCTCTCTCCCTTCTTTTCTCTAGTGTCGTAAGGTTCAGTTCCTTCAGCCGCTCTTCATATCCCATCCCTCGTAGCTCTGGGACAAGCCTCGTCGCAAACCTCTGAACCTTCTCCAGTTTCTTTATGTGTTTCTTCAGGTGGGGGCTCCATGATGGCGCGGCATACTCTAAGACGGGTCTCACGTAGGCAGTGTAAAGCGCCCTAAAAGCTTCCTCATTTAGGTTTCTGAATGAAGTTCTAATTTTCGCCAGTGTAGAGTACGCTGCTGTCGTTATCCTATTTATATGTGCCTCAGGAGTTAGAGTAGGTGTCACATCCACTCCCAGGTCTCTTTCTCGAATCGTTACAGGTAGGCTGTTCCCCTTCATTGTGTACTGTCCCTTTGGTCTCCTGTCACCTGATCCCATTTCCATAACTTTACATTTACTGGTGTTAAACTCCAGTAGCCATTTCCCTGACCATCTCTGCAGCCTGTTTAAGTCCTCTTGGAGGATCCTACAATCCTCGTCTGTCACAACTCTTCTCATTAATTTTGCGTCATCTGCAAACATTGACATGTATGATTCCACTCCTGTAAACATATCATTTACGTAAATTAGAAAGAGGATTGGTCCCAGCACCGATCCTTGAGGTACTCCACTTGTTACTGTTCGCCAGTCCGACTTTTCGCCCCTTATCATTACCCTCTGGCTCCTTCCTGTTAGGTAGTTCTTCACCCATACTAGGGCCTTTCCGCTTACTCCTGCCTGCCTCTCAAGTTTGTATAGCAGTCTCATGTGCGGTACCGTATCAAAGGCCTTTTGGCAGTCAAGAAATATGCAGTCTGCCCAGCCTTCTCTGTCCTGCCTTATCCTTGTTACTTTATCATAGAATTCTAAAAGGTTTGTTAGGCATGATTTCCCTGTCCAGAACCCATGTTGGTGCTTGTTTACAAACCCAATGCTCTCCAGGTGCTCAACAAGTCTTAGCCTAATTATTCTTTCAAGTATTTTGCAGGGGATGCTTGTCAGTGATACGGGTCTGTAGTTAAGTGCCTCCTCCCTATCACCCTTTTTGAAAATCGGTACGACATTTGCCTCCTTCCAGCAACTGGGCAATTCTCCCGACATAAGTGACTCATTGAAGATCATTGCCAGAGGCACGCTGAGAGCCTGCGCTGCCTCTTTGAGTATCCACGGTGATACTTTGTCTGGTCCAACAGCTTTATTTGCATCCAGTGTTGCAAATAAAGCTGTTGTTGCTGTTGTGTGTGTGTGTGTGTGTGTGTGTGTGTGTGTGTGTGTGTGTGTGTGTGTGTGTGTGTGTGTGTGTGTGTGAGTGAGTGCGCGCGCGTCCTGGCTCTATCCTCCACGCACCGAGGAGCGTGGAATAGTTTGTGTTTGGTTCGCGTGCATTAGTGTGGTGTGCTAGGAAGTGTGTCTAGGACACCAGACTATGCCCGTCCAGGCTATCCCCGTCTATATCTGGGGTTCAGACAAGGCTGCCCCCGTCTATATAGACTGATCATCAAGCTGATGAGGAGACGGTGATCCAACCTGTGGCCTGTTTCAAGGGATGAGGTGCAGGTTATGAATGCTGCTTCCTCTCATTCCTAGCTTCGTTACCTCCCCATTTCCCCCCCCCCCCACCTCCTTCCATCCCTCATTGCTTCTCAACCTCATTTATATTCTCCTTACGGACCTTCGTACCTTCTTGACTATCTAATTCCTCAGTCACCATCTCAGACAGACACGCACACGCTCGCGCACACTCACACACACCCTCATCAACTCTCACACCTCGCCATCTCACACTTTACGCCTCCAAAGTCATACAGTTCTTATTCAAACACCTCACTGGCACCCTTTACACCTCATTGCCTTACGTTTGCACCTGCCTGCCTCACTACCTCACACCTAGTTATCGGCACTCACTTCCCCACCTCACACCTGCCACATGCGCGTTCCTTTCTCTCTTCCGCACCTCCTCACTGTCCGCGCTGCCGGAGTTATCAGGCGCCTCAAGTTTATGCAGGGAAGGGAAAGTTTGCTCCAAGAGACATCCGGTGTAGCCTCCTCTCCGCACGCATATCGTCTCATGTCACTCTGTTGTTGATATGTTTTGCTGCCCATCGCCCACGCTTGTTCAGTGCCCATTCGTCCGCCCGCTGTACTCACCTAGTTGTGTTTGCGGGGGTTGAGGTCTGGCTCTTTGGTCCCGCTTCTCCACTGTGTGTGCTGGGCCGGCCGCTGTGTGTTCGTCCACGTGTACATTGGAGCACTCTGCCCTGTCATGCTATTCATTCGCTCGTGACGGCCGAGCCAATCACTGTTTAAGGCGCTGCGTGTCTGGAACTGTGATTGGTTAAGCCAATAATGGCATTTACGGCAGTTGTTGTTGTTGTTGATTTAGCTACTCAGGACGAAGTGTCCATGTAGCACGGACTATGGTGAGCCCGTAACATTTACGGCAGCTTTTGATTGGTTTAAATAGATATGACGTGAGGGGTGACGATTGGTTCACTTGGTGAGGACGTTTCGTGTCCGGTTGAGCCGGTATTGATGTAAATACTGTGCAGTAATTGGTAAGATGTTGATGTATTGATTCAGTGATGAGGTTTCTACCGGTTTCACTAAGGGTCACATCGGCAGCTGTGTCAACAACCTGTCCTCTCACCAAATACGTCGTCCTTTTAACGTAATCAACAATTCTTGAGAAATGCGACCTAATTCGTAATAATTAAAGCACGGTAATATTAACGTTTTCTGAGCATAGGCCTCAATAGGCTCGCACGCTTCTGGTTAAGTAGATTAATTACACTTTTAACGGAGTTGAATTGACAACCAGAATAATAAATAACTTTTTTGTTCATCTTATGTATAGTAAAATAGAGAATACCACTTCCAAGAGGCTTCATTGTGAGCTTAAATAAAGGCTTAGATAAACTAGTTTCAGTAAATTGCCAACAATTCAGTCTTCCTAAGATTGTCCATTTTCCAAAACCCCGATAATAATTCTGGTGGTCGTCGTGCTGACCTATCAGTGACGACGAGGACGTGAGCTCTAGCTCTCCATACCCCGCCTGTAACCTTCTTGTAAGTGTTACGTTATAATTGAACTATTCTGACGTTCGAATTCCTTGTCGAATTTGGCCTTAGATTTGCGGCTGGAGGTGGCTTCCAGAACTTCTTCTGTCTGTGCATTTCACATGTTGACCAACCTTACAGAGTACAAGTATTTCCTTTAATTTCTTTGACTTAATTGCTTGTACATTTTCAACTTTTGTCCTCTTGTTCGACCTTTCTCCCAATCTTGTTTGTTTTGTACAGTATCTTGTATGTTGTGATCATATTCCCTCTTTGTTTCGTCTTTAGGATTCTGAGATTTTGTTCTCTTGGCCTATCTTCGTAGCTAAACTAGTAGTAAAAGTATTAGTAGAATTATTGAGAAGATAAAGGTAATAACGTTAACTATTGATCCATGACTGAATGAAGGTTATTGTCTGGGGAAATCACATGGTATGAATACAAGTGAAAAAAATACTGATTTCCGTTTGATGGGTTACGTAAGGTAAGGTATGTTCAGGAAAATATCTCATATCTAGTTTTATCTTATATCAATTTTATATAAAATTTTATATCTTATTTTATCATATATAAAAATGCACTTGGTAGGAATACGAGGATAAAGATCTGGGATGGAACGGATGGAAGGAATGGTGCCCAACCACTTACACCATCGGGGATCGATCGCCGACCCTGCAAAATGCGAAGTCGTATTTCAGGTCCTCCTACATGAACTTTCCCCCCCCCCCCTCCTCCCCTCTCCCATTTGTTTATGTTTACGTTAAGAGCTCTTCTTGAGAGTTAAATAAATAGCATCTTCTCACACACTCCTTCACTAAGGCGGGTATTAGCGCGGCTCGCGTTCCTGCTCCATATTCATCGGTATTAAACCGCGTGTACCCAATATCGAGTAGGTCGCCTGTCTGCGTGCTTCATGCGTACGCATTCCCTCACATTCCTAATGTGGGAGAGGGAGGGGGGCGGGAGAGAAACGCGTTTCTCATTCATGTAGATTCTTTGTTATTTGATGTGTGGAATGATTGAGTATTGTGTGAATTCACACACACACCACGGGGGCCGGGTAGCCTGGTGGATAGCGCGCAGGACTCGTAATTCTGTGGCGCGGGTTCGATTCCCGTACCAGGCAGAAACAAATGGGCAAAGTTTCTTTTACCCTGAAGGCCCCTGTTACCTAACAGTAAATGGGTACCTGGGAGTTAGTCAGCTGTCACGGGCTGCTTCCTGGGGTGTGTGTGGTGTGGAAAAAAATAGTAGTTAGTAAACAGTTGATTGACAGTTGAGAGGCGGGCCGAAAGAGCAAAGCTCAACCCCCCACCAAACACAACTAGGTGAATACACACACACACACACACACACACACACACACACACACACACACACACACACACACACACACACACACACACACACACACCAGTGGTGGAGAAGCAGGCCAGTCGTACAGTACCAGCCTTGGGTTTTTAATGAAGGGTTGGTGGGGTTCTTATCTTGAACCGGGAGCGGCCTCTGCTGTTCAGTTAACTTTGGGTAAGGCGCGTATTGAAGTGGGTGGTGTGGGTGTGAGGTAGTGGGTGGTGTGGGGCCTGAATGAGGTGGGCAACTCTACGTTACGATACGCTACGTTGGCGTATACAGTTAGTCGTGAATACATCCAGGAATTTGGATGAATTGTTCATTCATCGAACAATGAATAAACGTCCAACAATTTTAGTCGTGAATTGTTTTAGATGAGACGAGTGAGGTGGGGTAGGTGGGTGAGAGGTAGAGATTGAGAGGGCGGGTGCCAGGGCGGGTGCCAGGGAGGGTGCCAGGAGAGGGGGGGGGGGATGCCATGGATGTGTTTACAAGCGTAGTGGTGGACAGTTTCCCCGCGAGATAGGGTTAAGTAGGCGGGATAATTGTCCTCTTAACCGGCAGTAATGTTGGCCTGGCCACAGGCTCGGAGTCCCGCTGGGGGGTACTGCCGGCGTTATCCTCCGTGGTGGAGTTCTCTGTTCTTGTGTTGTGTTGCGCGGGTGTGTTCTTGTGTTGCTCATGTGTTTATATGTGTGTTTTTGTCTTGTGTTGTGCGTGTGTTTGTATGTGTGTTTTTGTCTTGTGTTGTGCGTGTTTGTATGTGTGTTTTTGTCTTGTGTTGTGCGTGTGTTTGTATGTGTGTTTTTGTCTTGTGTTGTGCGTGTGTTTGTATGTGTGTCTTTGTCTTGTGTTGTGCGTGTGTTTGTATGTGTGTTTTTGTCTTGTGTTGTGCGTGTGTGTGTATTTGTGTTTTTCTCTTGTGTTGTTCATGTGTGTTCTTGTTTTATTCATGTGTTTATATGTGTGTTTTTGTCTTGTGTTGCTCGTGTGTGTGTTCTTATCTTGTGTTGCTGATATATGAG